>NC_142528.1:11216213-11522880 GCF_964205215.1 Stylophora pistillata | reverse complement strand
AAGAATGTGTATGTATGTATGTAAGCGGTTTGAACGTGGTTTGTTTATTTTCCTCGATAGCTTAATGTTCGAAGAACTGAAACGGTCAAATTAACCTTCTTGCTTCTCATCAGAGAAAAACACATAAACGCAATACGTAAGATAATTTCTAAACTAAACTAAACCTGGAGATTTTCATGCAGCAATCTTCTACACGAATTTATTTCAGCTAACGTTTCACTAGAACATCTCGATCATAAAAGTGTTTCTCTGATAAAGAGTAAGTCTCATTCTTTTCAAAGAACTATCATGAACCATTCTTTACCTGTCCACACAACGATTTTACTTTCTCCCTTAACCTTTCCACAATATTCTTGTCTCTTTTCATCTACAAACCAGGTGAAGCATGGTTAGGAAAATGCAGAATTATGAAAGGATGTGATAAAGATCGAAATGAGATTTAACCTAAGTGCACGTACACAGAGCGACAAACAAATGATTTACAGAACTGAATAATAGCTTGTTTCAAAGCCAGTTATTCTCAAACATGAACACACAGTACAAAGCAACATGCCTTATTCTCCGACAAGTCATAGAGTGCAACACAGGTAAATCGAGTACCTTGTAAATCAATAACCGATTGCACAACGTAATATTTACAAAAAATGACTGTTATAAAAACTCAACACGCGCGTTTTGAGTTCGTGCAAAACAAAAACTTTTCCTCGAGAAACCTGCATTTTCATGTTGTGCTGTAGAGAATATCTGGCGACGTTAGCGAAAGGGAAGCGCCCTCTTGAGTACTCGAAAACATGCGCGCACGGGGGGGGAAGGGGAAGTGACAAAGAAAAGCTGAAATAAAATTGAAAGGTTCGATTGTGGGACAAATTAGTTTACTTATTGGTTATCAGAGGTTATCATAGCCGAGTTTGGTTTACTCCTGCTAGAAAGGGTTTCAACCCGGTTTGATTTATTGAACCATCTTAGTCATTTATTTCATATTTCCCACTAGCGTTTATGCTCTGTACGAAACTTACTGACAATAAAAGCGTCCAAGCTTAAAATTTACCGCCTTATGAATGAATTCAAATGTTTGGAGTTTTGCGACAAGAGCTAGAGACTTGCCTCGGGATCCAGGAACTTGTAGATGATTGAATTTACAAAAGCTTTCACTACTTCACCCTGTGATTCTAGTGCGTGTGACCATAGAAAGGTTATATGCTCGTTTTCTCCTCCAATGATTTCTCTGACTGAAAAATAAATTAAACATCAAAATGACTGTATGATATTTCCACTCGTTGCGAGAAAGTTTTCGCTTCAAATACGATTGCATCTACCTTTTTCCCCAAAAAATACTGGAAAGAAAGACTACTTCCCGATTTACTTACCAGAAATACAATCCCGCAAAACATGCTGAACGTAATTCTGGAGGTCAAAAGAACGAAAAGAAAAAGAAAGGTTTGTTAATGTACATGTAGCTTTTAAATCAACGTAGCATGCGTTAGTAGCAGTTTTGTACTAATTTTGAAACAGCGAAGAGCAAAACCGATGAAGGATTGGAAAGAAAGTTAGCCAATCTTCCTCGTATCGCCACTGTCTACATTTTCATCGAGCGCTTAAAAAAAAGTCACAAAAGGGTAGCCGTTTAGAGATAGAAAACGATACTTACCAGATGAAGTAAGCATTCAGCTCTTTTGCATAAAATAGCAGTTCCTAATTCAGGAGAAGAGAAAACTTCTGAGTGACGAAGAGCTACTGTAAAAAGCGCCGCAGCTGTGTGATAGTCTTTAGTCGACATGAATTTCTCAGCATTGTTCACAGTTTCCATAGGATTTGACGAAACAAGAGCTGATCGTAGCAGAGCCTAAAGGGAAAAATAAACTTTAATTGTATGGGCCCTTTACATCTGTTAGAGATATGGACACTCGATGGGGATCAATCCACCATCCTCAGAAATGGCAACCGCGATGTAAACAGAAGTAGAAAAAGGACTCCCCTAAAAGAATAAGTAGTATGTCTCGAGTGGCCTCAAAAGCTTGAAGATATGCCCTAGCCTCATCCACATCAACGGGGTGTAATGTTATTCAAATGTTTATTAAATTCTCTCCTCACACACCACACCTAAAATTGAATATCGGTTGTAGAGAGCGCTATTTATGCAATACTGCGAGGATCGTGCATCATACGTATCTATAACCGCAGTTCAAAATAGATGAACTTCATATATATTCATCGTATCTGATTTATCATCACGGGTTTATTACGAATCAACTTAACGGCCTGCTCCCAGTTGGCTTGTTAGCTCAATTGGTAGAGCGCTGTACTAGTATCGCAGAGGTCAGTGGCTCGAATCCCGTACAGGCCTAATTTTTTTTCAGGTCTGATTTTCACTATTGCATAAATAGCGCTCTCTACTGCGAGGATCGTGCATCATACATATCTATAACCGCAGTTCAAAATATATGAACTTCATATATATTCATCGTATCATAAATAGAAATATATATATAATACCCCTAATTTTGGAAAGTAGGTATCTTGATGCATAGATGCATATATATATATATATATATATATATATAATATATATATAATTTATATGGCTGAAGGTCAGAAGAAGCATTCAAAAAAGTTGTAGACACCTTCTTTAATTGCAAAAGGAGGATGAAGATGTTAGATGTTAAAGCTATAAGAATCAAGTTATACTAACCGGCGATATGGGAAATGGTAGGTCTCTTAGCTTTGCTTCAAAAGCCATGGTCCTGCGAAGTTACGTTTGTAATTAGAATCGCCATGACTTTAAAATCTCGATTTATTTTCCTTTCCTCCTGAGTGCAAATGTTTAAACTGCTCATATTCTAGTTACTTTTAACGAAAATAAATGAAACATTAGCTTACTAATTGAATGACCGATCAATAATTGTAGTTCAGAAGAAGTTTTCAAAACGATTTGATTTCCCCTCTTTTCAATTAAGATCGCAATTTTGACCATTTCCTGAATAAAACGACTGTTTTAATATCCATCCATTTATTTAAGATTAAATGAATAGATAAGTCTTGAAAATATACGACATTTTTTAAAATCATGTTTCGACAGGGCTTCTGTCATCTTAAGTCCTAAGTTATGAAAAGTACAAAGTTAAATTGACAGTGTACAATAAAATGTTTATGAGACAAAAAAAACAATATGAGAAATAAAACACTATATGCAATTTAAATCAAAGAATGAAACTATTCACATTCATTTAGAGCAACCTGCACTTAATCATCAACTCTATCATGCTAATGTAAAACTTGCCTTGTAATTGCATATATTGTTTGAACTTTGTACTTTGTATAAATTAGAACTGCAGGAGGATGAAAGAGATTTTTTCGTCTATGAGCCGAACTCAGCTATAAGCCGAGACCCTAAACTTCGGTCTGTTTTAATTGGGTTCTTAAAACATGTGAACTGAAAATACTCGGCTATAAGCCGAGACCATATTCAGAGAATTCCATTCTCGAAAAAACTGAAATGAACACAGAAGTTTCGAAACAGAAAAGTGTTTCAGTGCAGTATTGCCGTCGAAAACAATTCCGAGATAACCAGAGAGTACGTCATCAGTAAGTCTATGGTCCGAGATTTCGGTAAAGTTTTATGGAAAAATCGCTTGGCTTGAATAAATAATTTTACATGTGATCGATTTTTAAACAATATCGCCTAATCAAGATTACGGCTATTCTTCTTCGATGAATAGCGCTATGTTTCGGTTGTCTGAGCAAGAAACAATACTTGCCAACACGGCGTACACGGGGGATTACATGATTGACAGTCAGATTGACAGGCCTGTATGAAGTTACGTATGTTCTCTTTCTCTTTTCTAGCTTATTTGCATTTTCCCGTGCGACGTTTTTCCATGATGGGCGCGATTCCATAATGACAAATATGTAAATAAACACAAACTGTCGATGTAGATTATAGCATTGTACCGCTCTTTATGTCAGGTGATTACCTGTGGCCAGAGTACGCCATGACCTACTTCGAGAGGTATCTGGTCGCGGCCTTATCAATCAAGGTATCCAAAGCAGTAGCTCGCACTAGGAGAGAATGCCTCTGGTACGTGTGTATTTTCGCCAGACTTGTTGTTGGCTTTCAGTGTGGATCTCGAGTGTGGCCGTGAACCCGCCGGCTCTAAATAGATAATTTGAGTTTCGATGCCATTCAGTTATTTCATTACTCGGTTCCGATTGATGGAATTGTTTCAATCTACATACATCACAACCAGTATCTAAACGTCGGCGAAAAAAGCGACTTTTATGAAGCGCTTGATAACAGATGGAACAAAGCAAGAGCAATTAAGTTTACGTAACCGTGACTACACGTAGTCACGGCGTGATGCACATCACACAAACAATGCTTTGACGTGTTTAAATTTTAAAAAACCATTTACAAACCATTTTTTCAAACCATTTTCAAACCATTTACTGCATTAAATTTTAAGTCACTAAAACGAAAGACGCAAGAATTTCTGATAAAACAGCATCCTCCGTCTTGTAGATTTAAGCCAATACTTTTTCAAAAATAACCACCAATATAATGAAAACGCTGGTGTGAGCAGACTATGTAAACAACACGAGCCGAGGTAAGGCCAAGGAAGTTCGAAGAAGAAAGCTATTCAACCGAGTAGAAAATGAAAAGCTTCGGAAGGTTTAATCCACATTTTACCGCGTATAACCTTCTGATATCGAGTAATATTAAAATTAAACATTGGAGTTCGTAATGAAAAAGGGGTACCCTGACGCTTGGAAAACCATCGAAGAAATCTCAGGCCCTTCGTGATCAAATTTCCCTCATATTTTTAGATTTCAAACATCACCTAGTCAGATTTTGAAAAGAACATTGGTCTACAAGCGATAGCATCGCGATTGTTCGATACTACTACAAATCATTCCTTCAAAGAGGTACTAAAACTTTTCACACGATCTGTTTTATTCTGAAACACAAATCAGAAATATACCAAACGAAAACTACTCACCCTAAAGCAAAATATTTCCTACATTGTGAATGAACACATCGCCATTTTTCTCAGGAAAGTTTCACTTCTCGATGCTGTTTGCTTTTCTTATCTAAGCTTTAGGACTAACAAACTAATAGATATGCAAGGAAAACATTGGAAACGTTTTCGACGGCATTTGGTCGAACATCGCGAGCCCGAGCAAATTAACAATATCCCAGACTTTTGTCTAGTCTAGGAGAGCTGAATCAGAAAATGCAAATGAGGCAGTCATGCACTCAGCACGTGGGACTCATAACAAGTGAGTGATTGCAAGTGATTAGGAAGTGAACCAAATCATTTATAATTGAACACCGGTCATTTTTGCTGTCAACTCATTTCTTTGCGAATCAAAGTTGAAAATATTGCATTTCGTTGATCAAAACTTTCATTGTGCAACATATTGCATTGTTGGTGGAGGTAGATAGGAAATGTTTTCGTCGAATTTTCTTACGACTTAAGCTAAAATGTAAAGGAATAGAAAACAAAAACTGAGCTAAATTTACAAGTTTAATGCGAAATTCAAGACCCTCAGTGATGTAATTTACTATGAGTCACCACTGTATCAATAAAACCTCTAAACTTCACTTTATCTTGCTAGTTTAACTCGACAGTGTCGATTTTGAGACGAAGGATCCATGCATGCGAGAAATTAATTCTTTAGACGCATAGGCTTAAATTAAATCGGTCATTTCAGTGAAGATCAGCGGAATTCCTGTCTTGAATCACTGTGGTCCAACAAGCTGGTAACTAAATTTTAATTGCCTCTCTTGGAGAGTTGAATTGTCACAATTTCTTTCTCGAATTGTTACTGTATAATAGGTCACGCAACGCTAAATTGTCTTTGAGGACCCTTCCGGTTCATAGATCAATAAAATTCATATTAAGTCAAGAGTGAGCCAAATCATGTTCGTATGTTCTTTATTTCTGAAAATGGCTCTCCTAGAAGGAAAAAACGATTTCGTAAAAATGAACCATGCAAATTCTCGAGCTTAGACTGATTACGATAACGCTCACGACAGCTACTTCACATTATTTTCGGGCGCGGCGACTGCCAAGGATGTTAATTTTTACAACAACTTATTATAGCTTCTGAAAGGATAACATAACGGGCCCGTAGAGCTTTTCTGTTTTCATTCAAGATGGGGATTTCAAAAGTTTTCAAAATGATACAATAAAAATATTAGCAAAAGGAAGAAAAAGGACTGGTTTGGGTGCCAGAACCTGCTTTCCTATCCTTTAAATTTTGATTTTAAAACATAGCTTTGGGCCTGTTAAGTTACGGGACTTTCGAGAAACAGGTCGCTGATCTCAACTCCTTAATGTCCCTCGGGAAAAAATCTTAGGTTAATTTGTGGGAGGAGTTTTGGCATTAGCGCCACTCTTCAGACTAGATGGTATTCTGTTTCCACTCACAATAATGGAATTAAATTTAAATTTTTACTACCATACGATTTGTTTGGGTTTCATTTCAGATTTGTCTGCCAGTACGAGCTATCAGTGACCTGTCTAGTACGGATGGAGCAATTTCTACTCATAACAAACGCAGAGCAAAGGGAAATTTAAAAAATAACACCTTCTACCTTCTCTATCAGCTGAGGGATTTCTGTCGGCTTATTTTGGTCCATATTTTTAAATAAATATTAGTGGACCAAGTAATGATAGTTATTTAATAATAACAGCAACAAAAAGGATTAGAAATCTAACAATAACAACGTATCATAAATAGCATCATACACTTGAAGCATTTTCAAAAATGTCTAGGGTTTAGGCTAATGGTCATTCAAAACAGGGTAATACTTTTAGTTAGTTCTGAGCAAAGACTTAGTTATCTAAATACATTTCGGTGCATCTTCATGTTTGAGCCGTTACCATTCGTAAACTTTGCTTAGAATATCTTATTGAAGTTCAGTGGACATTTTGTTAATCATAAACCACTACATTTTGAAGCAGTATTTACTAAATGAACTTAAAAACTCCTATTTAGCCAGCTGTCGATTAAGCAGATCAAAATGTGAATTTTATTTGAGTGACCCTTTTTGTTTCGATTTATGTTTGTTTCATGTTTTTAAGGGTGTAAATATGTCAGTTATATCCATCGACAAAAGTCTGCGAATATTAACGATTTTGGACTGTCCTTTCTTGAAATCAATTTTGTCGACAGTAAACGTCTCAGCAAGTACCCTTGAACTTCAATCCAATTCCAAGTCACAAGAGCGGCCTATCAAAGCTTTTCTACATTTTAATAAGTTCACTTTACCAAACAAGGCTTATTAAAATTAGATACCACCTTTTGAAGTTTTATAAACTCAGTGGATGTTGACTCATTCGGTTAATAACCTTTAAGATTCACCATCGAACATCCAACAGTTAAGTGTCAATTAACGAAGTACAGCTTGAATATCAGGAGTTTTTCTTATTTCGAATGTAGCACAGGTAGATGGCGAAGTCAACAAATTCAATAACAGTTAAAGCACTGCAGCCGAGAAACAATCCAAGAGTACCACCAATCTCTCCTACAGGAAACAAAAACGTACAGTTAACTTATCGTTAACCGATATCTACTAAAACAACTGAAAATCAGGTCGTAGAATTTATATTATGACAGTGAGCGAGAGTGTGAATCAAACAGGGGAGCTGAGGCCCCATCACAGGCATTTCCAGTCCAGAATTAACCGGTCCCCAGGAAATAAGACTGCCTGTACATATGGATATTATTTACCGTATGAACGTTTGGAGGGAGAACAAATACAACCTGCCTGGGATGTCAAGGTAAGCCGACTTTCAAAATATATGAACTTCATATATTTCATTGTATCTGATGTATCACTTTCACGGGTTTATTACGAATCAACTTAACGGCCTGCTCCCAGTTGGCTTGTTAGCTCAATTGGTAAGAGCGCTGCACTAGTATCGCAGAGGTCAGTGGTTCGAATCCCGTACAGGCCTGATTTTTTTTTTTTTCAGGTCTGATTTTCGCTATTGCTTAAATAGCGCTATTTACTGCGAGGATCGTGCATCATACGTATCTAATACCGCAGTTCAAAATATATGAACTTCATATATTTCATTGTATCTGATGTATCACTTTCACGGGTTTATTACGAATCAACTTAACGGCCTGCTCCCAGTTGGCTTGTTAGCTCAATTGGTAGAGCGCTGCACTAGTATCGCAGAGGTCAGTGGTTCGAATCCCGTACAGGCCTGATTTTTTTTTTTTTCAGGTCTGATTTTCGCTATTGCTTAAATAGCGCTATCTACTGCGAGGATCGTGCATCATACGTATCTAATACCGCAGTTCAAAATATATGAACTTCATATATTTCATTGTATCTGATGTATCACTTTCACGGGTTTATTACGAATCAACTTAACGGCCTGCTCCCAGTTGGCTTGTTAGCTCAATTGGTAAGAGCGCTGCACTAGTATCGCAGAGGTCAGCGGTTCGAATCCCGTACAGGCCTGATGTTTTTTTTCAGGTCCGATTTTCGCTATTGCTTAAATAGCGCTATCTACTGCGAGGATCGTGCATCATACGTATCTAATACCGCAGTTCAAAATATATGAACTTCATATATTTCATTGTATCTTATGTATCTTATTGTTATTTACCCATTTTATTATTTAATAACTTATCCGATATTTGGATATTAATCTAGTTTCAAACGTCATATTCCTCTCTAAAAATCTTGAAGAACCATGTAAATTATATATCTATATATTTATCCGCACTGATAAATCCAGAATAGTGCTCAACAGTAATGGAGCGGTAATAACAATGTTTTTCTACTCAATAAAGTTACGTGTGGACTTTAATACAGGCCTGTTTCGTAGACCGACAAGAAGTCGGTCCACTCATCAGTTAAATTCATCAGTTAACTGATGAGTGGACCAACTTCCTGTCGGTCTACGAAACAGACCTGTATTAAAGTCCATATGTAACTTTATTGAGTACCAAAACATTGTTATATATGCACTGATGAGGCCCAGAAGGCCGAAACAGTACTGTCTGCAGTTAGTTATATATATATATATATATATATATATATATATATATATATATATATATATATTACGAGAGGAAAAAAGGACGTAACTACATTTCCCGACAAGCCTGTTTCGTGAATCGCTTCACTCTTCAGGGGTTTTAAACCCTGAAGAGTGAAGCGATTCACGAAACAGGCTTGTCGGGAAATGTAGTTACGTCCTTTTTTCCTCTCGTAATATTTATTCTGCTCTGCTTTAACGTATTGAGCACTGTTCCACGCGAAAATCGACTTACAGACTTCCTATATATATATATATATATATAGAAAGTTTAAAGAATTGCGAGGATGGACAATATAAAAAATTTTAATAAAAAGCGTTTCGGTCAGAGACCTTCCTCAGTTATTTACAACTTTTCAAATAAAAAAAGAGCATTAAATAGGATCGAAAGGCTAATGATTACGTAATTACAGATAACGACTAATGAACTGGTGCTAATAAACAAAAAGCCTAATTACAAAGAAAGCAATGGACAAAATACAAGAAACAAACCCTAAAAACTAAGAGATAAGAATACTAAATATGTTAATATGAGTGGCGTAATCAATTGCAAAGAAGCAATGCGGCGAGCATTAAAAAAAAGAAGGCCCACTTTTTACTAAACTGTAAACCGTAACACATTCCCAAAACAAGGCCTTTGGAGCCCGAAAGGGCAAATTAGCAACAAAATCCCTGGAGGGGCCCTTAAATGATACTAATCATAATAAGATCCCTTGGCAGGGCCTCTGAGTCCAATCCACACCTGAAGGGCCGACAAAATCCAAGAAAAGGGCCTTTGAACGGTCAATTAGTAGCGCCTAATATAAGATGGAAAATTAATTATAGCAAATTCTATTTTTCGAATGAAATTCTTTTCTTTTATTAAAACCATGGGGTGCCAAAGAGAACAACTGAGCACTCCAAGAGTCTCTTAAGAGTCTCTTAAGCGCTGTGACATTCCCTGCGCCACATGAGAAGCGATTGCTGAAGACCGTCCCGCATGGCGCTCGCTTGTGAGAGGGGAGTGCTGGCATTCGAGGTCAACTGCATCCGTAAGGAGGATCAGAGTCGCCAGAGAAGAAAGGAAAGGAATTCAAACCCTCAACCTGGTCCAGTCCCCAGCATCCCCTGCCCGCATTGCGTCAGACACTTCCGCGCGAAGATTGGACTTATCAGCCATCTCCGCACCCATCCCGCCCCCCAGTGATTCGAAGTCACGGTCTTCTTCGCCAGCGAAGGACGAACATCAGCACTTCAATCCTATTTAATACTATTTTTTTATTTCAAAAGTTGTAAATAACTGAAGAAGGTCTCTGACCGAAACGTTTTTTATTAAAATTTTTTATATTCTTTACGTCAGAAGTTGTCCATCCTCGCAATTTTTTAAACTTTCTACGTTCGTGTTGGCTGTGAGGTTTAGACTGCGAATCTTTATTGATCCTCCTTGCGCGGTGCACCTTTGTTGGCCTGAGAGTTCCATTAACGACTTGCTATATATTATAAATTAGTGACAGGAAGATCGTTTCACCGTGAAACGAACTTGACGGTGAAACGATCTTCCTGTCATTATAACCGCTATTGAAACGCTCTGCAACCCGCATCGAGCACTTTTTCACAGCCACGACTTCTCCTAGTCTGTTTAGTGGTAAATAGTAGAAGCAGTTACTAGCAATAGTTCTGAAGTTTGAAAATGATTGTCAAGCGTTTCCTCGCATACGGTGATTGCGCCCGCAGTGCACGCGGCAGTCAAAGTTTTAGTGTCCTAACGTAAGTGGTACGTTTCATGTGTGCCTAAATGACGTTGTTTATGTAGCCGCAACAACTGCCACTCGAAATGAACGGATTATGGGTATTTTTCTTATTTTTTTCCCAAGTTAAACAAATATAAAGGCAATATTAAAATTGTTATAGCCTATTCTAATACTTGGCTAGAGACTGCTGGGTTAAGTTCGACGAAGAACAAGCTATTTAGTGTATAATTTCACAGCTAAAATCTTGCCTGGTTGCGAAAATAAGCCAGCGAGTTGCCGGGCGCGGGTAACCCGGTTTTGGCGCCAAACTTAAAGTTTAAAACCCAAAAATGTTGCAAATTTTTTAATTTGTTACTACTGTATCTGTTGTAGTATCTGTTTTTTCTTTTTAATCGTTTGTGGGTTATCGATGAGGTCTCCATAGAGAAAAGTTCCCAGATTTAAATGCCTTTCGTGTGAACACTCATTCTCTTGTAGCAATAATTTGTATAAACATTACCGAACTTTCACCGATCACCGTCCCCAACCCCAGGTTAGAAGAGCAATGCATAAGCGCTACATCGTAATATTCTTGAAAAAACGGGACCAGAGAGGCGAGTCCAGATTATTGTTAATTCTTTAGATCAAAAGAATTACGAATGCTTGTGTTGAAAGGCCAAGTATTGATGGTTATGATTAGAGACCAAAATAACAATCAGCCACTCTAGGAAACACGTCGATCAACATCATCCTTGTTTTTTCGAGTATGCAATGGTAATACAGCTTTAAGGTATGATTGACTAATTTAAGACTGCAAAAGTCTTCCAGTACATCAAGCGAACAGCATCAAGAGAACAGTGAGCCCCATTTACTTTATCTCATTTTTCGTTCATAAAATATCATGATCAGTGAAAGATAAGTAATCATTCAACATACCCATGAGTGCCGTACTGTCATACTGAGCCGTTTGCTTAAAGTGTTCATAACTAACAGAGGTGTAACCAACTTCAAGCATTATCAGGTTCTTTCTGCAAAGGTGAAGATTCACATAGACAAATTAAATTAAAAAAATGTATACGCTTATCGTCATTGTTGTCACCATAGATATTATTAGAGCCGAGATTAGGCGCTAGCCAAGAGGTAAGGTGGAGAATTCCTCTCTTATGAGAGAGATCCCGTTAGTGAAAAATGAGAGCTTTTGTGAGCAGCGATGGAAAGTTTTCTGTAATTTTCGGAATCATATGAAGAAATAAAATCATTCATGGGATTTTTTATGATAAGAGAGACTTCTGGAAGGCTTACGAACATGCCACCAGCAAATCAAGTATATACGGTGAGATTTAGATGCTGAGGTGCGCTACCTATTTGTCTCCTCAACCAAAAGTCACATCTCCCTCAACATCTCCTAAAGTTATCACGTGTTCAGCAGACACAGCAGATACAGCATTCCCTCCCCTTCCACACATGTCCAAGGGATGAGATCATGAAGCATTTACCTTTTGCTTATGACTATCAGCTGCTGTTACGTCCTCTTTAGCAGTTTACAATCAACGTACCTGAGATAGTCATCAGTCTTGTCAACTCCCTTCATTTTCAAGTAGTTGATCAGCGATGGGTTTGGGTAGGCCGCAGCAGATGTTTTTGTTTCGTATTTGACCACGTCACAAGCGAGAGGGCATTCACACTGGGTACCGCTGATCAACTCTTTTACAGATGGTGCGTAAGATAAAGAAGTTATTTATTTATTTATTTAATCACTTTCACCAGAGTGTGGTGAGGGTCGCACAACAGAGCGAGGCTCCAAATTAAGTGCGCCCTATATCCCACCCATCCCACCCCAGGGGAGGACATCCATCACACAGTAATCTCGTGTGTGGGAAATTAACGTCTCCTACCCCAACCCTGCAGGAGACGGGACCTCCATTTATTCGTCCCTATCCGAGAAGACTAGAATATCTAACCATTTCTTGATGTTATAGAAAGGTAGCAAATTCTTCTCAATTATTTTAAGACCCTGAGTGTTGGTCCGGCCGGGGCTCGAACCCTCGACCTCCCGCACAACAGTCCAGCGCTCTATCCATTGAGCTAACCGGGAGGCGGAAGTTAGTTCTAGGTTACGTCATAACTGTCATATAGAGTAAATGTACTGATGAGTAGTTTCTAAATATTTCAATAATAATTAGCGACAAAATCAACTAGCACTACTCGCTGCCAATTTAATCGGCTGATTTTTCTTGATTTGTGATTGCAGGATTTCGATTCAGTTTATCTCTATTATCAGAAAACCGCTACGATAATCTTGGAATGTTAGAAGGATGGACCAATAGCCCCCCAAACCTACCAAAGCGCAGGTAGACAGGCAGACACTACATGCAGATACTACAGACTGACAGAAAGATGGGCTACGAAGGAAGGAGGAGGAATGGAAAACATGTCAATTATTCTTACCTTCATACACCTTTAAAATACATTGAAAGTCATCCCTGTAGCAGATCCGCTCGCTCAAGCGATCTTGGTAAGAAAAGAATTCCTTCGTCAAATGAAAGGAAAGACCTATCTACCATGACATTTCTGTTTCATTACTTCACATATCAGCCACGAAAGGATACGAATGAGAATGTTATCTTCGAACGCTGATAGGAACATCCATACCCAAATGTTGACGATCGAAAGACCAACAATCAGAATGGCGCTGGGGCGCATCAAAAATCGGCATTACTCCTCACTCACTCCATACATTGAAAAACAACGAAAACTGGGGAGAAAAAAGTTCTATGATACTTCCGAAAATTAATAAGTTCGATGAATTAGATATAAGAGGACTTAGTACTGAAGAAGAAATATATGTCAGTATCTGAGCAACCTCACCCACTCCTCACCTAGCCCAACAACAGTCAACTGATGACAAGTGAGGGTAAATGTTGGGTTAGGGGAGGGGGGTTGTGTAGTTGCTTAGACACTGACAAAAATCCACCAGATCATTGCAATTATTTACCTGAGCCCACTAGCGAAGGTAACCTACAGCCACATTTCTTTGCTGTTGTGTTTGACAAACATTCCTCATAACATCCGTCAGAGTCATACTTCGGAAAACCAGCAAGCCTTTTTGAGTCGGTGCACTCCGTCTCGTAGGGCCTTTTCTTGTTTCGATACTTTGAGACAAAAACAAACGAACAAACGGTTGAAACGAAGCAAACGAGCACAGTACTAAACAAGAGAGTCTTAAGTACTTATAAATAAAGGCTGATAGTTTCTAAAGAAACTGTTTGGGGCTGCGTCGGTGGGGGTAACGAAATCGTTTGAATATATCAACAAAGTTGAAATGGTAAATTGGCCACCGTTACGATTATAAAAGCTGACGTTTCGAGCGGTAGCCCTTCGTCGGAGGGCTAACCCTCGAACGTCAGCTTTTATAATCGTAACGGTGGCCAATTTACCATTTTAACTTTGTTGATATATTCAAATTATTAAGTACTTATAGCTGTCTGATGCGAGTAGATTTCGTGAATAGCGACCGCTGGTCAGTTTTGATCGGTGACTCGTCTCAAAGCGGTCACAAAGCGAACACAAGTAGACCAATAATTGGCCCAGCCATTAATACAAACTCGAATGTTACCAGCATCAAGTAGAATTTTTCGTGTGGTTTAAACTTGACCAGGGATCTGGAGAAAACCTCCGAAGCGGGGTCGGGAACATTAAAACCCGCACACAAGGCCAAAATCGGGAATCAGGCTAAGATGTAATGATTGGATGTCAAAACTCTCAACGCTACGTCATCAACGATACCTCTCCTTTACTAGATATATTAAGTATCACATGTACTTACCACTTTTCGTTTAACGTTGATACGAACATAACTCCCGGGAGCCACAAGGACAGTATCTGCAGAGTTTATATATACTCCCTGATCATGAATAATGACGAAGATCCCCTCGGAAAGAAACCCAGCCAAATGGTCATCCAAGTGAAGGTCTAATTCTACATGTAGCTCCCATGCTGAGTCGCTACGAGACACTTTCCTTATTTCCTTGCCATTCTGCCCTGAGTTGAATGTGAAGCAGAGACCCAACTCTGTCACAGTAGGCAAAAAATCCTCGTTGGAGCACCTGGAATCCAATGAACCGAAACGACATGTTAGATTTCTCTGCAGATCTGGACCATAGGCTTCCTGGAATTTCTTGTCGTCGAAAGATTTCTTGTCTTTCCTTATAACCTCCAGAAGTTCTCTCTTGTATTCATCGGTGCAGTTACTGAGAACCATAGGAATGTCTTGGACGTGTGATGCGCAGCAGCATAGCAGGGCTTCTCCACATGGCCTTCCATTTCTTACATGTGCTGTTGCATTACAGACGGGTAAGTCTAGCCCCAATGGTTCAAACATTGCATCATCGTCTGTCATGAAAATTTTGCTCTTCGTGAACTTTGTCATGGGACACAAAGTAACCGCAGGAAAAACCATTGTATCTGGGTGTTGGATCCTCATGACTGTAGCAATGGGGAATTGAAAATACTTGCTAATGCTTTTAGACATGAGATACAGGATCAAACAAATTGAAACCAGTAGTAATACAAGCCACAATATTCGCACATAAAGAGAAGCCCGAAAAAACATATTCCGGAAACCATGAAGGCTTGTGTTTTGAGCAAAATCACTCCACTTTTCACTTTTTGGACTTTCCACTATGCCTCGGGGAGTTTCTTGAATGTAAAACGATGTAGCTGGACTGTTTTCAATAACTTTGTTTTTGGAGAAAAAAGAAAATACAAAGTTAAAACAAACATGTAAAAAATTTGCTGTATCTGTCTAATTATCTAACTTTTTATCCACTTACCTTATCCAATGATTTATCGACTGATAAATTAATCAATTAAATAACTTATTCGCCCGCAAGCTTTGCTCCTTTGGTTGCTGAGAAAAGCTTCAAAACGAAGTTCTTGCAAAGACCATATCTGCTTGTTTTCTGTGTTAATTATTTAGAGTATGGCGCTGTGACTTGACGTTCCGTAATATTACCATACCTTGCTAAATTGATATCTGAAAAGTTGCCAGCAGTTATTTAAAGAACGAGGAAACAGATGTTTATTCACTCGGAGCATTCCAATTCAATATTCCTACGCCCTATCGTATTTTCAAAGCCCCTGCAAAACACACACATTTGGCTTGAAACGTTGCTTCACTGAATCAGTTAAGAACTGACCGAGTTTGTCACCGCGCCAAGTCCATGCATAGTGTGAGGTATTCACTTCCGAACTACGGTAGCCGATAAGCGCGCGGATAGCTGAAGGCACTTGCTTCGATATTTCTCTTAAGATTAGATAGGAAATGCTAAGAGTTACTTGTGAATGTGGTATTTGGGGGTCTACGCAAAATTCTCAAGTTATTATCCTAGGACAACTTATTCACGAAGATTTGAACTACATTGTTTATATTTTCATCTTTTCATCAGTTTGATTTAAGTGACTGAGCATTCATGAAAATTGAAATGAATACTTTCAAGTTCGTTAAGTCCGATGAAGAGTGACTTTGTAAAAGTTCCAATATATCCATTGACATCAGATGGGAAACAATAAGAGACACTTGTGAATGTGGTATTTGGTGTGTATCGCAGAATTCTCAATTTTTTATCTCAAGAAGATACATTTACGATGAGGAGAACTACATCGTTTAAATTTTCATCCTTGATTAGCTTCAGCTCGTTTAAAATGAGTAAACTTCCATGAAAACTAAAAAGATTACTTTTGATATCTCTGATAAAGCGCATTTTAATCGTTCCCTTGTTGTTCAAAACTACATATAATTCAACTGAATTTTCAAAGTTCAATATCCAGGTAACAAAAAGCGTTTTGCTTGTCGAATTAGTTCAATCTGCTTGTACACAATGCACATGTTTGTAGAGTGAGTCGACAGGGGTTAGTCCTAATGTTATTTCATTTCTCTCAATTAAAAAGGAAATTCATTATCACGAATAAGAAAACTCAATTACACCGATTGTGGCTCGTTACTTACTTGTTACAGAACTGCCGTCGACATCGGTCGAGCTGTTTAAAGCCTTTTCATTTTTCCCAGCCTTCCCTTGGTCATCCGTTGGAAAATCACCCATAGCTTTCATGTCGCTAGGTTTTCTGTCCCATGAGTGTTGAAGAATAGGGGCAGGTTTTTCCTCCAGTTCCATTTGGCGAGAGATAGCGTAGGTGGTTTGCCTGATGACTGACTATTGGGATTTATAATCTATGAGCTCGCGCATGAGTGGTTGAAAAGCCCCACGTGACTTAATATCCCCCAGCTATAACTGGGGAATATCCAAAGATACATGTACACCTCAAATGAGAATTTCAAATTTTCAAACCTCGCGTTCAATACAGAGAATCTGCGTTTAAAATTTAATTCGAGATGAGAGAGCGTTGTGTGGTTGTTACAGAAGAATGAACATGTTTTTTGTTCATAAAATCGTACCAGAGAACACTGAAAGTGAACATGCCATGCGTCAACGGTTTTTTCCTGCGCTGAACTGTTTGTGAAGGATAAGAACACATTTCGTGAAACGTTTAGATCGAAAAAGTTCACACCCCAGAATTAGACAGTTATATTGTGCTCCACGTACCTAGTTTATTACTTCCCATTTTATCTCTAAAAGGTTTTCTCTACCGTGGTTAGAAAATTTACAGTTGTTTGTGCAAATAAGAACACTTTGGGAGAAAAAAGCTGACTCCTTATAAAGTTTAAACAAGCGCGCCTTCTCGCGATCAAACTTACTCTGAATAACAAATATTCTAATCCTATTTTCAACCAGATTGTCGCGTTTTGCGAAATACTTTCATTTCAAATATAACATTTATCTCATAATGTACCAATGAAACATATTGCAATCCAAGTCCAATATTACCACGGAAAGAGTCATTCTCCAACAAGGCAGGTTAGTTTCAATAACCATGTTATTGGAGTATCTCACGCAATACGCACCCGATATTTAAACTCAAAAAGCAGTATCAATTATTTATAGTGCTATTTTTAAGTAATGCTCACAATATAAGTGCATTGTTAGTTATTTTTGAATGTTTGTGTATTTGTATTCTGACAAAACATAGTCTTGATTCGCGCTGGTTGGATCTGAGATTGGTTACAGCTACAATACTGCTCTCGCTAGAAGACAAGAAAATATATTCACTCGTTACTTTCTCTGCTGATTTTTATTGAATGACGTTCGTCAAAAATTACCCTTATCAAGTACGAAGCTTGAATTTCGCAAAGGTTAGATTAGATTTCGCCTCCCGGTTAGATTAGATTTCGCCTCTCGGTTAGCTCAATGGATAGAGCGCTGGACTGTCGTGCGGGAGATCGAGGGTTCGAGCCCCGGCCGGACCAACACTCAGGGTCTTAAAATAATTGAGAAGAATTTGCTGCCTTTCTATAACATCAATAAATGGTTAGATATTCTAGTCTTCTCGGATAGGGACGAATAAATGGAGGTCCCGTCTCCTGCAGGGTTGGGGTAGGAGACGTTAATTTCCCACACACGAGATTACTGTGTGATGGATGTCCTCCCCTGGGGTGGGATGGGTGGGTTTAGTGGGCCCGCAGTAATCGGCGCAAGCTGTTGCGGTGTCCCTGCTGGTTGGCGAAGCTAAATGAAATAAAATAAAATAAAATAAAAAATAAAAAGGAAGGTCACGGTGGCGGTATCCATGCGCCATTCTTGATGTAGCTTATGCTGCCGCTCTACCTTGTGTTCTGGCGGGCTCGCACTTACGTTCAAAGGTCCAGCAAAGGAATACGTAGATTCTTCGGATTCACGCGTTTAAGTTAAAGTAATAGGTAAGTTTGTTCTTGACAGAAATATTTATTTCACAACGCAGAATGGGTGTTCTGGAGAAGGCTCCTTCTTAGCTACGTCCTGGCTTAGGATTTCTAGCCGCCATTTTGATACACCAGCTTGAGTTCAAAGAAGCTTCGGACGACTCAAAGAAGCTTCGGTCTTGGCTAACAATATCCACCTAGTGTATAAGACAACCAATTTATTTCCTAGCAAATTGCCCCGTTAGGGGGCTTTAGTGCGGGCGATAACGTTTGGAAACTTCCTTCGAACAGCACGAGCCTCAATATTAGGATTTCTTCTTGTGACGAGTGCGGCAAAAGTAAATGGCGAAGTCGATAAACTCAATAATGGTAAGAATACTGCAGCCGAGAAACAATCCAAGATTGCCACCAATTTCTCCTACAAAAAATTGTAAGGGTACTGTAAATAAATGGCATTTGTTTCAACGGATCCCTTCCGTAAATTAAACAACTTGTATCTAACCACTGAAATGAATTAGTTTCCCCGTACGCAAGAGAGGATAAAACTAGAAAAGACTAAATCTCTCATGAAGGCCTAACTCCAAAGACAATCCTTGTCCAATCACTTGTGCTTGAGGTTTCTGGTCTCCTTGGGTAACGAAACATGTTATTCTACTGCAGCTTGGATGCATTGACTAATAAGGAATGGACGCCTCATCAGATGTTCATGGGGAAGTGTTCGTGACAGAGCATTGTTTATTCTGAGACAAGGATTAACTTATACAAATCGGGAGTGTTCTGAAGGTAACATAAGAATGATACGACCCACGGCTAACAGCAGTTTTCATTTGAGTAACGAAAGTGATCCTAGTCTCCTTCGCAGCCGTTTTTTTTGGGCTGTCACGCAACGCTCCCCCCAAGAAACGGCTGCTTAAACCCGAACCACGTTCATTTCCTTTGTTTTGAGATCATGATGTAACAAAATAATCCACCAATCACGCGTCGCCTTTTGTTATGAAGAAAACCAATCACGTATCAGTGAGTTATCAATTTTGTAAATTTCCCTCGCGAATTCGACGGAAGTTGCCAGATATCGCAATGATTTACTATGGATGTAACTGTCATCGTCAGTCTTTCTACTTATGTTGGCAGCACTTACTCCTATGCTTTGTAAATACTTCACTTGATCCTCCATGAGGCTTACCAGCGGAGAAACAACAACAACGATATGCCCTGAAAGTTTGGTTGTGCGGTCGAACGCTAGTGGAAGAGCTTGGTAAATCAATGATTTTCCAAATCCTGTAGGTAGGTTGACAAATACATCTTCACTTTTCAACACATATTTTCCAATTGCCAACTTCTGATGTTCATTTAAACTTGGGATTTGGAATTTCTCACAAACCAAATGGAAAGCTTTTTCGGTCGACGCCATTATTTTCTTCACACTCAAACACCGATAGAACACGAGCTGTGATTAACCAAATGGTCTTGGCGCGACTGCCTCAGGATTATGTGAGGGGAGCCGTGATTGGCTAAAGCATGGAAAGGAATGTGGTTCGGGTTTAAGCAGCCGTTTCTTTGGGGGAGCGTTCTTTGGGGGGGGGGGGGGGGGCGTTGCGTGACCGCCCAAGAAAACGGCTGCGAAGGAGACTAAAGTGATCCTGGATTACTTTGGTTTTGCTTTACTTAGCTTAGGTGATTGGTCTAAAAAAAAACTCGCGCCACTTTCCCAAGCTATCAAATGCAAAACTTAAGTCAATCCCAACTTGGTTACTCGTATTTTCCCGCGCTTTAGGTAGGTTGTCAATTTTTATTTAGAACTCTCATTGCTTGATGATGATGTCAGCCTTTCTTTTGACTGGTAGTTGTGGTTCCTTTTGTATTGGTTTTTAGACAATCAATTGAAAACTGCTATAAAAATGCGTCTTGGAGATTGGTGTCGCAGCTTGATCTTCATTTGACAAAAAAAAACATCATTGATGAAAGGGAATAAAACGAATTACACTTGTTTTCACAAGAAAACACCTTGGCCAAACATTGGTGTTTGGCCAAGGTGTTTTCTAGTGAAAATCACTCACAGACGTGAAAATCATTCTCAGACGTCCTACAGAGAAACTGAATGATACTATCTCAAGGTCTTAAATCACAACCACAGCTGACCAAATTATCAGCATGTTACATTACGGCTACCAAGGTACCCTAATGTTAATTTTCTTCAGAAAATTGTGAGAATAAACTGAAAAACCAACCTACCCATGAGTGCCCCGCTGTCGTACTGGGACGTTTGCCTGAAAGCCTCATAAGAATTTGTCGTGTAAGTAACTACGAGGTTGATCAGGTTCTTTCTGCAAAGCAAAATTGCACACGCACAGAGACAACAATGTAAAAACATTAAAATAGGAGAAAAAAACATCCGACCAAATTTCTTTAATCGGAACGTTGTAATGTATTAGTATACATGAATGCAAATCTGTGTCCGTAAGTGAGCAAGTTCTTTTCATGCGCTGCAGCTACACCCCCTCAATTTTTCTGAGTTGCTGTCGAAATAAACTTACTAGGGCGAAGAACCTATACTTTTATACCTCCATTTGTCAGACCCTGTACAATACCCATTCAATATTATAGCGAGAGAGCTTCATGAAGGACGTCTTTGCTCCATGAAAAACATTCAATTTATTGCAAGACTCACTCTGAATTAGTTATGAAAGATAGCTTTCTCGAATTTCACTGAAAACAAAGTAATCAAATAATAATAAAACGAGCATCTAAATAAAAACTAAGTGAAAAAATTTTAAGGGATGGATAGATATTTGTTCCCTTGGAATCCGCTCAATGGCTAGCTAGATTAATGAGAATCATTCCACGTACAAAGTGTGAGGTAGGTGAAAAATATCTTTGAAAAGTTTACTCAGATTTCAAACAGAAATATAAAACTTATAATCTGAATGAACTTATTCACCTACAAAAACGTAGAAACAAAAAGGGCGCACTTAATTCACGAAATACAGACATTAAACAACAAACACCTAGGTATTCGCTTTTTTAGTTTCTTTCATCGAATGCTTCACATGCTCTTCAGCATTGAAGCTACATTTGACCTACCTGAGATAGTCATTTGTCCTGTTATATCCTTTCGTTTGTAATATTTTTATGAGCGATGGGTTCGGAAAGGCCGCCGTAGTTGTTACTGTTTCGTAACTGACCACGTGACAAGCGAGGGGACAGTCACAGTCCAAGGTCCCTGCGACCATCTCTGTGTCAAGTAATACATGTTATTATGCATTAGACTTTCAATGGAAAATATGATTGGTCGAGAGGATTCAATCAATATAAAGTAGTGTGTGAATTTGACAGGATTACCCAATGTCTGCAGTGGATATTACATTAATCATGTCAGGTTCAATATCTTCCTGGTTTTCAAGCCCCTCATCCATTAAGAGTTCTCAAACTTTCATGAAAAAATGTAAAGCCTGTATTGAATTCCGTTTTTGCAAGATATCATGAATAATTAGACCTTATGTTTATGTTATGATAACTCAGAGCAAGGTTTTGATAATTCATTATATCTTGCTCTACCTCGTACAATATCTGCCTAGCATGAACTGATCAAATATTCATTATCCGCTGATAAAAGTTCCCATCACTTTTAAAGTAAATGACGTTGTAATTGAAATATATACAGTCAGATATCAGTTCGCTGGTTAGCGCTAAAGTATAACTATCGTAATTATTTTGGTCATGAATCTCATCTAAGCAGGACACCAGTCCTTAACCCCGTTTCCTGTATAATTATCACCAAAAAGTAAATGGTTTGAACCCGGGAGTCACATTAGATCATGATGTCTGATCGTCCAGGTGGGAGAGTGCTGAAAGGAAATGTTGTCAGGAGTCGTGACTGAAGACGTTTCCCAAATAGATTTCAATTCAGTTTTCAGAGTGTGAAATCACTGTATCATATCACAAAACGTTTGTCTAAAACAGCCTTCTTTCGGCGTACGGAAAGACAGGTAGGGGGGGATGACATAGAGGTAGACAGACACTAAGTCGGACCCAACAATCGAAAAGCAACAAATTATTGAATGGGGTGTCCAGACAAAGATAAGAGATGAGGTGGACCGGGAAAGAACCTGTTTATTACACCCACCAGAAAATACGTCGTTAGGGCATGGTTTGTCATCCCTGAAGCAAATTCGGTCGTCAATTAATTGATCTAAGTGAAAAAAATATCATCATCATTAAACCATTTCATGGAAAGGAAATGGGCCCACAGTTCTTAGCACTTCTGTTTCATAAAATTGTACCCCATGTATATGTCCTTGCAAGATGTTATCTTCAAACATTGACTGGGACGCCATGGGCAAAATAAAGTGGATCAAATTCCGAAATAACTTTAAAAGTGTTTCAATCAATTACATACACGTAAGACATACGGTATGATGATAAGTGTCTATATTTCTTGTACCATAACCCTATTATAGCCACAATCTGTAAATTAATTTTCCTATTGATTACCCTGAATTTAGTTCAAAGAATTCAAGCAAGTGTATCCAATGATCGATGACTAAATCCTCATTACATTTCTTTTTCACGAAGGACAGTGTTAACAACCACCAACCACTTGGATAGTGTGAAGAGATACGTAAGATTGATACAAAAAAGTCATGATCACCCAAGAATATTCAAACTGCGAAATGAAAACATTAGAGCTCTGGCAGTTCAGTTGATTTCTTACCGGGGTCACTTGGTAATCTACAGCCACATTTCTTTTCTGTTTTATTTGATATACATTCATAATAACATCCGTCAGAGTCGTACTTTGGAAAACCTTTAAGCTGTTTTTTGTCGCTGCAATTTGTTTCGTATGGCCATCTCTTGTTTATATACTTTGAAACAAAAAACAAACAAACAAACAGTTGGAACAAAAACAAACGAGCAGACCATGAAACAAGACAGTCCTCCATCTTAAGTTTTACTTCTAATACCTCCACAATGTGTCAGAGTTTGCGAATGGTGACCGCTGCTCAGTTTTGATTCGTCAGTTATTTTTAGGTTGATCTTACCAGTTTTTTTTTACTTATTTGGTGTAATCGTTAAGGTGTTATCATTACACCTATAACATGCTAGAGATCGGATAAGGATTTTCAAATGTTTAACTTCTACTCGAGAAGTTTTGGTCCGGTCAATCCGCAAGTCTGTTACTAAACATACCCCCTAAACAGCTTATTTTTAGTTTTACTGAAACTATCTTGAAGAAATTAAGAGAAACCTTTAGTTGTGTTGAGGAGGAAGTGTTGAATCCACCCTTACCCCTCTTTGTACGACTCTGGGTTGATTATTAATGATGATAAACATCTTTTTGAATTACCTCTTTCCGTTTCACACTGATCTGAGCATAACTCCCTGGGGCCACCAGGACATTTTTTGCGGGATTTATATAAACCCCTTGATCATGGACAATGATCCGGATTCCCTCGGAGAAAGTCCCAACCAAGTGGTCATTCAAATTAAGGTCTAGTATCAACGACAGACCAGTCGATGTGTCACCGTAAGATACGTTAAATGCTTCTTTGCCATTCCGTCCTGAGTTGAATGTGAAGCAGACCCCACGCTCAGTCATAGTTGGGACAAAATCTTCATAAGAGCACTGACCGTGCCGCATTGCAGCGAAAAAGCATGTGTTGTAAATAATCATTCGCCGCAGACTTGGACCGTAGGCCTCGTGGAATTTTTTGTCATCAAACGATTTCTTGTCTTTCTTAATGACCTCCTGAAGTTCCTTCTTGTAGTCATCAGTGCAGTTACCGAGAGCCATAGAAATGTCCCTGGCGTCGTGCTCTGAGCAACAACATAACAAGGCTTCCCCACATGGCCTCCCCTTTCTGACATGCGCTGTTGCTTTGCAGGCAGGTAAGTTCAGCCCCAGCGATTCAAATGCAGGATTATCGTCTCTCATGAAAATTTTGGTCCTCGTAAACGTAGTCATCGGGCACAAACTGACCGCAGGAAACCGCATTCCCTCTTTTGGGTAATGGATTCTCATCACCGTAGCAATGGAGTACTGGAAGTACTTATGAATGCTGCTGTACATGGAATAAAGGACCCAGCCGGTGAAAGCTAGTAAAAGAACAAACCAAAATATCCGCACATAAAAAGAAGAACGAACAAAAACGTTTCTGACGCCATGAAGGCTACTGCTTTCTGCAAAATCACTCCACGTTTCTCTTCTTGTACCTTCACCTTTGGCATGAGGACTGTCTTGAATGAAGAACGTTTTCACTGGATTATTCTCAACGGTGGCTTTTTGCAAGAGGAAAAAAAACAAAAATTTTTCAAATCAGCCGGCGGTGTGAGGACCATAAGCATAATTATAGATAAACCATAGTTACATGTAAACGTGATATCTGCAAATAGTGCTCTAAACATATCAAGAAGCAGCACTACTCAAGAATATTTGATTTCTATTATCGCCATCCACGCTCTCTACCTCCAACTAAAGAAATGTTCATCTGTCGATTTGTCAACCACACTTTGACCAAGGCAGTGTTGTTTACCTCACGAACGAACAGTTTAAAATAATGCCTCACGATTGCTCAGTATAGCGGTCCAATTAAAGCACCATTAAGTAAGCTGACGGCTGATCCAATCTCAAGGTTAGAAACAAACAAAAATAACCTCACGATCCTCAAAATAACCAACGACTATCTTATGTTCGAAGAAGAATCCAGCTTTGCCGATATTTAGTTAAGAAATACTTACTTACACAGAGATGAAAGCATAAAACGCATTGCCAAACGATATAATGTGAAAAAACCATGAGAACTCAAACAAGGAAAAAAATGTTGGAAACTTTTGTTCTCTGTTCTGACTGTTAGCACTTTATCTAATGGCCACAAATGTTTTGTTAATTGATTTCTAGTATACTTATTTACGTAACGGTAGAGGAAAGTAAAGGTCCAGTTTACAGAGACGAACCCAAATGTGGGACTGTAGTTCATGCTAAATTCGACGTTTGAATTAGTTGAGTTCGTTCAATGTGAGTGACAAATTACAAAAATTACAAAATCGCGCAGCCAGAGTAATAACTAAATCACCTTTTGATACGAGCTCCAACCTCCTTCTAGCGATGCTTAAGTGGGAGAAGCTGTCTCTTCGTCGTAAAAAACAGAAACTTTAATTATGTATAAAAAATTGAATGAACTTGCCCCACAATATCTTCAATGTCTTTTCACTCAACGCCATGTTAATGATTATAACTTAAGAAATCTTGAGGGAAAACTCTCGCTGCTCAAGCCAAATACTAATTACCTGAAACGAAGCTTTTGTTATAGCGGGGCTTGTTTGTGGAATAACTTGCCCCAACATCTGAAAGGCGTTGGTTCTATTGCGCAGTTTGAATGGGGTATTAAAAAGGTATCTGAGATATCGGATCCCCACACGACAATCATGTAAAACAGTTGTAATAGTTTTAGTTTTTAAATTACCTTTAGCTTAACTGATGATTCTCCGTGTATAAATAAAGTTTACATTACACATTACATTACATTCAACTGAATTTGGTACGACCTTCAAAATTTTTCCGTCTGCTTCGGACGTACAGAACCTATGAAGATTGATTGTGGGACAAACGTCGATCTTTTCATGAATCAAACTCAATATATTCAAAAGCAATTTCTTTATCTGAAATCCAGCTGATCGAAAGATTTATTTCTGCTGCTCTAAATTTGGTTTGACGGTCGAACTTTTCTCGTTTGGGTCGACCAAAATTGCAATTTAGTTCGTCTCACGTGAAGCTCGACGTTTTAACTATGCCTAACATTGATTATCACCTTGTGAGATTTCAGAACTTAGAGCTTAGCTGTTCCCCTCTACGTAGGAAAAGTCACTGCGGGAGCAAACGTTGTAATGACAGTTCATAACATAATGGAAATAATCTACGATTATTTAAATTTTTCCAAATATGAGTCGACCAAGGTTAAATTAGCCAGGTGTTGCATTAATTTCACGATGACATTAACAGAAAAAAAAAAAAAACTAGCCTGGGAAGAAGTAACTTTTCATCTTAATCACGCGCTTGGTAACTCAAGCATCCATGTGCAGTTTATGAATATTAAAGTTTATCTAGTGTCGTGCCAAAATTCAATAAAGCTAACCTACAACGTCGTGCTAAAATCGAATAGAAAAGAGAGTTGTTTTAAATCGCCAATCGAAGGCGCTCGCTCGTTCCATCTAGGTATTATCATACATTCTCGGCGTCCAGAAGTTCCGTTACAACCTTTTCGATAGGATATCACATTAACGAATTTGGTATTAATGCCTTCTCCAGTATCTCAGGCGTATCATTAAGGACAATATTCATGAAAGACACTATCACACTATTTACATTTTCCTCGCTAATTTCACCTCAGTTGACTGAACACGGTTGAAAAATAATCCAAAATCATTCTCGCTCTTTCGGAAATGTTTCCTTTAATATTAGGATAGCATGCTCCCTCCTACAATAATCTAACAACAAACAGATGTTTGTTTTGACAGATGTACGTATTCTATAATTAAATTCGCTAGCTTATGAAATTACTCCACTTCGCAAACCGATGTCCTCTGAATTTGAAAGGCGCACCTGATTACCATTAACTATGTCATTCGACTATAAAGATATCTAATACAATGAATATATGAAGTTCGCCATTGCATAAATAGCGCTCTCTACTGCGAGGATCGTGCATCATACGTAAAGATATCTAATTCATACGAAGAAACAAATTCAATGGCTGAGTTTCTAGAAATAATCTTACCTTGATTAAAACCATTGTCAGCGTCTGAGCTCGTAAACACATCAATAACATGACTTGAGGCAATGCTGTTGTTTGGACCACGTTGAAATTTTTCGGTCTTCTCTTGGTCCTCGACCCGATAGACATCCACAGCTTTCTTATAACTGGCTTTTCTATCACGAGATTTTTGGGGAAATGTTTCTTCCATTAAGATGTAAAAAAATGCTTGAATTTCTGCCTTGTCGTAAATTATTCGGTGAGTCACGCGACAAGTAGTTTCTAACTAGGGAGTCACAACATCACGAGCGATGAGCCGGACGAGAAAAATTAGCGCAAAATATGAGTGGTCAGTGGCGGTAGAAGTTCTAGTACTTCATATAGAGACAAATCAATTGTAGTTGCAGCAAAAAATCGTGTTATTAATCTCTAAATGTTATCAATATACTTCGCTAAATTAAAAATTATACACTTTTTCAAAAGTGTTGACTATACAAATATGTTTTGCTGCTTTAATGACCAACGGAGGTATCGGTGGCTTCGGGAAAGAAACCAAGAAGAATGTTATTTACGTTTTGTAACTTAATGCGTGACGAAATAAAAAGTTTCATGACTTTCGGTTGCTTAAAATATTAATCAAATTTGGCGCAAATTTGGTTTCCGCAATCTGGTTCGTCAGTTCAGTAAGACTTGTTATGGATGAAGACCAAAAGCCAACAATGTTAAGATATTTAGTGATCGACTTCTTGAAAGAAGAGCTCAATGGCCTTTTGTGGCTACTGCCTCCCATGGGAGGTGAAGCAACATATGTTGTCGAGATGAGTGAGTGAGGGGGTGAGTGAGCGAGTGTAACAATGAAATACCGATCTTGACCCAGTTTTGACCCGATGTTTCCCAATGCTACCTGCTGCTTCTTTTTTTTTGTTTCGGGTAACTAAGTACCTCAACATTTGTGCTCGATACAGAACTGAGTTCTCTCCTTTTGTGATTTCTGGATTATAGCCACTAGCACATTGTGTATTCAGTTTTTCCGTGGCGCCATGGAAGACTGCAGAAAGCGATAAACATCTCACAACCATTTTAGGATTGTGCGCTATTTCAACCAGAAGTTCTCCTTGCAGAAATATCTTAATAGGTGTGATCGGTGCTTCATAAGACTTGGGGGAAATTTTCTTTACTTTAAAAAGAGAGCATTTTACCGTTTAAATCAGCAAATTATGTAGATTCCACGATATAATCTTTGCATTTCTTGCTGTGCGGGACGCTACAAAAGACGATAAACATCTGAAAATAATTTCATGGTGGCACTTAAGCTTTTTTATTTGCTTTAAAAGCGCATACTGGCAGTTGATTCAATGAAGCTTACAATTTCAGCACGTTTCAAGATTCCTCTGATATGTTTACACACAGGAGACAGCCCGACAGAATGTATTCCTTAACTTTTAGCGTCTTCGCTAGGGGGGCCGCTATATCAAACACATTTTAGCATCGCATCGAGAGAAACATTTTTCTGAAAAGATCTTGGCTCAAAACATAAAATCAAAAAAGGAGCATGATCTGTGACATGAGAACTAATTTTTTGCTGTGGATTGCTTTGTTACGCTTGTCATTTTAGTTTAGTTTGATAGAAAGGTTTCTTCGCAGAATTTGAGTCTATTAATATGGTACATTTAGCTATGTAATCCATATTGCCTACGTAACACAAACGGATCAAACTAGGGATGTTAAACCTGCAGCTAAGTTTTTGTTTTTCCACAAAAAAAAAACCCCACACCCACACAATCGAGGAATCGACCGAAGGCAACTCGCTCTTAAAACAGTTAGATAGGGTGACGAGGAATTTCGAACATTTACAAAACGTCGAATACAGGTTAGATTGAAAAGTAGTTTTTTGAAAACCAAAAGAAATTAATTTTCTGTGTTTCGTTAACCATATAACTTATTGAAATTTTGTTGTCGCACGTCCCTGAAACAAAGCTATTGGCACCTACTGGCTTAGGAAGGGATCTCTGACTTTGTAATAGCGCGTTGAAATTAACACTCTTACACACTCATGGTTCATACGTAAAATGCTTCAAAGAACAGAATTGTATCCTTCATTCGCACAAAGGATTCAATTTTTAAGAATAGCCCCGAATATGGGCTTTACATTCCACTCAAGTGGTGTTTATTTGAAGACATTTCGTGCGTGGGAGGCGTTTTAAATTTCTGTTTTTAGCTTTCTTTAGTTAGATGCGTGATCTAACAACATCGTTGGTGGATTAAATTCAGTGAGCCCGATCTAACAACATCTTTGCTGGATTAAATTCAGTGAGCCCGAGGCTGCACGTTGTCCTTTAATTAGACAATAGCAGAAGCATACTACATTTGATTTAAGCTGATAAACCGCAAATGAAAAGAGGTCAAAGCCGCTATTTCAGTTCTATGAATGCTTGGAAAATCACTTCCAGCTAAGAGGTAAACATTATTTCCACTGGACTTTATCACCTGAAGAAGATTAACAGTATGCAGTTGGAACGTCGCGTTTGATCAGATGTACACGTTAACCAGCGTTATAGTAATGAATAAACATTATTACTATATTATTTTTTACTTCAGAAATTGATTTCATCTTCAGATAAACGAGAACACTTCATTTCTAGAGCATTCGCCATGCTGAATTTCCACAAGCCTTTTTACGTCATCAACAGCAATTCTCGTTGTCATGCCACGCTGAAATTCCCTGCATCGGTAAGAATGTTTTGTATCAACCGAACGTTAAAAGCTTGTGTCTCACTCCTTCCAGTGTAATGTACCCACTGGAAAAAGACTGGGACCGAGAGTAAATAAAGGCCTTATTGAGGTCACGCCTACAGCAGCTTTCAACTAACTTTTAACTGGCAGTGCAGCCAGTTATATAAGAAAGAAAAATTTTATTTATGCATTCCCGTGAAAATAATGTAATTCTATTGCAGAAAGAAAAGAAGAGTCTCTCCGCAAAATCAGGCGTTTGAAAATGCTTTGGTTTTATGACACGTGATGAATCACATCAATGAGCGGTTATTCCTTGCGTTGGCTTGAAAAGGTTTCACTTGTTTATATGAATTATGATGATAAATTAAACTTACCCCTTGCCAAGTTCAATCAACAGTGCGTTCTTGTAAAAAAAAACTGCACTGAAAATCAAAGAAACACCCAGCCCCCTGTTAATTTTAAATGATTTTTTAATTTCCCAGCTGTTCAATTGTAAAGAGTGATGTACTTTCATATAGAAAATTAAATTCAAAACAAAACTAAGGTTTATCTACATAAGTTGCCTGAGTTAGATGGAGAAACTACAAGTGATTTTGATAAAGTTTAGGAAAGAGAGAAAGGCTGGACATATGTTCTCTGTACCTGTGCAAATATTATCGACTTTTGAAAATTTCCATAGTCACGGATTTGTTTAAAGTTTTCAATACGTCAACACACAAAATCTCCCGGGTGGCTACTCGTCCCTTCCTGTGAAGAGTAATTATTTATATATTGTTGATTCATGTAGTTTTTCAATTGATTTAGCTCATTGTCATGTTTCGTAAACATTGAGAATCTAACGACCTTGACCATGCACGTACGTGCTCACCATAAAATCAGATAGCATAAGAAGTGATTGAGTTTTTAAGACAACTTCCTATTTGACTAAAAGATATCGAGGCTGGCACCATGGTTTGGTCTTTTTCTGATTCAAGATTTTAAGGTTATATTTTACTGCATAAATCACTTCAGTATAATCTGTCCTAAGATCAATTGAGAGCTGAGCTAGGGTTACCTCAGAGTGGTAAGTGATACCTCGAAGAAATGACTAAGTAAGCGACGTGGGAGGGTAAGGTTAGTCTTCTTGGATGACTGTGCTATCACCTTAGGCTCTGTGCAAAGACCTCTCCCAAAGTGACGTTCCCCCCCTCCCCCAGCTCCGCTATTCCTCTACAAAAAAGCCTATATTGGGTAATCCATTGATTCACGGTTTGTGCATTGTTACAATTTGCATAAAAAAAGAGCAAAAAATAAATATATATATATATATATATCATAGATCGAATTCAATTCTAAATCCGGTGAAAGACATTTATGAAAAATATTTTCGAGACTTAATATTTGGAAGGAGAATCAAATGCATCTTCAACAGTTAGACTGAATAAAAACTAAGAAAGAACTATGAAATGAGTTAAGTACTGGATCCATCCTACTCGCTTTTGAGCTTGTAATAAAATATGTCACGCTAGCATGATGAATTATATTATAAATAGGATCAGCACCGCGTCCCAAAAATTAAAACAATCTCAAATCAAAAAAAAAAAAAAAAAAAAAAAAGTTTTGGGGGGGATTTTGATATGGAATCAAGCTTGAAAAGAATCAAAACCATGATAATGCAAAATTTTCTCTCTAAGGACAACAAAACTTGTTTTTCACTAAAGGTAAAAATATAGCTTTATTTGAAACATGGTCATCTCAAAACAAATTTTAAATTAAATTAATAATTTAAGAGAGAAAACCCTTGCCTCTAAAGTCGAACATGCACGAAAACAATCGCTCCTTAATAAAGTAAAGAGCGATTCGAAGCTTAACCCTTGAACCCACCGTTCCATGCGAGGTAAATTTTGATTTTACGTTATTTCAAAATTAAAGCCTCACATTTTCGTTAAATTGTTGAACGTGAGGCAAGTATTCATGTGAAAAAGTCAATTCGTAATGCGGAGTAAGGAAAGGGCGCGTGTATATCAAGTAGAATAGGCTTTGTACATGCTCAAATTCCATGTTTATCTAGAAGTTATTTTGATATGCAGAGTGTAATTTTATTATCCCTAAATTTGATAAAGTAAGGTTCGTGTATATCGTTTTCTCTAGTATGAACAGATACTATCTTAAACTTATGTTCTCCATGCATGTATGTTAACTAGATTAATAGCTCATTCACACCAAAGTTTAAACATGTTTAAAGCTGTTTTGTTAAACACGGTTTAAACTTGTTCTCCCCACAGAAGCTGCATAAACTCATGTTCGTCCCTTCAAATGTAGGACATTGAAAATACAATCAATTCCATAGAAAATTCAGTCTTTCAGTACTCAGCTTCTGATTTTCATTCAGTTCAGCCTACTTTAACCAAAGATGTTTTGCTGGTGTAAATCAGGTATAAGTTTGAATGTGTTCAATTTTTTTTAGAATTATGGAGACGAGTTGATATAATATAGAGCGCGAACTTGTAGGTACGGTACCCCACAGTAAAGTAAAGTATATCAGAGAGGGCCAAAATTGGGAAAAAAAGTTGTGAATTACTCCAATATGGACAGATACTGACTAAACTTGTACTCTACTGTGACTTAACCAGAGAATTTAAACAATCCATATACTTATATTAGTTCGCAGTGATCGTCGATGAAAGGAGATAAAATTAATTTTTTCGACTGAATTTACCAGCGTCTTACCCCAATGTTTGACCCTTGTCACAGTTCATAAAAATAAAAACTGCCAAAAACTCAAGACTATTGGGGATTGGGATGCGGGTCATTCCCGAAAAGAACTGTATTATGCAAATAAATATCGTCGGAATATAGCGCGGGTAGTTCGCAGAAGTACAGCAGTAGGCTCCATACGATACACTCAATAGGGAAGTGAAAATCAAGCGAATCGAGAAATTTTCACAACCGTAGATAAATGATTTCCGAATAACAACAATGAAATGTTTTTCTTATGCTCTCAGCCTTCAACCTACAACTAAACAGCTTTCCCTACCATAAATGGTCCCTGTGGAGTCGATGGAGCCTACCACTGCCTCATTTAAGGAACAAGTCGAGTCAAAGCCTTCTCTTTTATCCAAATGGATAGAATTTGCCACAAACGCAACTCTCCATGGGTTACGATATGTCGTCCAATCTTCAATACCAAGTCACAGACGAATGGCGTGGGCACTTTTACTCTTTGCGGCCTCAGGTGCTTATCTGTACAATTCAACAAAAAGCGTGAAAAAATATTTTTCAAGACCAATAAAAACTGAAATTTCGCAAGAAACGCCTCGAAATGGCTTGAAGTTTCCTGCGGTCACAATCTGTAATTTAAATCAGTTCATGAAAACGAAAATAGACACAACTGACGAGGACGATAATTTTGAAAAGCTGGGATTAAATATTAGCGGATGCAATGAAACGAGAAACGTCCGTGGTAATATGACATGTGGTCAAGCTTTATTATGCGTTTTTAATGATTTTGGTCCCTTTCTGGTGAACAACTGCAATATTCCAACTAGGCAGAGAATAATGAGTGTCCTGAATCACACGAAACGTATCTTTAATAAAAAGGAATTCCTTGCTAAGTATGGGCACGACCTCTTTGGCGTTAAAAGCATGAATGGAGGTACGAATCACTGTGTTTTTGAAGACAAGGAACGAATAAAATGCTCAGAACAACACTTTATTCCAATTGTTACAAATGGCGGCATCTGTTACACGTTTAATTCTGGTTATAATGGATCTGCAAAGAGTGAGCTGTTTCGTTCTTTATATGAAGGGTCAGATTTTGGTCTAGCCATTGCTCTCGACGTTCAAACCAATGAGTCCACCTTCAGTAGTTCTTCAAGTGGCTTAGCTATCATTGTACATGACCAGGACACCTATGTAAACTATCATTCTGCGTTTAAAGTCCAGCCCGGCGCACATGCGTCTGTCGCAGTCAAGTTAACCCAGGTGAGAATATATAACTTGAGTCATTTTACCTAACATGCCATCTATGAAGCTGTATCTGCAAAACAAAGAGCAAAAACCTGTCATAATGCTGCTAGACAAATGAATAAAGTGGGTTAGTTTCTAAAGAAACTGTGGTGCTGCGTCGGTGGGGGTAACAAGGTAATTTGGTTAAATCAACTAAGTTAAAATTGTAAATTGGCAACCGTAAAGAGTTAAAAAGCTGACGTTTCGAGCGTTAGCCCCTCGTCGGAGTGAATGGAGGAATTGTGGGTTGCGTGTGGTTTTATTTGCAGAAAGTGGAGCTACGCTATTGATGGCAACATGCTCACGAGAAAAACACGAATGAATTAGTAGAATGAAGAGCGTTCGTTGATATCTAAGGGGTTAAGTAGAGTGCCGATTTAAAAGATAAACTTTTGTTCAACAGTTTTCCGGCTATCTGAGTGACCTAAATGTAAGTAAAGACCGTAGACTGCCATATGCTGCTTCCAATGATTGGGTAGATCAAACCGTCTAACGACTTGTTTTGATGCGCCCTTGCCATTCCTTTCTACGTCGCGAAGGTGTTCTCGGCAGAATCGGTCACCTAGTCGTCTTCCTGTTTCGCCCATGTATGTCTTTTTGCGATAAGTACAAGTTATGCAATAGATGACGTTGGCGGGAGTGCGCGTGAAGTGATCAGTGATAAAAATGGATCGTTTGGGTCTCGATATTTTCTCAGCGTTGTGAATGAAAGGACAAGTTTTGCATCGTGCGTTAGCGCATTTAAAAGTACCGGGTTGATAATTAGTTTATTCCAAACTAATGACCAACCTGACGACTAAAAGCTAGCGCTTGAAACTTCTGCTTTTTAACTCTTTACGGAGGCCAATTTACAATTTCAACTAAGTTGGCATAACCATAATGAAGCTAGGTTTGCCCTCATATCATAAATATGCAAAGTTTCAATTTTGGGTACTAAGGAAAGTCTTCCCCAAAGACGCAACAGCTTAAGCAAAGAACGCTAATAGAATTGATGGAAATATCGGCCTAATTAAAATGCCTTTTGCCGAGAAGCCATCTCGCATGTTTATTGGTCATATTTAACGAAGCTCAACGGTTTTGCCGTATTCTCGTGCACTTACTCGAAGCATCATATCGGGGTAACGGTCTTCATGCATAACAGTCTTCCGTTCCGGGGAGAGGTGAGTCGTGGGTTAGCCTCCTCGCTCCAGCTCACTCTCTCTCTCTCTTTCTCTATCTTGATAGACGCCATTTCATTGTTTTATTTTTAGTACGAAAGACTCCCAAAGCCCTACAGAACAAATTGCAGCGAAGTGGATAGTTTGGCAGGGATCAAGTCATACACGAAGGATGGCTGCATCTATCAGTGTCAGTCAAATCACAGTATGGATAAATGCGGATGCCGAGAAGATTATACTTTACCAGGTTGTATAAATTAATAAATGTTTTCCTTTTGCGAATGAGCTTAAGCCCAGATTTGTATTAAACTATGTATGGGTACCTCGAATTATTTACCTGGTTCGTTCGGTCAAGATATTATCCAGGTTTACATGAAAGTGCTTCGACAGTAAATGATTTATTATCATACGGCATAAGATTTTGCATCACAAAATCGCCTGTTGAATCCACGAGATCTCGCCGTGCCTTCCGTTGTTTTGACCAGCTTAATACCTTTCCTGACTGTATTCTCGTCAGAATTTCCGTCATACATTTTTCCACTTGATAAATATGAATTGCATAGAAGTTATAGAGTGCATAAGCTAGCTACATGCCCTCTTCACATTTTCTGGATGAAAACCGTAGACCCAGGCCCCTCTTCCTTTCACAAGAACGACCTGTGCGTGCACTTGAAATATGGCGAGGAAGATTGTTGCCAATCGGATACACATCGTATGCTCTACAAAAAAACAAGGAAAGTAGTGCCAAAATATTCAAGATTTTCTTCCATAGATTCGCTTTCGGCTCATTTTCTGTTATGATGTAACTTATTCTGAGGGCGTTTTTTCCGCTATTCATTATAGCAATGAAGCATTGCAAAGTTGTGCCCCTGTTTGATGTCTGTATTGATGTTTTCGCCTAGATCTGCGGGGTTTGCCCGTGTGTTCCTTTCAAGACCACCCATGTCTTCAAAAGGCAAAAAGTAAGGAAACTGTTTTTTTTCATAAATCGTTCACACTTCCACGGTGAGCAACAACGCTTATCTGTTGGTTCATTCATTTGGCCGCTTTTCCACTGAATTCCCAGCCAATATGGCAGACGTGACATCATGTGAAAATGTTCTACAGAAAATCGTTATTGTGATCGTGGTTTTCTTTATGAATTGTATTTAAAATATTTCTTGAATTATAGACGAATGTATACTTCACCCGGCACTGTTCATGAATGAAAGATTCCATAATTGATGGACTGATCACGCTCGAACGCGTCACCTTATGAGTGACAGTTCTTTATTGCGACGCCTATGTTAAACGCCGTAGGATGTGCAACATAATTTTTTAATGCTTGTTTTCAATGAATGATTCTCAGGGGAGTTTAACTTGACAGAATGTGACTGCAACAGTGCATGCGAGCAGACGGTTTATGAACCACGAGTCTCATATTCTAAATTTCCGGACAATTCGCTATTAAGGATAATTGGACAAGTTTCTAATTACAGCAAGGAATACCTCAGGTAAGTGAGTATGAGTCATCATATATGTGGTCAATTGACTTTGGATAGAAGAGCGGGAGATGGACAACTCTTAAAGGAGCCAGCATTCTTGAACGAGAAGAGTAGGTGAAATAGAGGTTTTGAACAAGTCTTAAGATTCTCAGTTGCTAAAGAGTCAGTAAGTTGCCTAGCATTTTAAAAATGGTCATCTCATGTTCTGAAAATCCAACGAAGGTTGACACCACTTTTAATCTTTCTGAGTAACCTGCGTGGTCGCTAACTTTTCCTCATAGCATCCCTTGGCGATCCGATTGAAAATTAAGACCCATGATGTAAACGGTCACCAAATGTTCTAAAAATGCAACGAAGGTTGCCACCCCTATTAATCTTGCTGATCACGAATAATCTGGGGGCTCACTTCTCTTCATACCATCCCCCAAATGGCATCAGTCACCAGCTCCGATATGGTAACCAGACCAGCAAGTATTTGTCCACCTTTTCTTGGTCTTTTGAATGCGAGGCTACGTTACCGAGTGGCTTTTCGTACAAGCTGATGACTGCCTTTAAAATGGGTATAGCTTTTTAAGTTTTGGCTCCTTGTTTCCCTGACATTATTAATCAACCCTTTGGTGGCTCCGTTCTTTGACTGAAGTCCTCCGCAAATTCCTAAGACATCATTGAAGGTTTCCTCCAACCTTTTTTTTTTTTTTTTTTGATTTAAGAACAACCACCTCCACTGCTTAACTCTATCAATTGTTATGGTTTTTATCGATTTATTTGCTTTCCTTCCCACCGATCATTGATACCATTTTATCGGTAACCTAAATAAATACCAGATTTTTTTTGTTTCTATCAAATGAACACATTTTTTGTGTTTTCTTTTCCAACTTGTCAGTGAAAACTATGTCTATCTTCAAGTGGGATTTCAATATTTGTCGTACGAGAAACGCGAAGAAGTCCCTAGCTACGGAGAGGAAACCCTTTTTGGTAAGTTAACTATGATGAAGGTCCGCCCCATTTAGAATAAAAAACGCTTTTGCAAAACAAGCGTGCCAAGAAAAAAGGAAAGAAGAGCAGAGATCTACCAACTTTTGCGGCGTTTTCCGGATTTCCTCAATGATTGGATCTATGCCAGAGCAACAGCTGGCTCTACTAATACACTAATACAAATTCGTCGCTTTATTTTTACGGAAAAGACGAAATCTCCCTCCCTTTCTCCCCGCCCCCCCCCCCCCTTCACCACTGAGAATGATCTAAGGATCTAACTTAAACCTTCAGCTTCGCAGTGTGGATTTTTTTCCTGAGGAAAAGAAAAGCAAATAAACACAAAGAAAAAAGGGAAAAACATTCAAGAATAAGACCACTCCACTATTGGCCTGTCGAGAAACAGAAATACTTCTTCTCACCGGACATTTCCCTTAAAGAAGCAAATCATCTTGAAAATATGAAAATTTTTGGGTGTTTCTGAAGTGTTGATAAACATACTCAGACCAGTTTCTTAGAAATAAAAACGCAGGGAGGTGTGCCTTTGGCAGGAAAGTTAATACTGACTTAAAATTATATAGTGCCTCTTCTAGCTTTTTTAGGGTTTTGATAAAAGAAAAAAAAACATATATCACGAAAGTCATTTTTGTTTAGGTGAAGTTGGAGGCAACATGGGTTTGTTCCTCGGATGCAGTTTTCTGACCATCTGTGAGTTCCTCGACTTTCTTTGGGAACTCCTGTTATCCAAGATAAGGCCACGTCCTGTGGCAGTAAACACGGCGCCTGCATAACCAGCACAAATGGATGTTACTTAACAGTTGTGATGTCAGTTTGTACAAATTAACATAACTCATGATATGTGTAATGTCTTGTTTCAAGATAATTTGGCGTATGGGTGAACAGCTAATGTGAAAAGATAGATCACAGAAGAGTGTGTTTTTTATTTCTTTGCTTTTTGTACAATATAGTATTAACCATGTTTAGTTGACTTACCTGAGAGCTAATTTCCAGTATATCACTGGGGAAAATCTCCCCGCTTTTGTGAGCTAAATGCTGGAATCAAAACCTACTTAACTGAAGTAAGACGTAAATGTAGTTCTGCGGCTGTTTCGCAGTGGAGAACAAAAAGAAATTACATACAAACAAAAGAAAGTAGGAGAACATTTTGATCAAAGCGGATCAAGCTGAGACGGCAACTGAATTCCTTTCACAGCTTCTTTTAGGAAACTTATCTCTAATATTTATTCACACTTCCGTTTAAGACTGTAATTGCCCTTTTCACACCCTTTGCTGCCTATGTAGTATATAGCAAAATCAAAATATTTAAGGAGCACATAATAAAACATTATTCATAGAATACGAGATTCGACAACCGTTGAATAAGGCTTATACATTGTGCATAAAGGATTGATTCTCTCGAGCTCTTTATTACTCTGTTTGTTACCAGAATTTACTCTATGATTATTGAGTGATAATATTTCAATATTTATCCCGATTCAAATTCATTAAAATGTCAATGGGGGCATTGAACGTTCCATTATGCAACTCCTGTGAGCATGAGGATTTCGTCTTGGAAACCAGTTTTATCAACATGGCGGTTCCACTTTTTCTGACATTACCAACTTTACTTTGATAATGATTTTGAGATTTTTTCTGATTTAGATGTCGAAACATTATCTTCATAATCAACACTATGGATTTATAAAACAAATGTAATTGTGGATTCAATAAATGAAAAAAAAAACGCACATATGGATACGCGAGTGGAAGACGAGGCAGAGCCAACTGTGTCACTCATGTTCTTACCAAAATTTGACGCCTTCTGTGATCTGTTAGAGAGATTTAGCACCGCTTTTATGTGAAACGTGAACGGCAGTAGTGATCACGTGATCCTGTGTTTCCCGCCATTTTTTCAAGTTTGCCGATGGCGCTTCCATTTCCATGTGAGAATAACCTGTTTCGCGTTTGCTGCGTACGTAAGATTTGCCTTAACTTTTTCTCTTACAGAGTAGAAGCTATTGCCGAATGAAGGGCACCAAAACTATTCCTTACAAGTCATACAAGGGTACCTTCAAATACATCATGACGTGAGCTTATGCGAAGCTAAAACAGCAAGGTTCACGCTATTTACGTGAAACGTGAAAGGACAGGCTGACGTTCGCCGTTTCAAATAAACGCGGTGCTAAATCTCTCTATTACTTTACAGAGCCACGGCAGCATGGAATCGACAAAAATGTTGTCAATGGTGATGTCATCTATGAGTCTTACGGTTCTCCGCCTCCCGGCTAGCTCAATGGATAGACCGCTGGACTGATGTGCGGGAGGTCGAGGGTTCGAGCCTCGGCCGGACCAACACTAACGGTCTTAAAATAATTGAGGAGAATATGCTGCCTTTCTATAACATCAAGAAAGGGTTTAGATATTATAGTCTTCTCGGATACGGACGAATGAATGGAGGTCCTGTCTCCTGCAGGGTTAGGGTAGGAGACGTTTTAAAATTTCCCACGCACGAGATTAGGGAAAGCAGGGTTGGAGTAAGGGTGAGAGCACTCGCCTTCCACCAATGTGTCCCGGGTTTGATTCCCGGACCCGGCGTCATCAGTGGATTGAGTTTGTTGGTTCTCCACTCTGCTCCGAGAGGTTTTTCTCCGGGTACTCCGGTTTTCCCCTCTCCTCAAAAACCATCATCATTTGAATTAATTTAATTTAGAGTTTATTTAGATTTACACACCACCCCACAAGCTGTTCAGCTTTAAACATCATCGTTTCTAAATAAAGGTGTTATTATCATTATTATTATTGTTATTATTATTGTTATTATTATTATTATTATTATTATTTTAGTTTACTGAATTTTTTTTTTTTAGAGAACTGCTTTTTGTGAAAAATCTTTAAGGAAAAATTTATTATTATTATTAAGGACGTCGATCATGTATCGTCAATTTATTTGCTGTTCTGCTGAATGAAGCTGAAGCAAAATAATGCAGACATAAGATGAATTCTGCTACTCTGTAGAACAGTTGTTAATACCGAAGAGATTCAAGACTTTTCTCTCTGCTAGAGACTTTTTAAACTTTTTTTAATATTAATACCTTAATTTGTCTTAATTTTGTTTGTTATCCTGTATTTTTACTGATGAATTATAATAAAATTACAGTTTCTATTATTATTATTATTATTATTATTATTATTATTACTGTGTGATGAATGTCCTCCCTTGGGGTGGGGTGGGATGGGTGGGTTGTTGTCTTGCGTTTTATACATGAGCCTCTGGCTCGGGCAATATGGGTAACCATGCCCCACGTAAAGACATTAAACTTTGATTACTATTACTATTACTATTACTATTACTATAATTACTCCAATAGATCATAGGTATGAACCTATCAAAACGCGTGTACAGAATCGCTCCGCTCACTTATTAGAAATATTATCAGCACTCGAGGATAAACTGTGTCACTTTGCAGCCATATTACATCCTATACTTAGCACAGTCATTTACTAACTTTGTTATCCTTTCTTAAGTCACTTGAAATTCTGCACCTCGCATAGTAGAACTGAGTTTGATGAGAAATCTCTTCTTGTTTATTTAGAGGAACCATTACTTTAAGTTTACGTCATGCACCTGGCAAAAGATTGGGACCAAGAATAGATAAAGGATTTCTAAAGGTCGCGTCTAAATCAGCTTTCGGCGAACTTCTGGCAATGCAACCAGTTATACAAAAAAGGTTTTTATTTATACATTCCCTATGACAACAATGTATTTTTTAGTAAAGAGAAAAGAAAAGTCTCTCTTCGCAAAATCGGGCATTTAAAAAATGCTTTGGTCTTATGATACTTGAATAAAATATCACTGAGCGGTTATTCCTTGTGTTAACTTGAAAAGGTTTCACTCGTTTATATAAATTATAATGACAATTTAAATTTATCCCTTGCTAAGTCCAATCAATGGTGCGTTCTTGTAAAAGAACTGCATTGAAAATCAAAGAAAAACCCAGCCTCCTTTAATTTTTAATGAGTTTTTCATTTCACAGCTGTTAAATTGTAAAGAGTAATGTACTTTCACATAAAAAATTAAATTCAAAACAAAACTAAGGTTTATCTCCATAAATTGTCCGAGTTAGAGGGAGAAACTGCAAGTGACTTTGATAAAGTTTAGGAGAGAGAGAAAGGCTGGATATATGTTCTTTGTACCTGTGCAAACATTATGGACTTTTGAAAATTTCCAGAGTCACGTTTTTTTTATTAAGTTTTCAATACGTCAAAACACACAAAATCTCCCGGGGTGAACATTTGTACCTTTTTGTGAAGAGTAATTATTTATATATTGTTGATTCGTACAGTTTTTCAATTTATTTTGCTCATTGTCATGTTTCGTAAACTTTCAGAGACTAACGACCCTGACCATGCACGTACGTGCTAACCATAAAATCAACATCGGTGGGAAAATTTTTACCGGTAGCATAAGGGGTGATTGAGTTTTTAAGACAACTTCCTCTTTGGCTAGAAGATATCGAGGCTGGCACCATGGTTTAGTCCTTTTCTGATTCAAGATATTGAGGACATATTTTGCTGCATAAATCACTTCAGTCCTGTGATAAGTTGAGAGCTGAGCTAAGGTTACCTGAAAGTGGTAAATTGTACCTCGAAGAAATGACTAAGTAAGCAACGTGGTGGGGGGGGGGGGATAAGATTGTTCTCTTTGGATGACTGTGCCATCACCTTAGGCTCGGTACAAAGACCTCTCCCAAACTGTGGTTTTAGCTCCGCTCTTCCTCCACATAAAAGCCTATAACAGGTAATCCATAGACTTTATATTTGTAAGGAGAAACAAGTGCATCTTCAACAGTTAGACTGAATAAATTCTAGGGAATAATAAGTTATTTAAGTATTCTATTTATCCTACTCGCTTTTGAGCTCAGGGTCAATTACGTCATGCTGGTATAATGGATTATATTATGAAAAGGATCAGTACCACGTCCAAAATCTCAAATTAGAAAAAGTAGTCAAATCAGAAAAAGTAGTTTTTTTAACATAACATCAAGCCTGAAAGGAATCAAAACTATGATAATGCAAAATTTCTCTCGAAAGACAAAACTTACTTTTCACCAAAGGTAGAACTTGAACATTATTTGCTGCCTTGTTTGGGAAAAAAGTATCCTGAAACATGGTCAACTGAATACAAACTAAAATCGAATCAATTATTTAAAAGAGGAAACCCTTAACTCTAAAGTCGAACATGCGCGTAAAACAACCAATTTTTAATAAAGTAGAAAGCGATTTTTTTGTTTGCCAGTGTAAAGATTCGACAGTCTTCGAACCTAAACCTTTAGTCATAGTTCCTTGCAAGGTAAATTTCTATTTTTCGTTAATTCCAAATGAAGCCTCAAGTTTTGTAAAATTATTTCCATGAAATGTTAGACGTAAGGCAAGTATTCAAGTGAAAAAGTCACTTCGTAATAATTATCTCATTCACACCAAAGCTTAAAAATATTTTAAAGCTGTTTTGTCTGTCTGTCGACTTCAAATGTAACGCATAGTAACTACTCGAATTTTATGGAAAATTCAGTTTTTCAGTACTCTGTTTCTGATTTTAACTCAGTTAAACCTACTTTAGCTTAATATGTTTTGCTGGCGTAAATCGGGTATAAGTTTATAAATAGAGGATATTATATGGCCGCGCGGGGATACGAATTTTATCTTCGACTGCTGAAAGTATCTCTCGCGAGTTCGCTGCGCTCACTCGTGAGAGATACTTTCAGCACTCGAAGATAAAATTCGCATCCCCAAGCGGCCATGTAATGTTCTATTTATTATATAGATTTTGATGAAATTTAAAATCAACCGACCGCGCGCCTGAGCGAGAAGCTCTATTGTAATTGGGTAATTATGTTGGTCACCATGGCCACACCAATATCCTGACACTTGAAAGATAAAAATAGTATCTTCACTGCGCGCGGTGAAGATATGATTTTTTAGTAAAAGGAGAAATCCTGGTATTTCATCAGTATCTATATACTAATATACAATACATAGCGCTCAGTTGCAGGTATGGTATCCTGTAGTAACGTATAATATACCAGAGAGAACCAAAAATGGAAAACATTTGTTAATTACTGCAGTATGGACAGATACTAACTAAACTTGTGATCTTCTGTGACTTAAACCGTCCGTCATGCTTATCTTTGTTCCAAGTGATCGTTGGTGAATATGAGATTTTTTTTTTTACTGAATTTACAAAATTTTTAACCCACTATTTAATGCCTGTTAGAGTTCACTGAAAACTGGGATTGGGATGAGAAGTTATTCCCGAAAAGACCTGTATAATGCCAATAAATTTTATCCAAAGATAACATTGGGAAGTTCACTTAAGCTCAGCAATGTGCTCCATACTATATAATACACTCGTTAGGGAAGTCAAAAACACAAGCCAATTGAGAAATTGTCGCATCCGTCGATAAAGGATATCAGAAAAACAGTAAGATATGTTTTTATTCGTGCTTTCAGCCTTCAACGTCCAGCTAACCAACTTCCTACGCCATAATGATCCCTGTGGAGTCGACGGAGCCTGCCACTGCCTCATTTAAGGAAGTGATCAAGTCAAAGTCTCCTCTTTTATCCAAATGGAGAGAATTTGCCACAAACACAACTGTCCATGGGCTTCGATATGTCATCCAAACGTCCCTACCTAGTTATAGACGAATGGTTTGGGCACTTCTACTCGTTGCGGCCTCAGGTGCTTATTTTTACTATTCAACAAGAAGCTTCAAAAAATATTTTTCCAGACCAATAAAAACTGAAATTTCGCAAGAAACGCCTCTGGATGGCTTGAAATTTCCAGCAGTTACAATCTGCAATTTAAATCAGTTCATGAAAATGAAGATAGACACAACTGACGAGGACGAATATTTTGAAAAATTGGGATTAAACATCAGCGGATGCAGTGAAACACGAAGTGTTCGTGGTAATCTGACATGTGGCCAAGCTTTATTATGCGCTTTCGTTGATTTTGGTCCTCTTCTAGTGGACAACTGTGACTTTTCAACCAGGCACAGAATAATGAGTGTCCTTAATCACTCGAAACGTATCTATGACGAAAAAGAATTCCTTTCTAAGTATGGGCATGACCTCTTTGGCGATAGAAGCATGAGTGGACCTTCAAAATACTGTGTTTTTGAAGACGAGGAACAGATAAAATGCTCAGAACAACACTTTGTTCCAATTGTTACAAATGATGGCATCTGTTACACGTTTAATTCTGGTTACAATGGATCTGCGAAGATTGAGCTGTTTCGTTCTTTATATGAAGGTTCAGATCTTGGCCTGGCCATTGCATTAGACGTTCAAACGAATGAGTCCACCTTCAGCAGTTCTTCAAGTGGCTTAAGTGTCATTGTTCATGACCAGGACACCTTTGTAAACTATCACTCTGGGTTTAAAGTCCAGCCCGGCACACATGCGTCTGTCGCAGTCAAGCTGACTCAGGTAAGAATACATACGGCATTTTACTTAAGATGCCATCTATGAAGCTGTATCCGCCAAAAATAAAAAAACAAACAAACAAACCGGCGTAATGCAGCTAGGTTTGCCCTAATATCATCGATATCCAACGTTTCCGAGAAGCCATCTTGCATTTTTATTGATCACATTCGAACAAATCTAAACGGTTTGGCCATTCTTGTGCACTACTGAACTCAGAGTAAATCATATCGAGGTAAGCCTCAATGTAGAGGTCTCAGGAAATAGTTTTCCATTCCGCCGAGAGGCAAGTTTGTGGAGCTCCTCACTCCCCCTCACCCTTACTGTTTCTCTGTCTTGATGTATACTATTTTAAGCTATTTTATTGTTTTTTTAGTACAAAAGACTCCCATCGCCCTATAGAACAAATTGCAGCAAAGTGGATAGTTTGGCAGGGATCAAGTCATATACGAAGGATGGCTGCATCTATCAGTGTCGGTCAAATCACAGCATGGATAAATGCGGATGCCGACGAGATTATGCTTTACCAGGTGGTATAAAATTTTAAATGTTTTTCATTTTCGTTCAAGATATTATTAAGTTTTTTTGAAAAAATGCCTCGTCAGAAAAGCATTTATCAGTAAGACATAAGACACTGTATCGCAGAGTCGCCTGTTGAATCTACGAATACGCTCGCCGTGGCTTCCTTTGCTTTGACCAACTTAATACCTTTTTTGACTGTATTGTTCTCAGAATTGTAGTCAAAGATTTTCCACTTGATAAATACGAATTGCATGAAAATTATAAAGTGCATAAGCTACTGAGCTACATGCCCTCTTCACATTTTTTGGGATTAAGCTGGTAAACCCAGGCCCATCTTGCTGTCATAAGAATGACCCGCGCGAGCCACGGCGAGCGTATTCGTGGATTCAACAGACGACTCTGTGATGCAATTTCTTATGTCTTACTGATAAATGCTTTTCGTGCCCTTGATGTATGGCTTGCAAGGTTGTTGCTATTCGGATGCACATCGAGAGCTCTACAAAAAAAAACAAAAGAAATTAGTGAGAAATTCTTATAAGACTCTCTTGCATATATTCGCTTTCAACTCATTTTGTGCTGTGATGTAACTTATTAAGAAGGCGTTTCTTCCAGCACTACCGTAATGAATCATTCCAAAGTTGTGCGCCTTTTTTTAATGCCCCTATTGATGTTTTCGTCTAGATCTGCGGGGTTTGCCAGTGTGTTCCTTTCAAGACCGTCCATGTCTTCAAAAAGCAAAAAGTAAGGAAACGATTGTTTTTAATAAATCGTTCTCACTCCCCCAGTGACCAGTTACACTCGTCTGTTGGTTCATTAATTTGGCCGCTATTTCACTAAATTTCAAGCCAATATGGCAGCCATGACATCGCGTGAAAGCGTTTTACAGAAAATCGTTATTTTTATTGTGATTCTCTTCTTGAATTAGAGACGAATTTAGACTTCACTTGACACTGTACTTGAATGAACTGGGTGATTGATTTTCTCCTATGTTCGAAGGCGTCACCTTCCTAGAGATAATTCTTCACTGGCGACGCCTATATTAAACACCGTAGAATGTGCGATAAATTTTTCAGTGTTTGTTTATTAATGAATGACTTTCAGAGGAGTTTAACCTGACAGAATGTGACTGCAATACTGCATGCGAGCAGACGGTTTATGAATCACGTGTCTCATATTCTAAATTTCCGGACAATACGCTGTTAAGGATTATTGGACAAACTTATAACTACAGCAAGGAATACCTCAGGTAAGTTAGCCATCATATAAGTGGTCAGCTGACTTTGGATGGAAGAGGGGGTGAAGGAGAACTCTTAAAGGAGCCAGCATTCTTGAGTGAGAATAAAATGTGAAATCGAGGCTCTGAGCATGATGTTTTCAGATTCTCAATTGCTAAAGAGTCAGTAAGTTACCTAGTATTTCAAAAATGGTCATCCGATGATCTGAAATTCCAACGAAGATTGCCACCACTTTTTGTCCTCCTGAGTAACCTGCGTGGTAGCTCACTTTTCCTCATAACATCCCTTGGCGATCCGATTGAAAATAGGACCCAGAAAATTGCATTCTTTTGCTGCGATAACAGTCTTTTGGAACCCAGACCGGCAGGTACTGATCAACTTTGGGTTGGTCTTTTGAATGTGTGGCCAGGTTACCGAGTGGCTTTTTGTACAAGCTGACTCTCTTTTAAATGGTTATAGCTTTTTAATTTTTGGCTCCTTTTTTCCCTGACATTATTAATGAACTCTCTGATTCCTCCTTTTTTGACTGGAGTGCACTGCAAATTTCTAAGACATCTTTGAAGGTTTCCTCCAACCTTTTTTCTTTTTTAAGAACAGCCACCCTGCTACTAAACTCTCTCAATTGTTATGATCTTTATAGATCCTTTGGTTTTCCTTCTCACCAATGCAATCATTGATACTATTTTCCTGTTGACTTTGTTAAAATAAATACTAGTAATATTTTTGTTTCTATCAGATGAATACATTTTTGTGTTTTCTTTTTCAATTTGTAAGTGAGAACTTTGTCTATCTTCAAGTGGGATTTCAGTATTTGTCTTATGAGAAACGCGAAGATGTTCCTAGCCACACGAATGAGAGCCTCTTTGGTAAGTCAAGAATCATGAGGAAGATCGACCCCATTTAAAATCAAAAACGCTTTTGTCGACCAATCCTGCAAAGAAAAAAAGAAAAAAGAAACGGAAAGCAAAAATTTACCGACTTTAGTGGCGTTTTCCAGATTTTCTCAGTGATTGGATCTATGCCAGAGTAACAGCTGGCTCTACTAAAACCAATTCGTCGCTGTATTTTCACAGAAAAAACGAAATCACCCTCCCTCCCTTTCTCCCCGCCCCCTCCCCTCTTCCCCACTACTTTAAAGGATCTAACCCTAACCTTCAGCTTCGCACTGCGTGGATTTTTTCTTAAGAAAAAGCAAAACAAATAAACACTAAGAAAAAAGGGGAAAACATTCAAGAAAAAGACCAATCCGCTATTGGCCTGTCGAGATAAATTAATATTTCTTCTCATCTGACATTACCCTTAAAGAAACAAAAACGTATATCATGAAAGTAATTTTTTTTAGGTGAGCTTGGAGGCAACATGGGTTTGTTCCTCGGGTGCAGTGTTCTGACCATCTGTGAGTTCCTCGACTTTCTTTGGGAACTCCTGCTATCCAAGATAAGGCCACATCCTGTAGCAGTAAATACGACGCCTGCATAACCAGCGCAAATAGCTGTTACTAAACAGTTGTGATGTCAGTTTATGCAAATTAAGTTAAACATAACTCAAGATAAGTGTGGCGTATGGGTGAACAGCTAATGGGAAAGGAAACCTTTATTTACTTGTTTATTTAGAGTAATCATTACTTTAAGTTTACGTTACGCACCTGGTATAGGAAACACGTATCTCGTATTTCAGCCCTGCGCATGCATTGCTGCAGGAGTGCGCTGAAATGTTGACTTTTTATTAACATCTAATAAACTTATCATCGATGGTATAACTGAGAGTCAGTGTGCATGTTTCACAACCTGATTAATCAGGCCAAAGCTAGCTTACGATAAGTGTTCCTTCGTTCTTTATTTTGTTTGTTTGTTTGCGTCGTGTTTTATACATAGTTCATGGGAATGCTGCAAAGTTGGAATGAATTCAATAAATAACACAGAAGTATCAGCACAAACCTTGTGGCCCAATATTGTGACACCCACCTTTAATCAGTGCTATGTTTGCCAGGAAAGCATTTCTTCACATTTGTCAATTTAATAACCCGGAAGTCCTTCATTTTCGTAAAATTCTAATCCATTTTGTAAAAACTGGAAAGCTTATTTAAACAAACCAAGGTGAAAAAGGTATGCAGTTTTACAAAATGCTTTCGGTAGGTCCACGTCGACTGATTTTGAATGACTTGGATGGCATATCTGTAAGTAATCATGTTGACAAACCACTGTTAGAACATAGCTAGCAGAGTCGTGCAATCAAATTCATTATACGTGAGCGTGCTCAAAATCCCGATACTGCACGCTGATAGCGTCAGCAAATCCGACTTCGCCAGAAATTTTTTTTTCGCGCGAGCGGCCATTGTTAGCGCGGGGAAAAATAATATATTTCGCGACAATAATGGATACAAACAGAAACTCGGCCTACAATTCCGAAAACGAAGACAATGTTTCGACCTTTTCCCTTGAGCTAGAGTTCTTAAATGAGGCAGAAAGAGAGAAAAACAAAGGAAAAGGAGACTCGGCATCAGCGCCGTCACGATTCGCTTCAACTGATATTGTTGTCCGTTTTTCGCGTCGGATTTGATGCACAATTCCACCGGCTATGTTCTAAAACAATTGGTTCATGCTTTCAGCTTTGCACTATCGAGTTATGGAGCACGTGGGAAGTTTGGAGAGCACTCAAGAAGCTATAGTTTCCCTCGCCTATCGCCTCGGGCAACTCTTACGCTTCTTCCGTACTCTCCAAACTTCCCGCGTGCTCCATAACTCGATAGTGCACGCTAAAGCATGAACCAACTATTAAACATCAATAATTGCAAATCATTCTTCATTCAAGGGTAGATGTTTAAATTAGCCTGTTCTAGCTCTGAGGGTTGAAAATTGCTAGTGACGAGTGGCTAACCCCATATTTCATCAGTTAAAGAAAGGTTTGTAATTAGAAATGAGGAGAATACAAAACGAGACGAAACCGCTTTTATTCAAATGTCTGAGACTCGTGCCCCGGGTCCGGTTATACTGGCAGCCATTTAAAGCTACCCACAATTCCTCTAACCTCAACCCACAATTCCTCTATTCGCTCCGACGAAGGGCTAACGCTCGAAACGCCAGCTTTTATAACAGTAACGGTGCCCAATTTACCATTTCAACTTTGTTGATATATTCAAATTATTCCATATTTCATTGGTTGAAGAAAGGTTTGTAATTAGAAATGAGGAGAATGCAAAACAAGACGAAACCGCTTTTATTTAAATGTCTGAGACTCGTGCCCCGGGTCCGGTTGTACTGGCAGCCATTCAGAGAACATGTGGTTTGAATGAGAAATTCTCCTTCCACTGTAAGTATTGAGACCAGCACAAGTAGCGCAAGCGTCAGCCACAACGCAGAAGATCAGCTGGAAAAGAGGAAAATATCCTGCAATTCGCACGACATTTTTTTCTATTTCTCTTTAGAATTGGATGGGCTTGTGCTTGATATATTAATCAACCAGTAAAGTTTTGGTCAAATTATTTTAGTTTGATGCGAGCCCTGCCAAAATTTGGAAAGTGAAAAAATTTTGCCAATTATTGGTTTGCCAAAATTGGAAAATACTTCAATTCGTCCGGGTGCAACCCGGCCCTTTTTCTCGGAGAAATATCTCAGTAGACGTTGTAATTGTTTCTTTTCAAGTTAGAATAGATTCCTGGGTTGATACACGCGCATGCAATAAACACCAAACCAATGCAAGATCTTTTCTTCCTTTATTCCTTTTCCTATTCCCTTGGGCGTTCTTCTATCGAAGCGGTCAACTGAAATCACCACGCGAAGAAATTACCGATGTAGTGTGCGATCATAGTTTTAAGAATAATCTCAATTTGCGCAACGAGCGCGTGGCAATTAAAAGAACCAAAAGAAATATGAAAAACTAGCGATAAGTTTCACGTAGAATCACAACTTCGAGTTAACATAATCACAAAATAAATTGTTGCTTGCTAACGTTTGCGGGTCTTGATTCAAGTTACTCTATCGAGAATTACGCTCTAACTCGTCTTCTATTTAAGTAACGATCTTGATTACACGGAGTCTTATCCTGAAGTGAAACGCTAACTACAATTTTCTGTCTTAAAAGAACTAATCACAGAGGCGTTATTCAAAAGAAAATATTTCGCAGCTTCTCTCAGAAGCGGTAACATTCAAATTTACGGAAGCGATTACAGACGTGATCTGCACATTATGCAAGCTTTAATGAAGCATTTTTTTCTTTGAAACGAGAGCATTTTACTGTTTGAGTCAGCAACTTTTGCCGAAAAGGATCGCTAAATTTGCTAAGCTAGCAAGCTTCGGAACACGATACCTTGAGTTATTTAACAGAATGGCGGAAGGAAGGGACGGTGGAACGCTGGATCAGCGGAATGGCGGAATATCTTGAGACGCAAAATGACTCTACTACACTCTTGCAGTATAACTCGACATTGTATTCATGGATCTACAAAGGGCGGTTGTAATTAAAGTAAGTGAAGTAACAAGCAGGTCAATAGCGAAATGATAATGGAAATTGTGTCAAGAGGTTGAATTTAAGTTTATTCGAACGGACTGATTAACTTTCTATTTAGGAGAGTCAAAACGCTACAGAAATTTTAAGATTTATGTTTCATGAGCAATTTACCCAAAGAAATGTGAGGGGGAAGGCGTTGGCGATAGCAGTGAAGTCAGTAAAATCACCGGATAGTATCACTGCTGTGAGAGAAAATATAAATTTTGCCCCCCGTAGAACACAGCCGTGATGTATATTTATGTCTTATGTACAGCGTAGGATGCCCGCAGAAGTTGTAATTCCAAGAGTAACAACAATAATGTACGCGACTGTGAAAGAAGAAGCAGAATAAGAAGAGGACAAGTATCCTTGTCGCCAAGGCTGCATATCCACCTTGCCACCTTATTATTCTTTTAACTTGTTCTTATTGTAGATACACGTACATTTTTGTAACGAGTCTTTTTCTAAGACTCATCAATATCACGTGTTTAAATAAGTTTTTCACATTCTTACTTTCACTTCAAGGTAATTTCAACAGTGAGGTATTGCTATGACGACTAAGAAGAAAAACTGAAGACTGGCAAACTTCGCCTCCCAAATGCAGCTACTTTTACAGAACCAGAGCCGCTGTCATCAACCGCAAAGATAAACCAAGTAGAAAAATTGAAGACTGGCAAACTAAGCCTCTTAAAAGCAACTTCTTTAAGAGAACCAGAGACGCTGTCATCAACCACAAAGATAAAACAAGATCTTGAGCTGCTGGGGAGACCTTCCTGGGCAACAACGAACGCTTGAAACTCCTGAATAAATTTTTTTATTAGACTCCGCCACCTCCCAGCTGTAAAAATTCTTAATTATCAACTGCATTCTAAATCCAAAGCACAGGTAAATGAGTTGGGTATTTAGTCTAGCAGGTGTTTAAAGTCGATGAATTGACGAGATACGCTTCCTCTCCAACAGCTCCGCTGACACTCGGTGTTAAAAGCGCGCACTGGAAGTTTCTTCAATGAAGCTTACAATTTCAACACGTTTCAAGATTCCTCTGGAATGTTTACACAGGAGACAGCCCGACAGAATGTATTCCTTAACTTTTAGCGTCTTCGCTGTGGGGGTCGCCATACCGAACACATTTTAGCATCGCATCGAGAGAAACTTTTTTTTGACAGGACAACTAATTTTTGCCGTGATTAGTTTGTTACGCTTGTCATTTAAGTTTAGTTTGATCGAAAGGTTTCTACGCAGAATTTAAGTCCCTTAATGTGATACATACAGCTGTGTAATCCATATTGCCTACGTCACACAAATGGAAGATCAAATTAGGAATGTAAAACGTGCTGCTAGATGTTTCAATGTACTTCCATAAAAAAACTTGCACCCACACACTCAAGAAATTGACTGAGGGCAACTCGCTTATACAACAGGAAGCTATGGGTGACGAGGAGTTTCGAACATTTCCAAGACAACGAATATAGGTTAGATTGAAAGGTAGTTTATTGAAAACTGACAGAAACTAATTTTCTATGTTTCGTTAACCATAACTTATTGAAATTTTGTTGTCACACGTCCCTGAAACAAAGCTATTGGCGCCGACTAGTTTAGGAAGGGATCTCCGACTATGTAATGCGCGTCGAAATTAACACTTTTACAAGTACACGGTTCATACGTAAAATGTTTCAAAGAGCGGAATTGTATCCTTCATTCGCACGGAAGGATTCAATTCTTGATAATAGACTCGAATATGGGCTTCATATTCCACTCAAGTGGCGTTTACCTGAAGAAATTTTGTGCACGGGAGATGTTTCAAATTTCCGTTTTAAGCTATTTCTAGTTAGATGCATCCGTCTGATGATATAACACATCTTTCGTTATATTCCTCCACGTAAAAGGCTATAATAGGTAATCCATAGATTCACGGTTTGCACATTGTTACGATTTGTATAAAAAAAAAAGAAAAAAATAACATATCATAGATCGAATTCAATTCTTGATCAGGTGAAAAACATTTACCAAAAATATTTTCGAGACTCAATAAAAGCTAGGGAAGAACTATGAATAATTTATAAAGGCTGATAGTTTCGAAAGAAACTGTTTGGGGCTGCGTCGGTGGGAGTAACGAAATAATTTGGATATATCAACAAAGTTGAAATGGTAAATTGGCCACCGTAATGATTACAAAAGCTGACGTTTCGAGCGTTAGCCCTTCGTCGGAGCGAATAGAGGAATTGCACTTATTGCAAAAAGATATACATCGACGAAACAGGCAGAAGACTAGGTGACCGATTCCGAGAACACCTTCGAGACGTGGATAGGAATGACAAGGACACATCGAAACCAGTCGCTAGACATTTTAATTTACCTAATCATTCTAAGCAACATATGGCAATCTGCGGTCTTTCCTTGCACTTAGGTGGCACGGAAAGCCGTAAAAATCTTGAACAAAAGCTCATCTTTCAAACCGGCAGTCTAAATCCCACAGGGATCAATGAACGCTTTTCATTCCACTAATTTATTCATGTTTTTCTCGTTGCCATGCACCCACCAATAACGTAGCTCCATTTTCTGCCTTTAAAAGCACACACAACCCACAATTCCTCTATTCGCTCCGACGAAGGGCTAACGCTCCAAACGTCAGCTTTTGTAATCATTACGGTGGCCAATTTACCATTTCAACTTTGTTGACATATCCAAATTATGAATAATTTATCTAAGTAGTCGATTTATCCTACTCGCTTTTGAGCTTGTAATCAATTATGATATGCCAGTATAATAGATTCTATCATGAAAGGGATCAGCACCACGTCCCAAAAAAGAAAAAAAATCTCAAATTAAAAAAAAAATCAAAACAAAATTTTTCACATGACATCAAGCTTGAAAGGGATCAAAACCATGATAACGCAAAATTTTCTCTCGAAAGACAACAAAACTTGCTTTTCACCAAAGGTAGAACTATAACAGTATTTGCTGCCTTGTTTGGGAAAAAAAGCATCAAGAAACATGGTCAACTAAATACAAACTAAGATTGAATCAATTATAAGATAAAAAAGCCTCTAGAGTCGAACATGCGAGTATAACAACCACATATTCATAAAGTAGAGAGCGATTTTTTTGTTTGCCTGTGTAAAGATTCAAACACTCTTCGAACCTTAATCCTTGAACCCACAGTTTCTTGCAAGGTAAATTCTGATTTTGCGTTAATTTAAAATTAAGCTTCAAGTTTTCCATAAAATTATTTCCATGAAATGTTGGACTTAAGGCAAGTATTCATGTGAAAAAGTCACTTCGTAATGCAATCACCCAAGTAAACTTTGAGTAAGGAGAGGGCATGCTTATGTCAAGTACATTAGGTTCCGTACATGCCCAAATTTCTATGTTTATCTAAGAGTTATTTTGATGTATTGGGTGTATTTTTAGTATCCCGTGAATAGTGTGTAAGATGACGATTTTTATGAAGACGAGTTGATACAATGTATGGCGCGTAGATGAGTTGATACAATGTATGGCGCATAGTTGTAGGAATGGCATCCTACAGTAACGTATATTATTACACGACTCGGGCAGTCAGAGGGCCAATAACTAAAATAAACCAATCAAAATGCTCTATTCCCGGTCAATATTCTCTCAGTATTCAAGTGAAAAAGTCACTTCGTAATAATTATCTCATTCACACCAAAACAAAAATATTTTAAAGCTGTTTTGTCTGTCTGTCGACTTCAAATGTAACGCATAGTAACTACTCGAATTTTATGGAAAATTCAGTTTTTCAGTACTCTGTTTCTGATTTTAACTCAGTTAAACCTACTTTAACTTAATATGTTTTGCTGGCGTAAATCGGGTATAAGTTTATAAATAGAGGATATTACATGGCCGCGCGGGGATGCAAATTTTATCTTCGACTCCTGAAAGTATCTCTCACGAGTGAGCTGCGCTCACTCTTGAGAGATACTTTCAGCACTCGAAGATAAAATTTGCATCCCCAAGCGGCCATGTAATGTTCTGTTTATTATATAGATTTTGATGAAATTTAAAATCAACCGACCGCGCGCCTGAGCGAGAAGCTCTATTGTAATTGGGTAATTATGTTGGTCACCATGGCCACACCAATATCCTGACACTTGAAAGATAAAAATAGTATCTTCACTGCGCGCGGTGAAGATATGATTTTTTAGTAAAAAGAGAAATCCTGGTATTTCATCAGTATCTATATACTAATATACAATACATAGCGCTCAGTTGCAGGTATGGTATCCTACAGTAACGTATAATATACCAGAGAGAACCAAAAATGGAAAACATTTGTTAATTACTCCAGTATGGACAGATACTAACTAAACTTGTGATCTTCTGTGACTTAAACCGTCCGTCATGCTTATCTTTGTTCCAAGTGATCGTTGGTGAATATGAGATTTTTTTTGTTTTACTGAATTCACAACATTTTTAACCCGCTATTTAATGCCTGTTAGAGTTCACTGAAAACTGGGATTGGGATGAGAAGTTATTCCCGAAAAGACCTGTATAATGCCAATAAATTTTATCGGAAGATAACATTGGGAAGTTCACTTAAGCTCAGCAATGTGCTCCATACTATATAATACACTCGTTAGGGAAGTCAAAAACACAAGCCAATTGAGAAATTGTCGCATCCGTCGATAAAGGATATCAGAAAAACAGTAAGATATGTTTTTATTCGTGCTTTCAGCCTTCAACGTCCAGCTAACCAACTTCCTACGCCATAATGATCCCTGAGGAGTCGACGGAGCCTGCCACTGCCTCATTTAAGGAAGTGATCAAGTCAAAGTCTCCTCTTTTATCCAAATGGAGAGAATTTGCAACAAACACAACTGTCCATGGGCTTCGATATGTCATCCAAACGTCCCTACCTAGTTATAGACGAATGGTTTGGGCACTTCTACTCGTTGCGGCCTCAGGTGCTTATTTTTACAATTCAACAAGAAGCTTCAAAAAATATTTTTCCAGACCAATAAAAACTGAAATTTCGCAAGAAACGCCTCTGGATGGCTTGAAATTTCCAGCAGTTACAATCTGCAATTTCAATCAGTTCATGAAAATGAAGATAGACACAACTGACGAGGACGAATATTTTGAAAAATTGGGATTAAACATCAGCGGATGCAGTGAAACACGACGTGTTCGTGGTAATCTGACATGTGGCCAAGCTTTATTATGCGCTTTCGTTGATTTTGGTCCTCTTCTAGTGGACAACTGTGACTTTTCAACCAGGCACAGAATAATGAGTGTCCTTAATCACTCGAAACGTATCTATGACGAAAAAGAATTCCTTTCTAAGTATGGGCATGACCTCTTTGGCGATAGAAGCATGAGTGGACCTTCAAAATACTGTGTTTTTGAAGACGAGGAACAAATAAAATGCTCAGAACAACACTTTGTTCCAATTGTTACAAATGGTGGCATCTGTTACACGTTTAATTCTGGTTACAATGGATCTGCGAAGATTGAGCTGTTTCGTTCTGTATATGAAGGTTCAGATCTTGGTCTGACCATTGCATTAGACGTTCAAACGAATGAGTCCACCTTTAGCAGTTCTTCAAGTGGCTTAAGTGTCATTGTTCATGACCAGGACACCTTTGTAAACTATCATTCTGGGTTTAAAGTCCAGCCCGGCACACATGCGTCTGTCGCAGTCAAGCTGACTCAGGTAAGAATACATACGGCATTTTACTTAAGATGCCATCTATGAAGCTGTATCCGCCAAAAATAAAAAAAACAAACAAACAAATCGGCGTAATGCAGCTAGGTTTGCCCTAATATCATCGATATCCAACGTTTCCGAGAAGCCATCTTGCATTTTTATTGATCACACTCGAACAAATCTGAACGGTTTGGCCATTCTTGTGCACTACTGAACTCAAAGTAAATCACATCGAGGTAAGCCTCAATGTAGAGGTCTCAGGAAATAGTTTTCCATTCCGCCGAGAGGTAAGTTTGTGGAGCTCCTCACTCCACCTCACCCTTACTGTTTCTCTGTCTTGATGTATACTATTTTAAGCTATTTTATTGTTTTTTAGTACAAAAGACTCCCATCGCCCTATAGAACAAATTGCAGCAAAGTGGATAGTTTGGCAGGGATCAAGTCATATACGAAGGATGGCTGCATCTATCAGTGTCGGTCAAATCACAGCATGGATAAATGCGGATGCCGACGAGATTATGCTTTACCAGGTGGTATAAAATTTTAAATGTTTTTCATTTTCGTTCAAGATATTATTAAGTTTTTTTGAAAAATGCCTCGTCAGAAAAGCATTTATCAGTAAGACATAAGACACTGTATCACAGAGTCGCCTGTTGAATCTACGAATACGCTCGCCGTGGCTTCCTTTGCTTTGTCCAACTTAATACCTTTTTTGACTGTATTGTTCTCAGAATTGTAGTCAAAGATTTTCCACTTGATAAATACGAATTGCATGAAAATTATAAAGTGCATAAGCTACTGAGCTACATGCCCTCTTCACATTTTTTGGGATTAAGCTGGTAAACCCAGGCCCATCTTGCTTTCATAAGAATGACCCGCGCGAGCCACGGCGAGCGTATTCGTGGATTCAACAGGCGACTCTGTGATGCAATTTCTTATGTCTTACTGATAAATGCTTTTCGTGCCCTTGATGTATGGCTTGCAAGGTTGTTGCTATTCGGATGCACATCGAGAGCTCTACAAAAAAAAACAAAAGAAATTAGTGAGAAATTCTTATAAGACTCTCTTGCATATATTCGCTTTCAACTCATTTTGTGCTGTGATGTAACTTATTAAGAAGGCGTTTCTTCCAGCACTACCGTAATGAATCATTCCAAAGTTGTGCGCCTTTTTTTAATGTCCCTATTGATGTTTTCGTCTAGATCTGCGGGGTTTGCCAGTGTGTTCCTTTCAAGACCGTCCATGTCTTCAAAAACCAAAAAGTAAGGAAACGATTGTTTTTAATAAATCGTTCTCACTCTCCCAGTGACCAGTTACACTCGTCTGTTGGTTCATTAATTTGGCCGCTATTTCACTAAATTTCAAGCCAATATGGCAGCCAGGACATCACGTGAAAGCGTTTTACAGAAAATCGTTATTTTTATTGTGATTCTCTTCTTGAATTAGAGACGAATTTAGACTTCACTTGACACTGTACTTGAAGGAACTGGGTGATTGATTTTCTCCTATGTTCGAAGGCGTCACCTTCCTAGAGATAATTCTTCACTGGCGACGCCTATATTAAACACCGTAGAATGTGCGATAAATTTTTCAGTGTTTGTTTATTAATGAATGACTTTCAGAGGAGTTTAACCTGACAGAATGTGACTGCAATACTGCATGCGAGCAGACGGTTTATGAATCACGTGTCTCATATTCTAAATTTCCGGACAATACGCTGTTAAGGATAATGGGACAAACTTATAACTACAGCAAGGAATACCTCAGGTAAGTTAGCCATCATATAAGTGGTCAGCTGACTTTGGATGGAGGAGGGGGGGAAGGAGAACTCTTAAAGGAGCCAGCATTCTTGAGTGAGAATAAAATGTGAAATCGAGGCTCTGAGCATGATGTTTTCAGATTCTCAATTGCTAAAGAGTCAGTAAGTTACCTAGTATTTTAAAAATGGTCATCCGATGATCTGAAAATCCAACGAAGATTGCCACCACTTTTTGTCCTCCTGAGTAACCTGCGTGGTAGCTCACTTTTCCTCATAACATCCCTTGGCGATCCGATTGAAAATAGGACCCAGAAAATTGCATTCTTTTGCTCCGATAACAGTCGTTTGGAACCCAGACCGGCAGGTACTGATCAACTTTGGGTTGGTCTTTTGAATGTGTGGCCAGGTTACCGAGTGGCTTTTCGTACAAGCTGACTCTCTTTTAAATGGGTATAGCTTTTTAATTTTTGGCTCCTTTTTTCCCTGACATTATTAATGAACTCTCTGATCCCTCCTTTTTTGACTGGAGTGCACTGCAAATTTCTAAGACATCTTTGAAGGTTTCCTCCAACCTTTTTTCTTTTTTAAGAACAGCCACCCTGCTACTAAACTCTCTCAATTGTTATGATCTTTATAGATCCTTTGGTTTTCCTTCTCACCAATGCAATCATTGATACTATTTTCCCGTTGACTTTGTTAAAATAAATACTAGTAATATTTTTGTTTCTATCAGATGAATACATTTTTGTGTTTTCTTTTTCAATTTGTAAGTGAGAACTTTGTCTATCTTCAAGTGGGATTTCCGTATTTGTCTTATGAGAAACGCGAAGATGTTCCTAGCCACACGAATGAGAGCCTCTTTGGTAAGTCAAGAATCATGAGGAAGATCGACCCCATTTAAAATCAAAAACGCTTTTGTCGACCAATCCTGCAAAGAAAAAAAGAAAAAAGAAACGGAAAGCAAAAATTTACCGACTTTAGTGGCGTTTTCCAGATTTTCTCAGTGATTGGATCTATGCCAGAGTAACAGCTGGCTCTACTAAAACCAATTCGTCGCTGTATTTTCACAGAAAAAACGAAATCACCCTCCCTCCCTTTCTCCCCGCCCCCTCCCCTCTTCCCCACTACTTTAAAGGATCTAACCCTAACCTTCAGCTTCGCACTGCGTGGATTTTTTCTTAAGAAAAAGCAAAACAAATAAACACTAAGAAAAAAGGGGAAAACATTCAAGAAAAAGACCAATCCGCTATTGGCCTGTCGAGATAAATTAATATTTCTTCTCATCTGACATTACCCTTAAAGAAACAAAAACGTATATCATGAAAGTAATTTTTTTTAGGTGAGCTTGGAGGCAACATGGGTTTGTTCCTCGGGTGCAGTGTTCTGACCATCTGTGAGTTCCTCGACTTTCTTTGGGAACTCCTGCTATCCAAGATAAGGCCACATCCTGTAGCAGTAAATACGACGCCTGCATAACCAGCGCAAATAGCTGTTACTAAACAGTTGTGATGTCAGTTTATGCAAATTAAGTTAAACATAACTCAAGATAAGTGTGGCGTATGGGTGAACAGCTAATGGGAAAGGAAACCTTTATTTACTTGTTTATTTAGAGTAATCATTACTTTAAGTTTACGTTACGCACCTGGTATAGGAAACACGTATCTCGTATTTCAGCCCTGCGCACGCATTGCTGCAGGAGTGCGCTGAAATGTTGACTTTTTATTAACATCTAATAAACTTATCATCGATGGTATAACTGAGAGTCAGTGTGCAAGTTTCACAACCTGATTAATCAGGCCAAAGCTAGCTTACGATAAGTGTTCCTTCGTTCTTTATTTTGTTTGTTTGTTTGCGTCGTGTTTTATACATAGTTCATGGGAATGCTGCAAAATTGGAATGAATTCAATAAATAACACAGAAGTATCAGCACAAACCTTGTGGCCCAATATTGTGACACCCACCTTTAATCAGTGCTATGTTTGCCAGGAAAGCATTTCTTCACATTTGTCAATTTAATAACCCGGAAGTCCTTCATTTTCGTAAAATTCTAATCCATTTTGTAAAAACTGGAAAGCTTATTTAAACAAACCAAGGTGAAAAAGGTATGCAGTTTTACAAAATGCTTTCGGTAGGTCCACGTCGACTGATTTTGAATGACTTGGATGGCATATCTGTAAGTAATCATGTTGACAAACCACTGTTAGAACATAGCTAGCAGAGTCGCGCAATCAAATTCATTATACGTGAGCGTGCTCAAAATCCCGATACTGCACGCTGATAGCGTCAGCAAATCCGACTTCGCCAGAAATTTTTTTTTCGCGCGAGCGGCCATTGTTAGCGCGGGGAAAAATAATATATTTCGCGACAATAATGGATACAAACAGAAACTCGGCCTACAATTCCGAAAACGAAGACAATGTTTCGACCTTTTCCCTTGAGCTAGAGTTCTTAAATGAGGCAGAAAGAGAGAAAAACAAAGGAAAAGGAGACTCGGCATCAGCGCCGTCACGATTCGCTTCAACTGATATTGTTGTCCGTTTTTCGCGTCGGATTTGATGCACAATTCCACCGGCTATGTTCTAAAACAATTGGTTCATGCTTTCAGCTGTGCACTATCGAGTTATGGAGCACGTGGGAAGTTTGGAGAGCACTCAAGAAGCTAGAGTTTCCCTCGCCCATCGCCTCGGGCAACTCTTACGCTTCTTCCGTACTCTCCAAACTTCCCGCGTGCTCCATAACTCGATAGTGCACGCTAAAGCATGAACCAACTGTTAAACATCAATAATTGCAAATCATTCTTCATTCAAGGGTAGATGTTTAAATCAGCCTGTTCTAGATCTGAGGGTTGAAAATTGCTAGTGACGAGTGGCTAACCCCATATTTCATCAGTTAAAGAAAGGTTTGTAATTAGAAATGAGGAGAATACAAAACGAGACGAAACCGCTTTTATTCAAATGTCTGAGACTCGTGCCCCGGGTCCGGTTATACTGGCAGCCATTTAAAGCTACCCACAATTCCTCTAACCTCAACCCACAATTCCTCTATTCGCTCCGACGAAGGGCTAACGCTCGAAACGTCAGCTTTTATAACAGTAACGGTGCCCAATTTACCATTTCAACTTTGTTGATATATTCAAATTATTCCATATTTCATTGGTTGAAGAAAGGTTTGTAATTAGAAATGAGGAGAATGCAAAACAAGACGAAACCGCTTTTATTCAAATGTCTGAGACTCGTGCCCCGGGTCCGGTTATACTGGCAGCCATTCAGAGAACATGTGGTTTGAATGAGAAATTCTCCTTCCACTGTAAGTATTGAGACCAGCACAAGTAGCGCAAGCGTCAGCCACAACGCAGAAGATCAGCTGGAAAAGAGGAAAATATCCTGCAATTCGCACGACATTTTTTTCTATTTCTCTTAAGAATTGGATGGGCTTGTGCTTGATATATTAATCAACCAGTAAAGTTTTGGTCAAATTATTTTAGTTTGATGCGAGCCCTGCCAAAATTTGGAAAGTGAAAAAATTTTGCCAATTATTGGTTTGCCAAAATTGGAAAATACTTCAATTCGTCCGGGTACAACCCGGCCCTTTTTCTCGGAGAAATATCTCAGTAGACGTTGTAATTGTTTCTTTTCAAGTTAGAATAGATTCCTGGGTTGATACACGCGCATGCAATAAACACCAAACCAATGCAAGATCTTTTCTTCCTTTATTCCTTTTCCTATTCCCTTGGGCGTTCTTCTATCGAAGCGGTCAACTGAAATCACCACGCGAAGAAATTACCGATGTAGTGTGCGATCATAGTTTTAAGAATAATCTCAATTTGCGCAACGAGCGCGTGGCAATTAAAAGAACCAAAAGAAATATGAAAAACTAGCGATAAGTTTCACGTAGAATCACAACTTCGAGTTAACATAATCACAAAATAAATTGTTGCTTGCTAACGTTTGCGGGTCTTGATTCAAGTTACTCTATCGAGAATTACGGTCTAACCCGTCTTCTATTTAAGTAACGATCTTGATTACACGGAGTCTTATCCTGAAGTGAAACGCTAACTACAATTTTCTGTCTTAAAAGAACTAATCACAGAGGCGTTATTCAAAAGAAAATATTTCCCAGCTTCTCTCAGAAGCGGTAACATTCAAATTTAACGGAAGCGATTACAGACGTGATCTGCACATTATGCAAGCTTTAATGAAGCATTTTTTTCTTTGAAACGAGAGCATTTTACTGTTTGAGTCAGCGACTTTTGCCGAAAAGGACCGCTAAATTTGCTAAGCTAGCAAGCTTCGGAACACGATACCTTGAGTTATTTAACAGAATGGCGGAAGGAAGGGACGGTGGAACGCTGGATCAGTGGAATGGCGGAATATCTTGAGACGCAAAATGACTCTAATACACTCTTGCAGTATAACTCGACATTGTATTCATGGATCTACAAAGGGCGGTTGTAATTAAAGTAAGTGAAGTAACAAGCAGGTCAATAGCGAAATGATAATGGAAATTGTGTCAAGAGGTTGAATTTAAGTTTATTCGAACGGACTGATTAACTTTCTATTTAGGAGAGTCAAAACGCTACAGAAATTTTAAGATTTATGTTTCATGAGCAATTTACCCAAAGAAGTGTGAGGGGAAGGTGTTGGCGGTAGCAGTGAAGTCAGTAAAATCACCGGATAGTATCACTGCTGTGAGAGAAAATATAAATTTTGCCCCCCGTAGAACACAGCCGTGATGTATATTTATGTCTTATGTACAGCGTAGGATGCCCGCAGAAGTTGTAATTCCAAGAGTAACAACAATAATGTACGCGACTGTGAAAGAAAAAGCAGAATAAGAAGAGGATAAGTATCCTTGTCGCCAAGGCTGCATATCCACCTTGCCACCTTATTATTCTTTTAACTTGTTCTTATTGTAGATACACGTACATTTTTGTAACGAGTCTTTTTCTAAGACTCATCAATATCACGTGTTTAAATAAGTTTTTCACATTTTTACTTTCACTTCAAGGTAATTTCAACAGTGAGGTATTGCTATGACGACTAAGAAGAAAAACTGAAGACTGGCAAACTTCGCCTCCCAAATGCAACTACTTTTACAGAACCAGAGCCACTGTCATCAACCGCAAAGATAAACCAAGTAGAAAAATTGAAGACTGGCAAACTAAGCCTCTTAAAAGCAACTTCTTTAAGAGAACCAGAGACGCTGTCATCAACCACAAAGATAAAACAAGATCTTGAGCTGCTGGGGAGACCTTCCTTCTTGATCATCAAGAGCCATGGCAACAACGAACGCTTGAAACTCCTGAATAAATTTTTTTATTAGACTCCGCCACCTCCCAGCTGTAAAAATTCTTAATTATCAACTGCATTCTAAATCCAAAGCACAGGTAAATGAGTTGGGTTTAATTTAGTCTAGCAGGTGTTTAAAGTCGATGAATTGACGAGATACGCTTCCTCTCCAACAGCTTCGCTGACACTCGGTGTTAAAAGCGCGCACTGGAAGTTTCTTCAATGAAGCTTACAATTTCAACACGTTTCAAGATTCCTCTGGAATGTTTACACAGGAGACAGCCCGACAGAATGTATTCCTTAACTTTTAGCGTCTTCGCTGTGGGGGTCGCCATACCGAACACATTTTAGCATCACATCGAGCGAAACTTTTTTTTGACATGAGAACTAATTTTTGCCGTGATTAGTTTGTTACGCTTGTCATTTATGTTTAGTTTGATCGAAAGGTTTCTACGCAGAATTTAAGTCCCTTAATGTGACACATACAGCTGTGTAATCCATATTGCCTACGTCACACAAATGGAAGATCAAATTAGGAATGTAAAACGTGCTGCTAGATGTTTCAATGTACTTCCATAAAAAAAACTTGCACCCACACACTCAAGAAATTGACTGAGGGCAACTCGCTTATACAACAGGAAGCTATGGGTGACGAGGAGTTTCGAACATTTCCAAGACAACGAATATAGGTTAGATTGAAAGGTAGTTTATTGAAAACTGACAGAAACTAATTTTCTATGTTTCGTTAACCATAACTTATTGAAATTTTGCTGTCACACGTCCCTGAAACAAAGCTGTTGGCGCCGACTAGTTTAGGAAGGGATCTCCGACTATGTAATGCGCGTCGAAATTAACACTTTTACAAGTACACGGTTCATACGTAAAATGTTTCAAAGAGCGGAATTGCATCTTTCATTCGCACGGAAGGATTCAATTCTTGATAATAGACTCGAATATGGGCTTCATATTCCACTCAAGTGGCGTTTACCTGAAGAAATTTCGTGCACGGGAGATGTTTCAAATTTCCGTTTTAAGCTATTTCTAGTTAGATGCATCCGTCTGATGATATAACCACATCTTTCGTTATATTCCTCCACGTAAAAGGCTATAATAGGTAATCCATAGATTCACGGTTTGCACATTGTTACGATTTGTATAAAAAAAAAGAAAAAAATAACATATCATAGATCGAATTCAATTCTTGATCAGGTGAAAAACATTTACCAAAAATATTTTCGAGACTGAATAAAAGCTAGGGAAGAACTATAAATAATTTATCTAAGTAGTCGATTTATCCAACTCGCTTTTGAGCTTGTAATCAGTTATGATATGCCAGTATAATAGATTCTATCATGAAAGGGATCAGCACCACGTCCCAAAAAAGAAAAAAAATCTCGAATTAAAAAAAAAAATCAGAACAAAATTTTTCACATGACATCAAGCTTGAAAGGGATCAAAACCATGATAACGCAAAATTTTCTCTCGAAAGACAACAAAACTTGCTTTTCACCAAAGGTAGAACTAGAACGGTATTTGCTGCCTTGTTTGGGAAAAAAAAGCATCCGGAAACAGGGTCAACTAAATACAAACTAAGATTGAATCAATTATAAGATAAAAAAGCCTCTAGAGTCGAACATGCAAGTATAACAACCACATATTCATAAAGTAGAGAGCGATTTTTTTGTTTGCCTGTGTAAAGATTCAAACACTCTTCGAACCTTAATCCTTGAACCCACAGTTTCTTGCAAGGTAAATTCTGATTTTGCGTTAATTTAAAATTAAGCTTCAAGTTTTCCATAAAATTATTTCCATGAAATGTTGGACTTAAGGCAAGTATTCATGTGAAAAAGTCACTTCGTAATGCAATCACCCAAGTAAACTTTGAGTAAGGAGAGGGCATGCTTATGTCAAGTACATTAGGTTCCGTACATGCCCAAATTTCTATGTTTATCTAAGAGTTATTTTGATGTATTGGGTGTATTTTTAGTATCCCGTGAATAGTGTGTAAGATGACGATTTTTATGAAAACGAGTTGATACAATGTATGGCGCGTAGATGAGTTGATACAATGTATGGCGCATAGTTGTAGGTATGGCATCCTACAGTAACGTACATTATTACACGACTCGGGCAGTCAGAGGGCCAATAACTAAAATAAACCAATCAAAATGCTCTATTCCCGGTCAATATTCTCTCAGTATTGGACCGGGCACTGTCCCGAATGGTCCCGAATGATACCGCACTCGTGCCCCTTTGAACTTCAGTCGTATGATAAATCTCTTATTAACCAAGCTTGCTCGGGGCCGTACTGGAAGAATATAGGCCCTCGCCCTTTTTTGTATGGACCTCGCTGCGCTCGGTCCGTACTGTCAAGACCTCGGGCCGATATTCTCCCAGTACGGCCCTCGCGCTTGATTAATAAAAAAAAAAAAAAAATATATATATATATATATATAACTGCAGACAGTGCACACTGTTTCGACCTATGTGGGTCTCATCAGTGAGACATATATGAGTGACACATCTATATGTCTATATGTCATCTATATATCATCAGTGACACATATATATCAGTGAGTGTATATATATATATATCAGAGAGAGCCAAAAATGGAAAACTTTTGATAACTACTCCAATATGGACAGATAACAACTAAACCTGTGTTCTTACGGTGACCTAAACAGGGAATTTAAACCACTCATCGTGCTTATCTTTTTTCCCAATGATCCTTGGTAAAAAGGAGATATTTTTTATTTCTTTTTTTTTTTTTTACTGAATTTACAAACATTTTACCCCATTACTTGATGCGTGTCAGAGTTCACAAAAAACTGGGATTAGGAGGAGAAGTTATATCCGGAAAGACCTGCATAATGCGAATAAATTAATTTTATCGGAATATAGCATCGGGCAGCTTGCTGAAGCACAGCAGTATGCTCCATACAATTGGTACACTCATTAGGGAAGTGAAAATCACAAGCCAATTGGAGAAATTGTCGCAACAGTAGATAAAGGATATCTGAATAAAAATAAGAAATGTTTTTATTCATGCTTTCAGCATTCAACGTCAAACTAACCAGCTTTCCACACCATAATGATCCCCGCGGAGTCGACGGAGCCTACCAATGCCTCATTCAAAGAAATGGTCAAGTCAAAGCCTTCTCTTTTATCCAAATGGAGAGAATTTTCCACGGACACAACTGTCCATGGGCTACGATATATCGTCCAGACGTCTCTACCTAGTTATAGACGAATAGTTTGGGCACTTCTATTCCTTGTGGCCTTAGGAGCTTATTTTTACAATTCAACAAGAAGCTTCAAAAAATATTTTTCAAGAGCAATAAAAACTGAAATTTCGGAAGAAACGCCTCTGGATGGCTTGAAATTTCCAGCAGTTACAATCTGCAATTTAAATCAGTTCATGAAAACGAAGATAGACACAACTGACGAGGACCAAAATTTTGAAAAATTGGGATTAAACATCAGCGGATGCAGTGAAACACGAAGTGTTCGTGGTAATCTGACATGTGGCCAAGCTTTATTATGCGTTTTCGTTGAGTTTGGTCCCCTTCTGGTGGACAACTGTGACTTTGCAACCAGGCAGAGAATAATGAGTGTCCTTAATCACACGAAACGTATCTATGACGAAAAAGAATTCCTTGCTAAGTATGGGCACGACCTCTTTGGCGATAGAAGCATGAGTGGACCTTCAAAATACTGTGTTTTTGAAGACGAGGAATAGATAAAATGCTCAGAACAACACTTTGTTCCAATTGTTACAAATAGAGGCATCTGTTACACGTTTAATTCTGGTTATAACGGATCTGCGAAGAGTGAGCTGTTTCGTTCTTTATACGAAGGTTCAGATCTTGGTCTAGCCATTGCATTAGACGTTCAAACGAATGATTCCACCTTCAGCAGTTCTTCAAGTGGCTTAAATGTCATCGTACATGACCAGGACACCTTTGTAAACTATCATTCTGGGTTTAAAGTCCAGCCCGGCACACATGCTTCTGTCGTAGTCAAGTTGAGTCAGGTAACAATAGATACGTCAGTTTACTTAAGATGCCATCCATGAAGCTGTATCCGCCAAAAATAAAAAAACAAACAAACAAACCGGCGTAATGTAGCTAGGTTTGCCCTAATATCATCGATATGCAACGTTTTCGAGAAGCCATCTTGCATTTTTATTGTTCATATTCCATCGAATCTGAACGACTTGGCCATTCTTGTGCATTACTGAATTCGGAGTATATCATATCGAAGTAAGCCTTCATGAAGAAGTCTCAAGAAATATTTTTCCCTTCCGCCGAGAGGTAAGTTAGTGAAGCTCCTCACTCCCCCTCACCCTTACTGTTTCTCTGTCTTGATGTATACTATTTTAAGCTATTTTATTGTTTTTTTAGTACAAAAGACTCCCATCGCCCTTTAGAACAAATTGCAGCGAAGTGGATAGTTTGGCAGGGATCAAGTCATACACGAAGGATGGCTGCATCTATCAGTGTCAGTCAAATCACAGTATGGATAAATGCGGATGCCGAGGAAATTATGCTTTACCAGGTGGTATAAAATTTTAAATGTTTTTCTTTTCCTGTCAAGATATTATTAAGTTTTTATAAAAATACCTCGTCAGTAAAGCATTTATCAGTATGACATAAGACATTGTATCAAAGAATCGCTTGTTGAATCCACGAATTCGCTCGCCGTGGCTTCCTTTGCTTCGACCAACTTAATACATTTTTTGACTGTATTGTTCTCAGAATTGTCGTCAAAGATTTTCCACTTGATAAAAATGAATTGCATGGAAATTATAAAGTGCATAAGCTACTGCGCTACATGCCCTCTTCGCATTTTATGGGATTAAGCTGGTAAACCCAGGCCCATCTTGCTTTCATAAGAACGACCCGCGCGTGCCCTGGATGTATGGCGTGCAAGGTTGTTGCTATTCGGATGCACATGGAGAGCTCTACAAAAAAAAAATTAGTGAGAAATTCTTATAAGACTCTCTTCCATATATTCGCTTTCAACTCATTTTGTGCTGTGATGTAACTTATTAAGAAGGCGTTTCCTCCAGCACTATCGTAATGAATCATTCCAAAGTTGTGCCCCCTTCTTCGAATGTCCTATTGATGTTTTCGCCTAGATCTGCGGGGTTTGCTAGTGTGTTCCTTTCAAGACCGTCCATGTCTTCAAAAAGCAAAAAGTAAGGAAACGATTTTTTTAATAAATCATTTTCACTCCCCCGGTTAGCGGTTACACTCGTCTTTTGGTTCATTAATTTGGCCGCTATTTCACTAAATTTCAAGCCAATATGGCAGCCATGACATCTCGTGAAAGCGTTTTACAGAAAATCGTTATTTTTATTGTGATTCTCTCCTTGAATTAGAGACGAATTTAGACTTCACTTGACACTGTTCTTGAATGAACTGGGTGATTGATTTTCTCCTATGTTCGAAGGCGTCACCTTCCTAGAGATAATTCTTCACTGGCGACGCCTATGTTAAACACCGTAGAATTTGCGATAAATTTTTCAGTGTTTGTTTATTAATGAATGACTTTCAGAGGAGTTTAACCTGACAGAATGTGACTGCAATACTGCATGCGAGCAGACGGTTTATGAATCACGTGTCTCATATTCTAAATTTCCGGACAATACGCTGTTAAGGATAATTGGACAAACTTATAACTACAGCAAGGAATACCTCAGGTAAGTGACCCATCATATAAGTGGTCAGCTGACTTTGGATGGAGGAGGGGGGTGAAGAAGAATTCTTAAAGGAGCCAGCACTCTTGAGTGAGAATAGCGTATAAAATAAAGGCTCTGAGCAAGTTTTCAGATTCTCAATTTCTAAAGAGTCAGTAACTTACCTAGTATTTCAAACATGGTCACATCAAGAGAAATCGGGGACATTTCGAACCCGTTACGAAATGTCAGCGGTATATCGTATTGCAGACAATTCCATATGGCGGCGGAGGAAGTGAAGTGAACACGTTCTATTTTCGTAAAACCCCACCAGAGAAAGGTCTGGTACCTTTGTATCCTAGAAAGCCAAAGGAGACGTCAAAACAAGGAAAATGGCGGCCAAATTGTACAGTTACTGGGACTTGTATCTTTCGTGTTCTTCCTTCCTAAAATTGGGGTCATTAAAAATGGCGTATTTCGGTTTTGAGCTCTGTGAAAATACGAAGAGTTTCCCGGTTCGAGGAATATTTGTGGGCCAACATATTCGACCGTTTACGAGCGATTTAGTAGAAAAACATCTGCAGAATGCATATAGAACTACGCAGTTGCGAATCTTCACAAGGTTGTTCCCTCGACAAAAGAATTGTAACACCTAGTCGAAGCAGACGTTAAGAGTTTGTATGGTAAAATGGAGTCAGAATTATGAGTTTACTCGTATACCTTGGGAAAAGGTAGGTTTGAATTTCAGTATTTCTTTTTCGTAGCGATGGACGCTTTAACCGATGCAGGCTGCATTTTCAAGTACGCAGCGAAAGAATATCCCATTCTTAGACAGCTATTTTGAAAAAACAATCATTTCCCATACATTTTCTCGGCGCCATTTTGCTTGTAACACGAGAACCGCCTCCGCCATCCCAAATTTCTGGCAATGTCTGAAGTTCTGAAAATCCAACGAAGGTTGCCATCACTTTTCATCTTCCTGAGTAACCTACGTGGTCGCTCACTTTTCCTCATAACATCCCTTGGCAATCCAATTGAAAATTAGGACCGAAAAGTTGCATTCTTTTGCTCCGATAACAGTCTTTTAGAAACCAGACCGGCAGGTAATGATCAACTTTGGGTTGGTCTTTTGAGTGCGTGGCCAGGTTATCGAGTGGCTTTTCGTAAAAGCTGACTCTCTTTTAAATGAGTATAGTCTCTTAACTTTTGGCTCCTCGTTTCCCTGACATTATTAATGAACTCTCTGATCCCTCCTTTTTTTGACTGGAGTGCACTGCAAATTTTTAAGACATCTTTGAAGGTTTCCTCCAACTTTTGTTTTCTTTTTAAGAACAGCCACCCCTTCTGCTAAACTCTCTCAATTGTTATGATTTTTATCGATCCATTGGTTTTCCTTCTCACCAGTCATTGATACCATTTGCTCGTTGACTTTGTTAAAAAAATACTAGTAATATTTTTGTTTTCATCAAATGATTACATTTTTGTGTGTTTTCTTTTTCAACTTGTAAGTGAGAACTATGTCTATCTTCAAGTGGGATTTCAGTATTTGTCTTATGAGAAACGAGAAAATGTCCCTAGCCACACGGATGAGAGCCTTTTTGGTAAGTCAACAATAATGAAGATCGGCTCCATTTAAAATCAAAAACGTTTTTTTCGAACAATCCTGCTAAGAAAAAAAGAAAAAAGAAACGGAAAGCAAAAATCCACTGACTTTAGCGGCGTTTTCCAAATTTTCTCGGTGATTGGATCTATGCCAGAGTAACAGCTGGCTCTACCAAAACAAATTCGTCGCTGTGTTTTCACCGCCCCCCCGGTTAACTCAAATGGTTAGAGCGCCGGATTGTGTTGGGCGGGAGGTCGAGGGTTCGAGCCACGGTCGGACCAATAATCATCGTCTTAAAATAACTGAGGAGAATTTGCTACCTTTCTATAATATCAAGAAAAGGATAGATATTCTAGTCTTCTCGGATAGGGACGAATAAATGGAGATCCCGTCTCGTGCAGGGTTGGGGTAGGAGACGTTAATTTCCCATACACGAGATTACTGTGTGATAGGTGTCCTCCCCTGGGGTGGAATGGTGGGTTTTTATTGTTGTGAAGGCCGTAAGTTAGATAATTCTTTGGGTTAATTACGTCACCTTCGTTAAATAAAGAATATTGTATTGTATTGTATTGAAATCACCCTCCCTCACTTTCTCCCCGCCCCCTCCCCACCACTTAAAAGGATCTAACCCTAACCTTCAGCTTCGCACTGTGTGGATTTTTTCTTAAGAAAAAGCAAAACAAATAAACACAAAGAAAAAAGGGGAAAACATTCAAGAAAAAGACCAATCCACTATTGGCCTGTCGAGATAAATTAATACTTCTTCTCATCTGACATTACCCTTAAAGAAACAAGAACGTATATCATGAAAGTAATTTTTTTTTAGGTGAGGCTGGAGGCAGCATGGGTTTGTTCCTTGGGTGCAGTGTTCTGACCATCTGTGAGTTCCTCGACTTTCTTTGGGAACTCCTGCTATCCAAGATAAGGCCACGTCCTGTGGCAGTAAACGCGGCGCCTGCATAACCAGCGCAATTGGTTGTCCCTCAACAGTTGTGATGTCAGTTTATGCAAATTAACATAACTGAAGATAAGTGTGGCGTATGGGTGAACAGCTAATGGGAAAGGAGAGATCACAGAAGAGTGTGTTTCATTTCTTTTCTTTTTGTACAGTATAGTATGAACCATGTATAGTTGGCTTGCCTGAGAGCTGATTTCCAGTATATCACTGGGAAAATCCTCCCCCATTTTTTGAGCTAAATGCTGGAATCGAAATCTAGTTAACTGAAGTAAGGCGGATATGTAGCTCTGCGACTGTTTCAGAGTGAATAACAAAAAGAAATTACAAACAAAAGAAGGTAGTAATACATTGTGCTCAAAGCGGATCAAGCAGAGACTGCAAATGAATCCCTTTTACAGCCTTTTTAGGAACCTTATCTCTGATATTTATTCACACTTCCGTTTAGGACTGTAATTCCGCTTTTCACGCCCTTTGAGGCTTACGAAGTATAGAGCAAGAACAAAATATTTAAGGTGCACATAATAAAACATTATTCATAGAATACGAGATGAGACAACCGTTGGAATAAGGCTTATATATTGGACATAAAGCATTGATTCTCTCGAGCTTTTATTACTCTTTTTGTTACCAGAATTTACTCTGAGTATTGAGTGATAAGACTCACTCTGAGATCTGTCTCAGCATAGCTTCATCCTGAGACACTCCCGTGACATTCATTGTGAACCCTGGAATGTTACCGTCATGTTTCTCACATGAATGCCTCCACATTACTGAACTTTGCTCTCTCTGTTCCAAAGCTCACAGATGTTCCTTCCCACGGGTGTGTGCACTTCGTGACGTCTCCCCGATGTATCTACTGCGGAAAAGTTGACACACTAGCTCAAAAGTGACACCGGTACTCCGGCAAGGGCCTTTTCCACCGGTGCTGCAGACAAGACACTTGATGTTGTTACATCGATTTTCCCTGAACGTGTCTGACCTCTGCAAAATCCGCTTTAGAGTCACACCAGACTGCTCGACCACTTTGACCTTGAATCCTGCTCCCTTAACCTCTTCCATGTACCGATTTTTCAGCTCCGAGGCTGGAGTTGCTGGCACGAATATCACCGTGTCGAACCCTCCCTTTCTGTACCAGGATTCCCGCTTTTCTCTTCTCTTCTGATCTCGTTCTATCCGCTTCCATTCTCTCGGTCTGTACAAGGATTGCTCACCACTCGCGTCTAGCTCTATCATACGGTTGTATGCTTTCAGTGCTGACCGCACAATCTCCGTTCTGAACTTCAGGTTATAGCCAGAGTACTGTAGGCGCAACATCATGTGGTTCACGAGGCCGACAACAACTTCCCAAGGAAGCTCCCTGCTGCAGTTGCGTAATATCCTCAAGACCCCTTGAGGATATTACATGACGGTAACATTCCAGGGTTCACAATGAACGTCACGGAAGTGTTTCAGGGTGACGCTATGCTGAGACAGATCTCAGAGTCAGTCCATATCAATAATGTTCAACAAGATCAACTGATAAACACGAAGAGCGAGTAGAATTATTTCAGGATCCCTAGTGCTGTTGTCACACAATCGTGAATGAGGCTACGAACATTTCATCATGTGACTATTGCACAGTGAAACTGAGTCCTAGTCTGTTGTAATTAATTTATTTAATTGTCTATCTGTTGTTATCATTGTTATTTGTGTTGTTAGTGTAATTATTGTGGAATATTGATTTTATTGTTATTGGTGTTTTTTATTTTTTAATTTTATTTTATTATTTTTTTTGTCATTTTTTAAGTTTGTTTTTCTTTGTTTGTCTACTTTGGTGTTGTTGTTTTATCAGTTTTACTTTAGCGTCGTTGTTGTGCAACTAGATACCAGGTTATTGCTCGTGCAACGTTATATGCTCGTGCAACGTTATATGACGTGGTCTGGATATTTGAAATTTCTAACGAAACAACGAGACGAAACGAAACATCGCATACAACTGAAGAGGTCTGTGGACGAAACTAGTTTTGTAGTAGGCGTGTTTTAAAGTGCGTTGAAAGTTGATTTTAATGAGGCTTTGTTTTCAATATGATCTGCATAATCAGCACTATATAAATATAATTGTGTTGTTAATAAACGGGAAAAAAACGCGCATATGGATACGTGAGTGGAAGACGAGGCGGAGCCAACTGAGTCACTGACGGTTCTTTGACGTCATCTGTGATCTGTTAGAGAGATTTAACATCGCTTTTATGTGAAACGGGAAAGGCAGGGGTGACCACTTGACCTTGTTATCGCGCCATTTTCTCACGTTTGCCGGTTGCGCTTTCTGTTTCTACGTGAAAGTAACCTGTTTCGCGTTTGCCGTGTACATTAGATTTAGCTTAACTTTTTCTCTTACAGCGTAGAAGCTATTGCCGGATGAAGGGCATCAAAACTGTTCCTTGTAAGTCATCCAAGGGTGCCTTCAAATACACCATGACGTGAGCTTATGCGAAGCTAAAACAGCAAGGTTCACGCTATTTGACATAAAAAGTGAAAGGACAAGCCGACGTTTGCCGTTTCACGTAAACGCGGTGCTAAATCTCTCTATTACTTTACAGAGCCACGGCAACATGGAATCTACTAAAATGTTGTCAATGGTGACGTCATCTATGAGTCTGGCGGTCCTCCAATAGATCAGAAGTATGAACCTATCAAAACGCGTGTATAGAATCACTGCACTCACTTGTTAGAAATATTATCAGCACTCGAGGATAAACTATGTCACTTTGCGGCTGTATTACATGCTCTATTTAGCAGAGTCCTTTGCTAACTTTGTTATCCTTTGTAAGTCACTTGAAATTCTGCACCTTGCATAGCAGAACTGAGTTTGATGAGAAATCTTTATTTACTTGTTTATTTAGAGGTACCATTACTTTAAGTTTACGTCATGAAAACACGTTTTTTTTATTTCAGCCCTGCGCATGCGTTGATGCAGGAGCACGCTGACATGTTGACTTTCAACATCCAATAAACTTGTCACTACTGGTATGCTTGTGAATCAGTGTATATGTTTCACAAACTGTTTAATCAGGCCCAAGCTTAAGATAAGTGCTCCATCGTTTTGTTTGTTTTTTGCGTCGTGTTTTATACATATTTCATGGGAATGGTGCAAAGTAGGAATGAATTCGATAAATAACACAGAAGCATCAGTACAAACCTTGTGGCCCAAAATAAGTTCCATCAATATTGCTATATTGGCAATAGGAAATACTTTATCCTTCTGAGCTCTTTTAAGCGTTATTTTCTAAATTTGGTACTGTAACAATGAAAAACCTTCTTTTCTTATTTCTTAGAAGCTCGTCTAGGTGTATTTATTAGTACTTCAGAAACACCCACAAATCTAAGATTTCGCTCCTTTAGTAGACAGTGTCGGTCAAGAAGTTTTGACTTTCTAAAAAGGCTCTCAGTCTCAGTAGTTTGGGACGTCTTCACGTCTCTGCTAAGACAAATTTTGAAATCCTACTTGAAGATAGACAAAGTTCTCTCTTAAAAATAAAGTTAAAAAAGAAAACAAAAAAATATATTTATTTGATGGAAAAAAGATATTTCCGGTCTTCTTTTCCCAAAGTTGCCATTAGTGAAAAAGTGCCACACGCAAAGGAAAAGGAAAAGTAAAAATCATAAAAATGAACTGAGAGGTTGGCAGCTGGTTTGGTTCTCCTTAAAGAGAAAGTTGAAGGAAACCTACAAAGATTTCTGATAAAAAAACTGAAACACACCCAGTTTAACCCTTTGAATACGAAAAAGACCATATTTTTTCAGTTGTAATTTGGCGATACAAACTTAACCTCACTTTGTTGGTCCTTACATGGATCATCCATTACAATATTTGCGATTTCAGACACCACGGGCTCAGACCTTGGGGTCACATGACCTAGATCAACAGTTCGTGTTTGGATGCGTTCAAATCGATTCGGTTTCTCGCTTTTCTGGCCGTTTGTAAGTGTTTTTCGAGCCATTTTCCCTCTACAGAAGCCCTCACGACGGCATCATTAAGCTGGGATGTGGGTAGAGGCAAGCCTCTGAAGGAAAACAGAGGTGAGAGATGGTTCCATGTAGACTGGACCGCCAACGATGCTTTACTGCCAGCTTGGCGAGTTCACAAGTGAAGTTGTCTCTCGGGCCCATCTGTGGATGGCTTTCAGGACCTACCAAGGCTATGTGGCCAAGTTTTGACCGGAAAAAATTTCATTCGATGCGATATTTTGCTGGTAGGACTGGATGGCCCAACACGACTCTAATAATTCTTTGAAATGGAAATGAAAGGAGTTGCGTTTTCGAGTTATGGCGGAATTACCCAGAATTCATTTCGGGCATGAACAAGGCAACGGTTGTGTTAGCGACACTGGTATTCATCAAGTGGAGAAACAAGGGCTGGCAGATAAAGTGAGAAGGAATTTTCTTGCCAAACTCCAAGATCTGGCCCTGAGGTGTGATTTGAACGCAAACTTTTGAATTTTTTAGCAAGTTTTTATCTTAAAAGATTGACATGTTTTTGGTGTTGCTCTTGGAGCAAAATGCTGGACTTTAGGATCTGCTGCCATACGAACGGTTCACTGCAATGAAAATCAGGAATCATTGTGGGTGTTTTAGGTTGTAATAGGTGTGTCACATTTAGTTACATTGATAACAATATGTTTTTTGCTCTAGAATTAATTTTGATCCAGTGTTCTTCCTGGAAGCAAAGGACAAAGTGGATAGCTTTTTCTTCAATTACTTTTTACATTAAGACTGTGTTTACAATGTATGGCAGAGGGAATAGGGCAGCGTAATTAAATATTAATTGACAACAAATTAGCTGATCATCATTTATCATCTTCAAGGATTGAAACCCCTACACCAAGAAAGGCTGAAAACTTTGCAACTCCCATTTTTAATATAAAAATGTTCCTGTTTCCCTATGGATTTTTTCTTTACATCTTTTTGATAGCACTGATTTTTACTGCACCCTTCCGTCATACATGATGACTACTGACTTCTCAAACAAAACACAGGTTGCTCTGTACTTTATACTTCCCAGATATTCCAATTTATTATATCCATTTTGAAATCACCATCAAATCCTGTAATTTGATTGGTTCAAATTGTATGATTCGAGCACGAATCCCAGTATTGTCAGTCTGAATCGCATCTTTTTGCTAGCAAAGCAAAAGTCAACACTACATTTAGACAACCAATCATATTGCAAGATTGTATACAGTTTGCCAATCAGATTAGGGCAAATAATGTACACAAAGTGAAATATTTTTCAAATTTTATTTCCTATGTTTGACATTGCTACTACTCTCTAAAGTAAACAAAGTGGAGCTTCATTCACATAAATCCAGAAAATGTTCAGTGTCATACAATTTCAGTCTGATAGCACTAGTATCGCAGAGGTCAGTGGTTCGAATCCCGTACAGGCCTGATTTTTTTCAGGTCTGATTTTCGCTATTGCATAAATAGCGCTCTCTACTGCGAGGATCATGCATCATACATATCTAATAACGCAGTTCAAAATATATGAACTTCATATATACATTGTAACCAAACAAGAAATGGTTACTTACATAACGAGCGGAGGGGCTTTCTTGTTCTGCGAGGTCGTTCAACGGTGATCCGGCGATGACTAAGTTATCCGCTGACAAATTCCTTTGACTAAACTCAATTGGTCAGTCTTGGCTCAGTTCAGGCGAACGATCAGAGACCGGAGCCATTCCAGTATTTAGTCGCTCCAATTGGAGCGACTAAATACAGGAATGGCTCTGACCTGTAATTGGATGATAAAAATAGTAAAAGTTAATAAGTTATATCATAACTCCTTGCAGGTGAGTATTTCCTTTTTTCAGGTATAGCAGAGTTGTTAAAAATTGCGAAGCGAAATTAAAGTAATCCGCGACTTACTTCCTTTCGATGTTCTGCAAAGATAGACGAGGAGCCCAATGAATAGATTTGTCTTTCATGTGAACAATTTTCCCAGAAGGTCAATGTGGAAAGAGTACCATATAACCCCATACATTAATTATGCATTTCACTTCTTTGTCTTTCACGGCAAAACTTTAAAAACAAAGTCTACTAGTCTGAATGCATAATTAATGTATGGGGTGATATGGTACTCTTGCCAGTCAAAGTTCCACGAGGAAAACTCCCTCGATTGCGGCCAAGCCACATTTCTCCAGCAGAGCATACTGTACATTAAAAATATCGGTCGGAGCGTCACGTAACATTGCGTGATTTTCGAAACGTGACAAGTAGTTGCTGTATTAAACTTTAGACATCACATGGCCTTGTATTATTTTATTAGGGCTCCATTCACAAGCATTTTAATGTTCAACTTAAGAAGAACTTAATAAAAAGCTCTTTCTATTCTATTTCAGTTTAAAATTTATTTCACCAAAGAAAAAAAAAAGAAAATTAATAAACGCATGAGTCGGAGCCATTCCTGCCAGCGGTGAAATACAGGAATGGCTCCAGTCTCTAGTCGTCCACCTGAACTGAGTCTGCACTGACTAAATGGGTTTAGTCAGCGGAACGAGTCAGCAGATGACTTAGTCCTCTCCGGAATATCGCTGAGCGAGAAAGGTCTCCGCTTCGTTATGTAAGTAACCATCTCTTGTTTGACACATTGGAGTTTTCAGTCCCATTGATATTTTCCTGTTCCGCTTGGAGACACACGGTTAAACAATACTTACGTGCATGGAGTTAAGATGTAACTTGTTAACTTTTACAAACTTTTACTATTTTTATCATCCAATTACAGGTCGGAGCCATTCCTGTATTAGTCGCTAGTCATACCTTGCGAAGCCGCCATGTTTCTTGGCCGTCCAGCGGGTTGTTAGTGACAGTTTTTTTACGATTTCGAGAAAAATATCGTGCTTTCCATCCAAAAATTGAGTCCGAACGAGAGAATTAGTAAATATCTTACAGTTTTTGTAGATATTTCAAAAGGATTGAGCGTGATGAACAGAAAACTATTGTCTAAAGCCAGATATGCTTGACCTCTTACGAGAGTTGTTTACTGGAGCGCTTGCTCTCCAGTTTTGTGTTGCCAAGCACGTGACCTCTAGCTGCAAAGGGCCTATTATATGAGAATATTAGAATATGAGACACGTGATTCATTAACCATCTCCTCGCATGCGTTTTTGCAATCACATTCTGTCAAGTTAAACTCCCCTTAAAAATCGTTCAATAAAAAAAAAAACATTAAAAATTCTACCGCACATCTTATAGTAATGTGCAAAAGTAATGCAAACGATTATCGCCGAATATCGTGATCATCGTAATATATCGGCGATACATCGCAAGGCTACTGTTTTAAAAACCATGAAATATCGCTAATGCATCGTTGAGCTCCTCGAGGATTATCGTTTTCCCTAAACCGGATATATCGTTCGAGCTCAGCGATATATCATTGTGATTCAACGATATGTCGGTTTCGCCTCCCTGATATATCGCTTACATCCAACGAGATATCATTGCTGCCCAACGATATCTCGTTTATACTAGGCGAAATATCATTACAGTTTAGCGAAATATTGTTAGACTCAGCAAGATATCGCCACCGCTAAGCGTTAGATAGGTGACTCAACATTGCGCCCCTTGGCGAAGTTCCATCAGACTGATACTGTCTGAGTGTGTAGTGTAGTAAACCTAGCGTATTATTCTATTCGAAGTCTGTCAGTCATGAAAGTGAAATGGGCAGTATAATGAATTTAAGCCAGTTTCGCTACATGCCGAGTAGGCAATGGTATAGTGTTTTGCACACTACTAAAGAAGTGTTTCTAAAGGGGTGACGCATTCGAGAGAAGATTCAATCGATCACATAGTCAGTCAGTTAATGAGTCTGTAATTCATGAACAGTATCAGTTGAAGTCCTCATTCGTCTGAAATTTAGAGGACTTTTTCCTAGAATTCGTGGAGAAATCACGATCACATAATCAATTGCAAAAGAACACTTTCACACGATTTCACGGCTGTCACATTGGTGAAAACTGATCAATGAAATAGCGGCCAAGTTGATATACCTTATTACATTTTACACTGCTGCTAACGAAGCGAGAATGATATTTTCTTCCACACGATGAACCCTTTACTAGCATGTTTATAACAACGCATGCGCAAAAAATCTTGTCTTGTATCCAACCATCTTGACCGAACGAGCTTAAACAATACACATATTACCCATTGCTAAGATAAATCTGAACCTAAAAACCTCAAAATATTGGGCTACAACGTCTAGCGATTAAATCAAGGGCCACATTTTTTCGTAAAAGAACAATATCTATCTTTTTTTTACCACCTGATAATAGCCTTCCCGGCATCTGCATTTATCCATACTGTGATTCGACCGACACTGATAGATGCAGCAATCCTTCGTGTAAGACTTGATCCCTAATAATCTATCTTCTTTGCTGCAGTTTGTTTTAAAGGGCGCTTCCAGTCTTCTGTGCTTAAAACAGTAAGATGATACACCTTAAGAGAGAGAGAGAGAGAGAGACGAAGAGAGAGTGAGTGGAAAAAGTGAGGGGATCCTATGCTAGTTCAGGCTTTGAGAAAGGCTTACCCACTACTTGCCTCTTGAAAGGAGGTCTTTTTCCCGAGAAGTCTGTATGAAGGCTTAACCCGATCTGATGCTTTAGAGTGAATGCAGAGTAATGGTTGAAAACGTTAAGGTTCGAATGAGTTCTATAAACGGTTCCAATACAAAATGGCTCCTCGGCAAAGGGGACTTTGAATAGGCCAATATTTTGACCACTGCTACTCGCCTCTTGCAGCCGTTGTATTTTGTTTGTTTGTTTGTTTCTTTATTGTTATTTTATAGAACATTACAAGCAAATTTACACAACCCGCATATAGCATTAGCTAGTCTTGGCGGGTATTAGTAATAAATAAGTAAATACTACACATTGCAAGCCAAAGAAGTTTCATTACCACATTAAACTAAAGAGATTTTACAATAAACTAAAGAGATTTCATTACTACAATATTATTGGGGTTATAAGCCATGCATTAGTTTACTACATTATAAGCTAAAAGATACGTACAGTTGTCATACAAATTAAATACAATAAAATTACTAGTGAGTTAAAACAAGACATAATAATCAAATACAGGCAGAGCAGACTGGAAAGTAGAGAGGAGAAAATTGTGACATACGGATGTGAGCGAAATACTACAGTCATAATTTTTCGATAATCATTGGTATTGAATTTCAATATTAGTAAATGGCCTCAATCCCAAGTATAGTACAAAGCAACTTATGAATTTTCCTTTTAAATGCTCTTTTCGTGAGCTTACGCAAGTCAGGGTTTAGACAGTTCCATAACCTCGTACCAAACGCAGAAAAAGACTTAAATTTCACATGCAATCTAGATTTCTGTACATAAAAATACTCTGTAGAAGGGAAACGCGTACTATAGGTATGGACGTCAGATGAATTAAAATAAAAAGTTCGCGAATATTCCTAGGTGTAGAGCTAGTAGAAACGTCATGCATTATGGCAGAAATGGTTTCAAAATAGAGCATATTAATGGGTAGGATACTCGAAGTTATAAAAAGAGGGATAGCATGAGATATTTTGTTGGAGAAGAAATCAATCGGAGTGCAAGCTTTTGTAAGGTGAGAATCTTTTTTAAATCACTCCGAGCTGCCTGGCCCCAAGCAGCTATACTGTAGAGCGTGTAGGGGAAAATCAGCGAACGGTACATTTTAAGAAGGGCATTTAAAGGTACTTGATGTCTAAGCCTGGCAATTATACCTACTATTTTGCTAATCTTCTAAGCAATATGATCAATATGAGGCCTCTAGGTTAAGTTCTTGTCAATTAGTACACCCAAAAATTTTACATAATCTTTGCATTCAAGAAGTATGAATCCATTGTTGTTGTTATCCGGAATTCTGATACATAGCTGATGATTAATTCTTTTTTGTGCTGGCCTAAAAACGACAAAATCTGATTTCTTCACGTTAATGGTTAGTTTATTAGCATTAAGCCAATCACAAACATTTATTAGCTCATTATTAACTACGGTTTCCAGGGATTTCAAGTCCTTGTCAGCACATAACAGGTTTGTGTCATCAGCAAACAGATAAAAGCCAAGTTTATTGCTACAAAAATGAATGTCATTAATATAAATCAAGAAAAGTAAGGGGCCTAACACAGATCCTTGTGGAACTCCAGTTACCGAGTTTTTCTTAGATGAAATATGGTCATTATCAATATGCGTTGTTTGCGTTCGATTAGTTAAGTACAACGAGAACCACTCGTGTACAATTAACAATTATTCCACGAGCGCGCGTTGGATATGAGATGATAGATAGCCAACGAGGCGCGTAGCGCCGAGTTGGCTATAATCATCTCATATCCAACAAGCGCGAGTGGAATAATTGTTTTATTAAAAACGTTAAAGTAAATTAAATTTTATTCCATTTTTAGCTCCCTTTTAATTTTAATCTGACATGTACGCTTGCCATATTTGTAGATTATGGTATATTGGCTGATATACCATAATGGCCAAGCCAATAAAAAGTCTTGAATTGCATTATCCAATGATCTAGTTTTTAATAATTAACAATTATTCCACGAGCGCGCGTTGGATATGAGATGATGGATAGCCAACGAGGCGCGTAGCGCCGGGTTGGCTATAATCATCTTATATCCAACAAGTGCGAGTGGAATAATTGTTTTATTAAAAACGTTAAATTAAATTAAATTTTGTTCAATTTTAAGCTCCCTTTTAATTTTAAGCTGACACGTATGCTTGCCATATTTGTAGATTATGGTATATTGGCTGATATACCATAATGGCTAAGCCAATAAAAAGTCTTGAATTGCATTATCAATGATCTAGTTTTTAATAATACCTAATATCCCATAATGGTGCAGTTTATCAAGTAGGATAGTGCGGATTGATAGTATCAAACGCTTTTTTTAAAATCGAGAAAAATACCACATGTGAACATTTTCTTGTCCATATTCGTTTGTACTGTATTCACTATGTCCAAAGTTGCATGCTGAGTGGAAAATTTCTCTCTGAAGCCATACTGGGCTTCAAATGATAGTTCATTATATTCCATGTATGATTTCAATCGGTTGTACATAATTTTTTCAAAGATTTTATTGAAGACGGAGAGTGGTGAAATAGGACGGTAGTTGCTGGGGTCGGTCTCATCGTCGCCCTTGTATCTGGCCTCAGTGCAGACAAGTGGTATCAGCTCCGCTCTTTCACCCACCTTTTTTTTTTGTTATTTTTTAGTTGTATATTTTTTATGGCTGGAATGATTGGTGCGGTAATATCTAGGGTTTTCTGAATTGCAGTGACTATCATTGGAACATCTTCAGTTTCTTTCCCAAACTTGCCGAACCTAACACACCTACAGTATGAGAGCAAACCTAACTACATTTTTCCTGATAATTTTTTCAGGTGAACACAGTTTCATGGATGGTATCATAAGTAAAGTTAGGGATGTGCAATTACCTGGGTCAATGTAATTGCGACAGAGGTATGAGAACCGGACTGGACTTTAAACCCAGAATGATAATTTACAAAGGTGTACTGATCATGCACAATAATTGCTAAACCACTTGAAGGTGTACTAAAGGTGGACTCATTCGTTTGAACGTCTAGAGAAATGCTGAAACCAAGATCAGCTGAACCTTCATATAAAGAACGAAACAGCTTACTCTTCTTATTCCCGTTTTAACCAGAATTGAACGTGTAACAGATACCGCTATTTGTGACGATCGGAATGAAGTGTTCTTCGGAGCCTTGTGTTTGTTCCTCGCCGTTAAAAAAACAGTAGGCAAATGGTCCACTCATGCTTTGATTGCCAAAGAGGTCATGTCTATACTTAGCAAAGAATTCTTCTCCGTCAAAGATGCGCTTCGTATGATTAACTGAGGAACACTCATTATTCTTTGCCTGGTTGAAGAAATACAGTTGTCCACCAGAAGGAGGCCAAAGTCACGAATTGCACACAATAAAGCATGGCCACATGTCAGATCACCACAGACACTTCTTCTTCCGCTGCACCTGCTGATGTTTAATCCCAATCTTTCAAAATTTTCGCTCCCGTCAGTCGCGTCTATCTTTAAATTGCAGATTATCACTGCATCACTTCAGGCCATCCCGAGGCGTTTCTTGTGTAATTTCAGTTTTATTGGCCTGGAAAATATTTTTTACAGCTTCTGATCGCATAGCGCCTGAGGCCGCTAAGAGAAAGAGCGCCCACACTATTCACCTAAACTAGGAAGTCTTGGTTGGACGACATATCGTAGCCCATGGACGGTTGTGTCTGCGGCGAATTCTCTCCATTTGGAGAAAATTGAGGGCTTTGACTTTACCAGTTCCTTTAAGGATGCAGTGGTAGGTTCCATCGACCTCAGTGGATGATTATGTCGAGGAAAGCTAGTTAGGTGGTCGTTGGAACCTGGGAGAATGAATAAAAAGTTTCTAATTGTTATTTTTGTTACTAAGGATGCCATAAATTCTCGATTCGCTTGACTGCTTTCCTCTTCCCTTGTAGAATGCTACATTGTTTACATTAATATTATTGCTGTGTCTAATCTCCTTATGCTATATTTCGACAATATATTTATTCGAATTAAAACAGCTCCTCGAGGATTCTTATTTCAATCTCTTACGATGTTCGGCGGATTACGTGTCCATTTCGACAGCAGTTTATTGTGAACCCTGACAAACTCTGGCAACGCCAAAGGGCTCGTATTTTACAGCTCTATATGCGGGTAACTACTTTTCATCGCATATCTAAGTCAAGTTTAGTATTTGTTATTATTTGGGTAAGTGAACTAGGTTTGCTACATTCAAATTTGCAAAAATAAAACGAGAGGAAAGGATTTAGATTTTCCTGGATCTGACATCTTAAATAAAAAGAAAAATAATAGCCACCTTATTCGTATCTTCGCGATTGTAAAAAAACTCGCCAAATTAAAGGCCTGCGAATAAAAATCCTCGCGAAATTAAATACCCATGTAAAAAAATTTAAATCACAGAAAAAAAATTATTAACAAGTAATAACAACAACACATACAGAATATATATCGACAAATATATAAACTGTTAACTGGTCTTTCTGGTACGTATGAATAAGGTAGTGATATTAAAACAGAAAATATCAAATTCAGTTTGGAAGTGTACTGATTTGTCAAAGAGTTTAGCTGTATTGAGTTTCCGCCTTTGACTGGAACTCTACCTAAGACCGATTTTAATGAATGCTCAATCGGAATTAAACACCACTATTGCAATGTTGGATGATAATTGGATCAGGCTGTCAGAGGAATGCTTCAAACATTTTTATTAACCATTTTGTACCCACCTTGCGTAAGTTGCCGGTCATGATGAACTTTCATCGTTAAATATGCTTTGTTCAGTCCGTCGAAGTCTTGAACTATATTTCTCAGCGTGCACTAGACTTCTCTGTTTGCCAGGATATCATTTGGCATACGCATGCTTTGGCGAACTATGCCCAGAGCGACAACAGGTTAATGAATTGAGACTTTCATGAAAGTTTCATACTGTTTATGTTTAAAACAGTACTTTGCCAGTATCGCTTGCATTCGATTTTGGTTTTGATCTAGTTCTTAAATGGATCAGGTTTAACCTTCTATCCCTAGGTACTGTATTACCAATTGCCTCCGTTCCACATAGTTCTGTCCGTTTTCTAACCAAGTCATTTTCTTTTAAAATTGTTATGCCAAATTAAATCATATGAAAAAAATACGGGCGGAAATTGCAACAATAATTTTAATTACAAGTTCTCTAGTGAATCGGTTCCCAAAATCTATTCTGCCTCAGCAGCGAAAAGTTTATTTTCAGGCAAGAATTTTATTACTTTTGGACTCAACAATTCTCTGCGGGGGGTTCCTGCTGCGAATTACAGTTGAAATTTAAATAGATGAAGTTGCCTTTTACTGTTGCTCACCCTTTCAATTAAATTTAGATTGGGTTTAAAAACGGAGAGATATCTTAAACATCAGTAAGGCGGCTTAGCTTCCCTCATTAAGTCAAATACGTCAGGGTTTCGGTTATAAATCTCGGTGTGTGCTTGGTTTAAAAAAAAGCATATAGATGTACAAGGTTGATGTATCTTCTTTCATCAACTGTACCTGCATTACAAGTGGGTGTTCTAATAACCGCTTACAAACAATCTTCAGAAAATAAGTTCACTTTGTCACTTGGCACATACTATGTTTCGACAGGGGTGTAATCTTAGTATATATACCACAGGTGAATAGTACTTTTCGCGCGCGCTGATTGGCTAGTCCATAAGTGAATAGAAAGTAAGATTCACCTCCGAGCAGCTGAGGAGCTGAAGAGCTTGAGACCATTTTTCAATATACTGACAGAAATAAAATAATTTTCGTTTTCTGCGTGGTATATATACTAAAACTATTATTCACCTCAGTCTCGGTAAATACTCGTGGATATTTACATATCCAATTCGTAACTTGGTAAATATCCAACATTAGTCACTGTCGCTTCGGTGACTAGCTGTTAATTACTATAGCATGACTCAAAACTTTATAATTCTCGAATTAGGTTGGATACGAGCTGGCGAACCGCCTGATGTTAAGCACTAGTAGGACAGGGTACCCATTATGCTTCGAATGAAACAGTATCATAGGACAGTCAAATCATCGCGCCTATGACGCTCCAGCTATTGTTGACGTTGTTTTCATTTTTTGCGTTTTAGTTGGAATGTCAATAGACAATCTTATCCATACGATTACAATGAGTTATAGTATGTCAATGATACAAAAAGTAGGGTACAGAAGTTTTCTAAAGGGAATAAATTCTTAGAAGAAAGAACAAATAGTACAAAACCTGTGGAGACCTTTATTCGAAGAGAGTTCAATCACAGAAAGTAAATAGAGTCATCAAGAATTCGAAATAATTAACAAAGTTTTTAATAACATTATGACTTGTCCTCTTTCTTATGATCAAATCTTTTCTACAGTAAAAGTCGAAAAGCAGGCTTCCTAACCTTTGTATAGCGGCTAATTGCTCCACCGAGAAGTTTAAGCGGAGCGGAGTTGCTTGCCTATATTATAATCATCTTAGTGACATGTAACCTATCCATAAATCTCCCAGCAGATTGAAATAAGGATAGGAAAATCTCTCTTTCACTTAAGGCACCGCTTTATTGTAAGAAGACTTAATCTTTTAGTTGCTCTCTCCTTCACGGGAGTTAAACTTGCTCGCCATTCAAGATTGACGTGCCCTTGCTACCGCAAACGTGTAAAATCCAAGAAAGAAACCCTGCTCTATATTCTGCTCGGGTGATTAAGAAATTTGGACCTTCTGACTTATTATGATATAGCCTGCAAGAGTTGCCACACGTCAGGTTAGGATGGAGCACTTACTTTTAAAATAGTCGTCACAGAATATTCTTTTCTTTCTTTTTCTAGTAGCGACGAAAGTGAAAGCAAATACAATGTCTCTGATAAGTTGAATGATTTAGGCAAAATTGAGTTCAGCGTCATTTGAATTATCATTAAATTAGTTTAGTGATAATTAAAATTTAAATTAGTTTAGTCCTAAACATATCTGTGAACGGATTTACACGCAAAGTTTTTTCTCACGTAATTTGCAATCAGGGGGTAGATTTAAGCCTTTCTTTACATTTTCACATTGTGGGAGTCCGCAATGTAGACTGGTGGATGATTAAAACTCTTCCAATTACACGCTGTGCATTGATAAACAACCTACGTTTGTTTGGAACAAAGGTGAAGTAACAAGGACATGTAGAACTCATTTGAATTAAAATTAATTAATTTTCGTTTTCCTTTTATCAATTACTATACGCGCATAACTTACTGCGCAGAGCCTTCAGAAGATTAATTTGTTAAAAGAACACCGCTAAAAGGGGGTTTCCTTCAATTATTTGACAAATCCAAACAATCGCTTTCCAAAGACGAGGTATGTAATTTACACAGTTTATTTTCACCACTGAGTATTATAATCCTCTCTCTTGTGAATTGCCAAATGTTGAAAAAACTAATTAGCCTTAATACAATTCTTTTTGGTATCTTTGGCACAGGAATATGACACATGCATGCCAAATTCATGTCTTCCTCAGTATTGTTTGCAGTTGTGCATTCAGTCACGTTTTTGTTAAGACTCGGTCCTATTTGACGTGAGAATCCTAAAATACTAGCCTTAAGCTCTTTTAAAGGAGTAGAGAAATATTACTGAATTACTTCAGATGTAACACGGAAAAGGCAAAATAAATTTCAGAACTGTTATTAACTTGAAGGTATTGTCATGTGCTGTCAAATTATGACAACATAAGGAAAATGTTTTTGCATATTTGCTCCGGTAAAGTAATGGTTTCCACAAGAAGCTTTTATCGTAATTTTATCTGAACAAAACTCTTCGTATTATTATGTTTCAGTTTTCGTTTGCAGGGGTGACTTAATGCCTTCGTGTGCAATGCCAGTTACTATGGCTACCAGTGTAAAATCGATAGGCAACTCTTCTACCAATACCTGTAACGAACGTCACGAAAAATCACCCGATACCTCTAAATGGAGAATATTTGCCTCCAATACTACTCTTCATGGACTGCGACACATCGTTAGAAACGAATCGTCTTTTTTCAAAAGGTTTATTTGGTTTTTGTTTTTGTGCACTGCCGCTGGGACATATTGTTATCTTTCGACCATCAGTGTCACGAAATACTTCTCCCGACCCCTCAAAACTGTAATTTCGCAAGAAACCCCAAACAACGGCTTGAAGTTCCCAGCTGTGACAATCTGCAATTTAAATATTTTCATGAAATCGAAGATAGATACAGCGGATGAGGATGAAAACTTTGTAAAACTGGGATTAAATATAACTGGGTGCAGTGATAATGAATTTCGAAGTGCGCGCGGAAATCTCACTTGTGGGCAAGCGTTGCTGTGTGCCTACGAATGGTATGGGTCTGCTATTGTGAGAGGCTGCAACAAATCCGTTCGCCAGAATATCGTCAATGCTTTAAACCGCTCCTCAGAACGTATTTATAACGAAGAGGAGTTCCTCGCCAGATATGGCCATAATATAACCGGTATGTTTTTACTTTATTGTCGTTTTATGAAAACAACCGAATGTTCAGACGAGGATTTTATTCCAAGGCTTACCGAAAGTGGAATTTGTTATACATTCAATTCTGGACAGAAAAGCCCCGCTCTCAGAGCAATATTTGAAGGTCCCGATTTCGGGCTAAATATCCTCCTCGATGTTCAAACAAATGAGAGTACCGTGGCTGATTTTTCACACGGACTTAAAGTGATTGTACACGATCAAGATACGTTTGTAAACCGTCACATTGGATTTAACATTCCCCCCGGATTCCATGCTACGGTGGCTGTCAAACTGAGAAAGGTAAAAGCTGTCTGCGGATCATGATTGTATCGATCCATTTATTGCTGAAATTTGGACAAGATATCACGTTTTTCTTTTATGTACATATATTTAGGAATGTTTCGTAATTTGAGCTTTTTTTGTATTCGTTTGCGTGTTCTTTTTTCTTCCACAATGGCTAATACTTAAGTTGGGATAAAATTTAGTGCAGAAGCCATGTCTTAGCAAGCGATCGGGAGAGAAAACAGCCCAAAAATGAAGTAGAAAAGATAAATAAATGAATAAATAAACAGTTGGGTAAACAAATTAACTAATATTCTTGAGGATCAATGATAATACCTGCAAAGACAGAGGAAGTCGCTCACTCTTTGTTGTATTCCGGTAGAATTCTTTGACTACTTTGTACTAGGCACCAACGAGCCTTTTCCAGCCATCTGTGCTTTTCTGTTACCTAAATAAGTTACTAATGGTAAACATGCTTGCTAACGAAATAATCGCTTTCCCATGATTACTATGTTTTCAGCATATCAGATTGCCAAAACCATACAAGACAAACTGTCAGCAGGCAAACTTGCCTGGGATTGGTACCTACACAAAGGATGGCTGCATAACGCAATGCTTGGCAAACGCAACGTTAGCTAGATGTGGGTGTCGCATTATTGGGTTACAAGGTTTGCGTCGATATCTCTTTCTTACTTGACGTTTTCCATTGTCACTTTACACTTCTTTTCCCGTGATATCAAAAACAAGCAAAAAAGAAGCGAAACAACACAAACAAAAACAATTATATTTAGCTCAGCCTGCATTCTCGTTTTGTAATAAAACGGGAGGATTGGATAGAAAAGCGACAAGTTTACGTTCGACTTGCGCAATAGAGTTCCCTGTAAAGGAGCTGCACTATATTATTAAATCATTTCGAATGGACATTTCTAATTTTTGTGTCCACTTCAGATCAGAGCGATGCACCTTTGTGTTCCATGCAAGATGCTAATTGTGTTTACCAATCTGAAATTGACGTAGGTAGGTGAGATACGAAAAACTGAAAGACTTCTACGATGTAAGGAAAAATGTCTACTTGAGCCTAAAGGCACTCCCAGTCGGAGCTTATTTACCCCGGTTTTCATAACTCGAAGCGACTATAGTACTTACCACTCTCCCTCGCATAGAATACCAGTCCATCACAAGGTTACCCCCTGCGTTGCATAAAGCTTCCTTGGCAATTCCCAGTTGCCTGTTTATAACCCCGAGTGGAGAGACTTATCCAAGAACACAACACATTGGCCCGCCCAGCAGCTGGTCTCTAACCTTAACCTCTCACCTAGTGTTCAGTGCACTGATCATTAGGCCACTGCGACTCTTCGTTATAAAGTAAAACCAATTACAATGAATCTCTGTGCTTCGAATGCAAAGTTTCTGAACACAATAGCAGTTTGTGTGATATCTATTTTTAATTTTTAGGAGAAGTCAACTTGTCGGCGTGCTCCTGCAGTAACGCATGTACAGAACTGGAATACGAGACACGTGTTTCCTATTCCAAATTTCCTGATAACTCGATAATTGATATCTTGCATCATACCTTTGGGAAAAAAGAGAGTTCCAGTTACATGAGGTAAAAATAAGATAAAGTTAACTAAAATAAGCAGGTAAAATAAGGAATTATCATCAGTCTCTGCTTCACAATGGAAAATACAATGGTAAGTGACTCGAAAGCGGGTAGTAAAAATGAGCGAGTGTGCCTGAAATAGAGGGTATTACATGTACATATCCGCACGGTAACATAAATTTAACCTTAAGCGTTGATGATATCTGTCACAAGTAAGCAAAGTGACGTCATTTACACGAGACAGTATTTATCCCGGCACATGCAGACATGTTCTGCTTTTCACATAGATATTGATTTATAATAATTCTCACTGTACAGAGATAACTACGTCTTTCTTCAAGTCGGTTTCCAGCATTTGGCCTATGAAAAGCGAGAGGATGTTCCTAGTTATAAATTGGAGAGTCTTTTAGGTAAGTCAGCTATAACAATGCTACATGCATGTGTAGAGTTGGAATGGTTGGGAAAATTGATACATGAAAATTGCTTTGAGCACAAGATGGATATTCTTCTTTTAGATATATCTTGGCCGACGCAGCGTACTGCACTCTGATACGATCCAACTATAATTGATCATACTATAAAAAAGTTCTAAACTCATAACAACTCGCATGAAATCTCAATTTCTTTGACATTGACGTATTGTGCCACCTTCTACTCATTATAGTAGAAGGTGGCACAATACGCTCTATCAATTGAGCTAACCGCCTCCCGGTTAGCTCAATGGATAGAGCGCTGGACTGTTGTGCGGGAGGTCGAGGGTTCGAGCCCCGGCCGAACCAACACTCAGGGTCTTAAAATAATTGAGAAAAATATGCTAACTTTCTATAACATCAAGAAATGGTTAGATATTCTAGTCTTCTCGGATAGGGACGAATAAATGGAGGTCCCGTCTCCTGCAGGGTTAGGGGCTGGAGACGTTAATTTCCCACGCACGAGATTACTGTGTAATGGATGTCCTCCCCTGGGATGGGATGGGTGGTTAACAGGACCCCCGTTGATACCAGTGTTTACTACACTGAAGGGGCAATCCTGTATAAATATAGATGTCTACTCTACTCTATACCAAATTGAGCATAACAATTCTCTTCTATGACCTGTTACAGGTGAGTTTGGTGGCAACATGGGATTGTTCCTTGGGTGCAGCTTATTGACTCTTTGCGAGTTCCTCGACTTCGTATGGGCTGCTGTATTGTCCCGGATGAGAAGACGTTCCGTAGAAATATCATCTACCGAGTATTAGCACCATGTCATAAACGACGTCGACATATAAATTCTACATTCTACATAGAGGATTGAATTATCGTCCAGCGAAAGTAGGAATAGCAAAAAATTGTATTTGATTGTTTAAGATAGATTTCTAAACGTGCTGCGCCAGCTGACAGTGAGAGACGAAAGTGGGAAGCGATTGTAGTCACTGAAAAAGTAGTCAAGGATGATAAAGAACACGTCACGTTTTATGTCAGTTTAGTGTTTGAGTAAAACAACTCCGTTCGCCTCAGTATCCCTGTCTTCCTGGTTTTGCTTTAGTCTTCTTTGCTTTTTAGTCTTCTTGCTTTTAGCTTTAGACTTTTGCTTTGAGTCTTCCCTGGCTTTGCTTTACCGCGCTGATGTCCCACATTACAACACAGTAAGTAGTTCCTGCAGTTTTGGTATCAGCAGCAACAGGTATCACCTTGTGATGGTTGAGTTTCCATAGACTACTGCAAATTTATGTGAAGATCTAGAAACTTAACTCTTGTCCCAAAATATAGAGTTTCTGCAGTTCTTCTGAAAGTCCAATAAACTTTTCCAATCTACTTTTGATGTGGAAAAAACAAATGAATCTGCTTTCGTAGGCCCGCTTCAATCGCCAAACATTTCACGAGAATAATCTTAAACCTTGAATGAAGTAAAGGAAATGTTAGAGGTCTGAATCTTTTAAGTACCGACTTGCCGCTTTACTTCAATTCGGAACGGCTTTTTAAAACGGCTTTGGTTCGGTTCTAGGAACGGATATGAATCAACTGATTAAATACAACATCTGAATCCAATCGCGTGTTATTCTAAATTTAAGTTCAATCCAAGGCTGTCAAATTTTTTACATGAAAATAATCTTTGTGCTGAATGCAGAATTAGAATAGATTAACTAGAGCACTTGTGATTAAAATCTTGCTTCTAACTTTTTTTAAGTCACGGTATTGGTTTTTCATATGATTGAATTTGATGCAACAATTCTAAAAGGACAAATGTAATGTAATCTTTATTTAAACACGATCAATTCATCAGCCCATAAAAATACATATCACATACGCTAAGATATTTAAAATTCAAACTACATACTATAACATTAAAGCTGTTTTCCGTGAATGCCGTGCGTTAGACTTAAAGAATGTCATCGATATTACCTTTAAATACCCCCAGAGACTCTGTTTTCCTTATATCGCGTGGTAGACTATTCCATAATGTGGCGCCGCTTGTAGCTAAAGCTTTTTCTGTAATAATTAGTGCGCGATAATGGAACATTCAGCTTATTTTCAGAGTCCCTAAGGTCATAGGCGGAGTCACGCCACGTAAACTTTGAATACAGATACCCTGGAGCAAGCCCGTGCAGACATCTAAACATCATGGTGGCTTTATGGATTTTCTACTGGCGTGCAAGATTTTTCCACCCTGAAAACTCGAGTAGCTCAGTTGCATCAGCATCATAGTTAGAGAATGTCAACACACGGGCTGCTCTATTCTGCAATTTCTACTGTTTGTCTCGTAGCGTTTTCCCACAGCTACCCCAAACAATGTCACAGTAATCAAAGTGAGGTTTTACTAAAGCTTGGTAAATGAGACGTAAGGTTGATGCTGGGATCAGGTGCCTAATTCGCCTTAGGGCCCCATACCAGAGGCGATCTTTTTTCGTTAGTTTTTCGATGTGACTATGCCAATCGAGTTTATCGTCTATTATTACACCAAGCGATTTTGTAGCTGTAACCTGGTTCACTTGAGTATTGTTCATTCTAATTGTTGGTGAAGCTGTGAGAGTATTCAGTCTCTGCCTCGACCCCATTAGCACGAATTCGGTTTTGGTCATGTTCAATGTGAGTTTGGTCGCTTGTAACCAGGTGAAAACGTTTTCTAGGTCTTCATTTAGACAAACCTGAACATTCTCAAGATTGCTTCCCACATATGTGAGGTGCGTGTCATCGGCATACATTCTCGGTTTACGATTTGAAAAGCAATTTGGAAGATCGTTGATATATAATAAGAACAATAATGGACCGAGGATGGTCCCTTGAGGGACGCCGCAAGTCAATGAGTAGCTATTGGATAGCGACCCGTTCACAGAGCATTTTTGTGTTCGGTTTTCCAAATATGACTGAAACCATCTGAAAGAACTGCCATGTATACCATAATAGTTTTGTTTCGATAGAAGGATCTGATGATCAGCGGTGTCAAAAGCTGACAGGACTTGGCAAGCAACTCAACCAGATTTATCTAGGGCGCAGGCAACTGATAGTAACAGGGGATAGAAAATTAAAACTGTTCGGTTAATATAAATATCACCGCAATTATTGATTTGTGCATTTATCTTTTAGCGGGCTGTATCCTACGTTAAGATCTACCTACAAACTGGACGACAAACAAAAAACGAATGCAAATGATATTGGCAACTTATTGTCTGAAATGTATACAGGATAAAATTTTAATGAAAGTCTGAATCATTAACCTGTCGTCGCTCAGGGTAGTTTGCCAAAAAAAGGCCTATATGAAATGATATCCTGGCGAACAGAGCAATTTAATAGACGCGACGAAAATCCGTTGAGGACAACAACCACCAGAACATAGTATGTTCCACGACAAAACTTCTGCAATTGCACAAGGTGGGTTCAAAATGGTTAACTAAGATGTTTAAAGCATTTATTTGGCCGCCTGCTCCATTTTACACCCATTTAATCCAGTTTTAATGTACATTTGAATCAGTTTTTGCAACAGTTCACGCCAAATTTGATACTGGTTACTGCCAAACACTTTGACAAATCAGTGATTCAGAATTTTCAAACTGAATTCTTATTGTTCTTGGGTATTTCCCTTTCTTCGATATTTTTTAAATTTTAATTACTTTTTAAATAAGTGTTCTAAGATGTCCAAAATTTTAGTCCTTTCCTCTCATTTTGTGATCGTAAGCGGGATGTAAAAGTTAATAACAGGCCAGAGTCAAAACGAGATCGATTTCAATTTCGGAAAATCTCGCTTCCTTGGTTACAAAGACAATATATTTCGAATCAACACTTTTTCAGGTAAGGTAAGGTTTCTACACCAAAGCATCTGCCATATTTGAGTCACATTTTAGCATCAATTTCCCAAAAATTTCAACGGAAGCAAAAAATAGTTACTAACTTGGTCATTTCCTTTTAATACAGGTCTGGCAGAACCTTCCTCAACCCTGGTATAAGCGTAACTAGCTTGGCGAGGATTATTCTCTGTAACTTTATAGCATCCGACCGGGAAAACAGAAAGTCTGAGGTTTGAGTTTTGAGACGAAAGTTTAATATCTTTATATATTTGTTTCCCTTGATTCAAAGGACTGAAACTAAAGCAGCATTTCTGACTCTACACTGAGAAGAATGAATGATGCCCAGGAGAGCGAAAGCGGCACGTCCAGTTATTGGAAAGACGAGGTGAGGGCTCCCCAGAATTCTATTTCTTCCCGATGGAAAGCATTTACATCCAGGACAACTCTACATGGGATAAAGTACATCTTTGAAAGAGGTCTTTCCATACCTAGAAGGGTTATTTGGCTAATATTCCTTTGTGCCTCTACTTCAGTCTTCGTGTTTCTTATGACCAAAAGCATAAAGAGATTCATTTCTCTGCCAGTAAAAACAGTAATTACGCAAGAGGTGCCACCTAATGGCCTTAAATTCCCCGCTGTGACCATCTGCAACTTGAACAAGTTTATGAAGTTCAAGATAGATATGCCTGACGATAAAGAAAGCTTTAAAAAGCTAGGGTTGAACATAAGTGGGTGTGGTGAGATAAAAGAGGCTCGAGGAAATCTCACTTGCGGGCAAGCGTTACTCTGCGCTTATTACATGTACGCACCCGCACTAGTGAAGGGCTGCACTGCAACAATACGCCAAAACGTAATCGACGCGCTCAACCGTTCCTCTGACCGTCTGTTTAACGAGGAAGAATTTCTCACCAGCTATGGTCATGACATGGCTGGAATGTACGTGCTTTATTGTCGTTTCATGTTGCAAGTCTCGTGTTCCGATAAAGACTTCATACCAACCATTACCAAGGACGGTTCGTGCTTTACTTTCAACTCTGGTTACAACAACACTCCAGTGCTGTATTCTACTATCGAAGGTCCCGAACTAGGATTGAACATTTTATTAGATGTTCAAACGAATGAAAGCACTGTTAGTGACTTTTCAAGCGGACTGAAAGTAATAGTTCACGACCAGGACACCTACATCAACCGCCGCAGTGGATTTAACATCGCTCCTGGCACACATTCGTCGGTTTCAGTTAGATTAAGAAAGGTTAGTATGATTCAATACGTTCCCATACCAAATGAATAAGTATTAATGATTCACCTACTGTTGTACTATCTTTGGAATTTCAGGCTGGACTATCCAAGACGTTTTAGACTAGTTTTGCTATGTTTTCATTTCATTTTATCTTTTTTTCCGAGTTTGCTTTTTCTTCCCAGAAGTCTCTTTCCCAGAATTATCAGCCTGACCAGGACATCAGTTAGCATACAATGTAAATTGGAATGTCAATCAGATCATAGCTAGAATCTCACCAGAGGCCAGTGAGAACTCAAATTCAATTAAACGGATAAAATGGCCTTTAAGGATGGCACACTGAGGTCAACACTCTCTTTAGGACCTATTTTTAAACTTGGTTAACTGACCAGGTGGCGCGAGCTCTCTTACAGGAGTGCAGTGAAATAAAAGCAATGCAATTTTTGACTATATTCGACCCTACCTCGAAAATTGCTCCAAATTAACGTGATGATCGATGATTTTAAACAAAAATTCTAGATACGATCTTGGCCAAACCAAAGTTACTGACGCACCATTTGTGACCACAACGCAAATGCGGTAGTCACTTTGCTATAATCTGCGTCCACGAAACATGGAAATGAAAATCCATCAAGTGCTCTTTAGGAACAATTCCCCTCACGAACATGTGACGATTAATTATTTTAGTTTGCTTAACTCCTTTAAAGCACATCCGACTTCCAGCACCATACCAAACGAACTGCCGACAGGATAGACTGCCCGGGTTTGGTTCCTACACGAAGGACGGCTGCGTCTCTCAATGCATAGCAGATTATACCCTTGCTCAATGTGGATGCCGCCGACTTGGATTGATAGGTCAGATATGATAATTATAACTATTACAATAAGTAATTAAATGAAATCTTCACCTGCTGTTTTTAGTAATAACTGAATACTAACACTGGCTGCATGCCTTAAACATTGCTTTTATGCTAAAATAATACACGATAAAAAATGATTAAAAAAATAGACATGCCTTTGGTTTGTCAATGAGATTGACTGACTTTATTGAATCTAGTACAGTATCTCAACTGAGTATGGAAAAAAATGTATTTCCCATAACATACAATTCTCCACAAACCACTCGGCGTGGCCGAGTGATTAGGGTGCTGGACTTCTAATCCGGAGTCCCGGGTTCAAATCCTCCATCCCGCCGCTCACTGGATTTGTTCTCGGTTTCCCATAGTTCCACTCCTCGGCTACGCTCTGTAAATAGCCCACTGGTTTACCTCCTGCCAGTGGGAATTTTTAAGCACTTAGTTAGTTTACATTGTGGCTGAAAATCCACTAAATGGACGCTTCAATTTACTTTTTCTACTCTCTTTTTTTTTAATAGAAGCAATGCCTATACCTGAAGAATAAGTAATCATAAACAAAGCAACTGTTGGTCGAGCTACTTTAGATTTAGATTCTTTTTTTAAAGATAACAGCTTGTATTTAAAAAAATCCATAAGGTGAACAATTTTTTATCTTCTTCGGTCTCACATTTTTATGTTAGAACCAAAGACAAAACCTCTCTGTTCTCTCCAGGATGACCAATGTCTTCAAAAATCTCGAGGTAAGACATGTACAACAGCGGTAACTTAACGATCCTTAATTTGGAAGGACCGTTGAAATTGAGAAGAATTTGCTACCTTTCTAAAACATCAAGAAATGGTTAGATATTCTAGTCTTCTCGGATAAGGACGAATAAATGGAGGTCCCGTCTCCTGCAGGGTTAGGGGTAGGAGACGTTAATTTCCCACACACGAGATTACTGTGTGATGGATGTCCTCCCGTGGGGTGGGATAGATGGGAGGGTGGACTAGCACGAATGGTTCCTATTTTCCTTTCTAGTCCTTCCCCACTGCAAAATTTAATGCAGTGAAAATGGACAATAAATGTCAATAAATGTCAGAACGGTCTTGCGCCTCAATACTTAACGAGTAAGTTTTTCAAGCGATCAAATATACATACTCTTAACACTCGTACGCGGAACTCTTTGCAGATTCCACTATACAGAATGGCTACTGGCCAGCGCACTTTTTCCTATAGAGGGGCAACATATGGAATAACTTGCATAAAGAACTTAGGAAAAATGCCTCATTGGCATCTTTCAAGCGCACTCTACAAGACACGCTATTGAGGCAGACATTTCCTTTATAAGCTCTAGAACTTGGTGGAATACTATCTTAAATTCTGACCATGAGTTTTATCATTATTTATGTTTTTATAAATTGTAAAAAGTTTGTAAATTGTAACATCCTCACGAGGATGTTACTTTTAAAGATGATGGTGATGGACTAAATTAAAAAAAAATTAAAAATTAACATTCTGTCTAATAATTGGAATTGATCAAATTTAAAGCTTCTTTACAATCATCGAATAAAACTGAATTTTACGGAGTGGAGAGACACTACAGAGGTAAGAACAAAGCCGAAAAGGGAACTACGAAAACACAAAAAATGACAATATTACACGACTCGGGCAGTCAGAGGGCCAATAACTAAAATCAACCAATCAAAATGCTCTATTGCCGGTCAATATTCTCTCAGTATTGGACCGGGCACTGTCCCGAATGGTCCCGAATGATGCCGCACTCGTGTCCCTTTGAACTTCAGTCGTATAATAAATCTGTTATTAACCAAGCGTGCTCGGGACCGTACTGGAAGAATATCGGCCCTCGGTCTTTTTTGTACGAACCTCGGGCCGATATTCTCCCAGTACGGCCCTCGCGCTTGGTTAATAAGATATATATATATTTACACGGGCCGTAGATGATGAACTTATGAAATTTTGTCTACTGTTTTTTTCTGAATTGACAGAGGATTGTTTGTAGGATTTGAATTAGGCTGAGATTCATGCTTAGAGCACGATTATAGTAAACCAGTTATCATAATATTCTACAAAGTGGAATAATCATATCTCTGTGCCTAAAGTAATTCAAATACCCAATTTCATTGCAGCCCTATTATTCAATGACATAAGAACAAATTTCATTTGATTTTTAAGGTGATTGGAATATCTCAGACTGTCACTGTAGCAACGCATGCTCAGAAATGGAATATGTATCCTCTGTTTCTTACTCCAAATTTCCTGATGCCTCGACAATTGAAATTTTACGTCACTTCTTGGGGAAATCAGAGACTTCTAGTTACATGAGGTACGTTCTTACTAAAGGGGCGTAATCAAGATTTTTGTTGACATTATTCATTTTATTTATGATAATTTATTTTAAACCAGAAAATTATAGACAAAGAAATTTGAGAAAATGAGACATGCATTATTTGAGCTTTTAGACCTTTGCAGCCTAAGTCAGTTGCTCGCTGAGAGATCTTTCTTCTACAGCTTACCACCGGCAATTTTTGACCGCAAATAGGTCAATTCTATGAATAATATCATGTTTCTTGTTTGTGACTTTGATTCCATCTATTTGTGTACAGAGAAAACTATGCTCTGCTCCAGATCGGCTTCACGCGTTTAGCTTACGAGAGGCTTGAAGACATTTCTAGCTATGGAACCGAAAGTCTGTTTGGTAAGATAGTTTTGTAAAAATGCCTTCAGTGCTAACATCCATCACATTCTCGAGATCTTTTTTAGACCTAGAGGCACGATGAATGTTACATTAAGATTATGGATACCGTAATGATTCGATTTGGCACCCTCAGCCTTCCAATAAGTGCTCCTTCTCTAAAAAAAGCGCCACCCTCGAATTTCTCCAATAAGCAGCAACAATAACTTGTTTACCGAACTCCCCTATTCTAATAAGCGCCCCCACCGAGTAGGCACCCTCATTCCAGTACGCACCCCAATTTCAATAAAGGCCTCTATTCTGTTTCAGTGATCGCATTGCTAAAGTACATGAACATTGAGATCAACTGTGATCCATCTTCCTTTAATCACTCACATAAAGCCATATTCATAACTAATTTTTTTTGTTCCAGGGGAGTTTGGTGGCAACATGGGCTTGTTCCTTGGTTGTAGCTTACTGACGTTGTGTGAGTTCCTAGACTTTTTTTGGGAAACCCTCGTGTTCCGGATCAGAAAACGTACTTTTCAAGTAAATGTGGACATGAAAGATACCAATGGCTCTCAGTAAAGTAAAGAAAACATTGCGACCGTCATAACATTTATTTCCTTACATTGTTATCTCGTATGGTCATCTACAGTCCATTGTTCACAATTTGAACTATCTGCGAAGGGTTCGCATTTTGTTGGTGATGTATCTCCAGTTTTCATCATCGTTATTCCTCAGTAATGTTGGTTGTATTCTTACCATCATTATGATCATTATCATATGGCTAACAATTTTACTATAATAATCTAAATATAACTGATAATATCGCGCTTAGTTATCAACATTTGATTGATGTTACCGCAGTCTAAATTAATTTTGTGTGTATTATTATTGTGAATAGGATTTTTTGTAGGTGGGAAGAATATCTTGTGGAAGTTTCTTTGACTGTTTTTCTTTATTTCCGTTAATTTTCTTAAAGAGGGATCTAGAAGGTAAAGTTTGATTGGATTGCATGTACCTGGTACCGTTTAACAGGATTGGTTTAATTAAAATTTTCAATACATTAGTGTAAATATCATCATGCAAAGAACATATCTGTAATTGTGTAAGTTCTGAATAGTTGAGACGGATGGTGTTAATAAATCATTGGGACAGATTCTTTCAGCAATTTCTCATCTTGAATTAAATTTTGAGCGCAGAGTTTTCCGTATTGGACGTAAGAGTTTGAAAATGGGGAATATCACTTGGGGTATATCCTAGGATATCCCCAGTTTTGGTTGGAGAATATTCGGTCTTGTAACGCGTTATGACCTATCACACGCGCGCAAAAATATTGGTTAGATTATAAACAGTAATAAGTTTCTTATATCATTTGATTAGATCGTTTCATACTGCTTCATTTCCCATCTTCTCCTGGGAAACACTTTTCTTCTTGTTCGCTTGATATTCCAAGATGTTCCAAGCCAGGTCAACAAATTCAAAAAGTGTTAATAGACTGCAGCCCAGGAAAAGACCCATATTCCCACCGATATCACCTGAAACAAAACATACACGTCCATTATAAACCTAACCGTAATTTAAGTACCAGCGAGTCGGTCACTGTATTTATTTCCTAAAGCTCAATATCAAGAATCATTAAAAGACGACAAGGAGTATATGGAGGATTTCTCTCCCATTTAAAAAAATTAGACAAAGGCTATGATTATCGAAGATATCCGTAATCTACGTCAAAGTGAGTTTTCTGTCGGCGGAATAGTCCGTGTAACGTTAGAGGACATCATAAGGCCATCGTTCCACGATTTTTCATCATTTCGTGAAAAATTCTGTTCATTACAGAAGATCTGTGCTGTGGAATTGTGTTTCGGACTATTTTGATAATTCACGTAGTATTAAAAAGTTTTATTCAAGGCAAAATCTGACCCCACATTTAGGGAAATCAGATTTGCGATAAATCGGTAACTAGGATTTTAAATTTTAAAGATGCCATGCGTCTACTTAAAAGCCAAAGTCAGTCTTTTTATACATCTTATTCACTTTCATACTAGCTATAGGATAATTAGGTGGATTAATTAGATACACGATCCCACAAGCATGTAATGCTTATACTCTGATCGTGTTTTAAATAGAGGATTTTTTACTTATCTATCTTTAACAATTATTCGCCGAAGGTGAGGTGAATATCGTCGAATAATCCCCGAGACGAAGTCGAATAATCCCCGAGACGAAGTCCAGGGGATTATTCGACAATATACACTGAACCTGAGGCGAATAATTGTTTCAGTATAATTTCAGAGCTGAACAGCAGAAAAATTTCTGAAATCATAACATTTTACTAACATTTTATTTTAACATTTTATTAAACCGCGCGGAGCGCTTTATATAGCGTCATATAAGGAACCGCTCGACCAATTAAATTGCTGGAAACTCTTTGCTCAGCTCTGAAATTATACTAAATAATAATTAAGTCCACCATCACTTTGCGTATCCATAGCAACGACACCAAAAACAATGACAACAGTAAGGCAATGTGTTTTAGTTCTAGAGTACCCATTAAGCTTCCAATCTTGTAACTTGGACTTTCTTTCATCAGAGTATATCCATGACGCTGAAATCCAACTTGGAGGAACACTAAATTTTCCCTGAAAATGAATTTAAAACAAAACTAATACATGAATAATTTATTTGAAACCACCATAATTATGGGCATTAGGAGAAAGTAAGACATGCATTAATTGACGCTTGTAACCTACGACAATTGCTCACTGAGAGGTCGTGTCACTGATCAACCCTCTATCTCTTGCAGCTAAAATCCAGCATATTAGCCAGCAAATTGGTCGTTTCTATGAATGATCTCTTGTTTGCTAAAAAATACTAACATCCATCTTATTTTGGACAGGCACGATAGCCTCTAGTATATCTAGTACTGATGAGGTGTTGTCGATAAGAAGCAATTTATGGCGAAATTACCAATCGAATTCTTTAATGGACCAATACCAAAAGAATAAAGCTAAGACTGATAACTGTCCTCTTCGGTACATTTTAATTTGATTAATTACCTCTGATGTTTTATGCTTTTGTTGTAAGCGTGCATATATTTTAGGACCTTGGATGCGCCATCATCTGGGAATTGCGAGTAAGACACCTGGCTCAGGTATTCTGTCTCCTCACAGGGAATATCGCATGAACAGTTGAAAGGATTGTGCGATTCTGAAATGAACGACAAAATGTTTTTTCAATGAGCGTTTTAGCCTACAACTGTTTAGTTCGGCTCGGAGGACCTCTCTAGTAGCTTCTTAAAGATATATTCGACCCTTTAAAGGCAATGAAAATCTACAGGAAATGAACTGATTCAGATTTATCTCCCGATCGACCAACTTTTTTCGAAAAAGTTTAAGGTGGCTCGTACCGGTTTTCATCTCTTTGATGGTTTGTAACTTTGAAAGAATACAACAGAAAGACTGACCAAGGCCAGTTCAACACTTTTACGGGGTTGAATTACATAATCATTGTTTATCCAAAAATAAGTGTCATTTCGTTACTAGCAGTTTCCATGGCAACGCTTTCATAGGCTTATTCAGACGCATTTTTTAGCTTGTGGCTTAAATAATTCGAAAACTAACCCGGTGACCCCCTGATTTTTTTCAGTGATTGCTTTTGGCACTTGAAAAGGAAAATGCACAAAGACTTTTAAAAAATTCTACGGAGCGGAATTTCAGAAAATCTACAAAAAGGGCAGTTTTCACACATCACAAATTTCCTTCCGTAGAATTTTCTAGTTTTTTTTTCTGATGATTCCTTTCGACGTTATTATCATATTGGAACAATAAAAAGAAGGGGTCACCGGACTTGTTTTCATCCAATAGCTTTCGTGAGTTTAGCAATTTCCACGCGCGTTCTCGTGCATTTAAAAATCTGGATTCTATAAGATCGACATTTGCTCATGATCTGTTTTAGCTACCGCTGACAATTGCGTGTGCTCGCGCGAGCACCTACGATCTGATGTTTACAGACGTTTACTGCTAAGAAAATCATTAAACAGCCGTAATTAACAGCCTCCCGGGTTCATCTTAAAAATCCTACACATGACTTCTGGCTATATCACATTATTTTCCTTGAAGTTTCAAAGTCTTCTTCCACTTCGGGTAGATTATGCTTCACTTGACTTCTTTTTTTTTTCGCCGTCGCAAGATTTCATATCGGTTGAATATTTCTTTTAAATGTGAAGTGAAGCAACCTTTACTTCTCCGAAAATCGTCTTCGTTATCTTAGTTTCTATCTCTTGCATTCACAGTGGCCGTTCAACACATCAAATACAAGCTCTTAGGTAAACTTCTCACAAAAGAAGAAAATTCCACGCGCCGCCATCTTTGTTTTGAATTTTCGTCTTTTGATCTCGCGCTTCTTTCGCACGTTTCTCTCGCGCGCGTCACGCAAGAGTGACCTGTTCCCCTCGCGAGGAAACTGGTACGAGTCACCTTAATATGCTATAGATGAATAAAGGGGGCAAGTTTCTAAAGAAACTGTGATGCTGTTTAAATTGGCATTTAAACGATTTTCTAAAGATGACGTTTCGAACGTTAGCCCCGTTGGTCAGGGCATCCATGTTATAGATGGTCATGAAAATGTTCAATGTATTTCTAGATAATGTAAACTGATGCAACTGGAGTTTCGTGTTACCTTCACTCTGTTCCACGCAGAACTCGTGTTGAAATGTACAAACCGGCGAGTTTGATGGTACTGAGATGCAAACGAGAAATATCAGATTTATTTGAATAATGAATACAACTTGACAGTGGCCCCATGAGAGGTTTCACTCAGCTTACCCCGTGGAAGGTTAACGTACCCCAAGGAATTTGGAGGCCGCTAGAGTCTATTTTACCACGCCAAGTTTTGCTGGCGACGCGAGGATAAAATGTTTTGACCATTACGTTAAGTACTTGCTTACCTTGAACACCAATCTCTCTACAGCCGCACCTTTTTAAGGTAACATTTGCTTTACATTGTATGAAGCAGCCATCTCTACTGTAACGCGGTATTTTAGGAAGGACTCTCCTTGTGCAGTCAGACTTGTATGGATAGGGAAGACGCTCACGCTGAAAGTTTTATAGAAACAGGAAACTTGTCTTAGATTACTGCATTTGCAGAACTTGATTAGTTACTTTGATGTCATAATTGCTTCATATATGAAAAGAAACAAAGCTTAGAGATAAAAAAAAATTTACATTTAACCGATAGACGCAAGCTGCCCGTGTGCCTGAGACGCTACATGAATCAACAAGTACATAAAAAAATAAAGAAACAGCATCGTGTATGTTAGAGAAAAAGGCTATCATCTAGTTCACAAAAATCTTTTTTTTTATATTATTGAAACACATTTAAACCTTCCTATTAGCTGGGATAGGACAAGCCTTACCTTTATCGCATTTATCCTTGCAAGAGTGTGTGATCCAGGAAAGACGTTAAAACCTTTATCCAAATTTACAATGGCTCCTGGATCATGTACGACAACTCGTAGCCCGCGTGAGAATTCACTCACAGTGTTTTCGTAGGCCTGTGCATCTAAAATAACACTGAGACCTCCTGATACTCCAGCTCGTTTTGTACCGCGCACTTTGGTTCCGTTTTTCCCGGAGTTGAAGGTAAAGCAGCGACCATTTTTGGTGAGTGTTTGGTGAAAATCGGCACTCGTGCAATTCTGAGACACTGGAAAGCGACAGTAATGAAGAAACATTTCGGCAAAGTCATGTCCGAAATTTCCTATAAATTCTTCGGGGTTGAAAATTGGCTCTTTTGTCCTGTTAAGGGCAGTAATTATTTGCTGTCTTATGTTCTCATTGCAATTCTCTGCAAGTGCCCAACCAAATTGTTCAAAAGCACACAGTAGCCCTTGTCCACAACTCATGGATTTGTTTACCTTATTTACGACTTCACACGCAGAGAGATTTAACCCCATTTTGTGAAAGTCCTCGTCATTCTCAAACATATTAATCTTCCGTTTGACGAATCGGTTTAGGTTACAAATTGTCACTGCAGGAAACGAAACTTCTCCATTTTCAGGGACAACCTCTGTGAATTCTGTGTTAAAAGGCTTCGAGAAGTATTTTTGGACACTTTCTCTCAAGAGGTAGATGTCAATCGCGATTGCACCCAAGAGAAGCAGCAGCCAAATCAATCGACGAAATCTCGAAGGGCTTTCAAAAACATAACGAAGACCGTGAACGGTTGTATCAGACACAAATTTTCGCCATTTTGCGGCAACCATATCGTTACAGCTGTGATGATCGGGTGAGTTGAAGAGTCGAAGCCAAAATTCGTCTGCGCTACACCTTAAAGTACTTTGTCAATCAAATAGTTACTCTGGCTCGATTGATTCGATCAAGTCCGTGATCGAAGCATTGAAAGAACGCCTGATTGGCCAAAGAAACAAATTTTTCAATCAAGAGAGTTGCAAATTTTGAAGTCCCTCTGCATGAGCATGAATAATTAAAACACAATGAAACCCAAAACAATCTTTATTTTGCCTGCCTTTCTTAAACATTAAAAAAAAGTATAACGACACAATACCGCTATTCCTTCCTTCCTAAAAGGCAAATGAAAAATATCAAAATAAATCAAAAAATAATAAAACAATAAAATGAAAAAAACGAAAATTGCAAATTATACCTTTCACGAAAATAATGACTTGACAGTTAGAAATGGAATTATACTCCTTTTTTCATTTCCGGCAATATCAGTTGAGTTTTGAATAAAGCAGATTGAGAGGACAAAGGGCTGATGAAATGTGTGTGCCAGCTTTCTTTAATTTGTTACTTGAAATATTCACCAAGACAGAATTCACACCATTGTTTCCCGAAGGAAAGACCTCCTCTCACTAATAAGTTTGACATTCAAGCTGACAATGCAAAGGTCTAATCACTACAGACTGAATGACCAACCCGAGGCTTAAATCTAAATTACAATTTTGAGTTCAATGGACAAATTTATTGCGTGCAGGTGATGACCCTTTTTCATCAATATTCTGTTTGTGTCTCATAATGATTAAAACGCCATTGCTAATACGAGGGGTTTAAATTGTAACTATACGGTCACTTACTAGGGTTATAAGAGAAAGGCTTAATATTGTCTAATCAGGCACGTAGCGTGGTCATTTTTTCAAGTACGCACAAGTACATATGATCTAGAAACTTAAGTAAACTGAGCGAAAAATACTGCGTTCTTTATTTCTTGTTTGAAATAGTTGTGTGAATACAAGCAAAGAACAAAGCGTCTTGCCCTTATTTTGAACAAACTTGGCGCAAACACAACATTGTTTTAAAATTTTTCTGGTCACTTCAAGTACGCATGTGCGTATATGCGTAGAGGACGCTACGCGCCTGCTAATGGTGTCTACTATTTATTTCCGATCTGCAAATAAAAATTATTTAGAGTATGGACCTCAACCATTAAATTCTCAAATGAACCACCCGTTTGGTTGTTTTTCCCGCTGCAGGGAATCTATTTTAATACTTAGGGGTGAAATCCCACCACAGTTTTGGCTGAATGACATGTCAACGACAAAGCTGCCAAACTTTGCTGATGTGTGCTTTTGTATTAGGAGGATTTAGATGCATGCGTTTTATTTAAGATGGTTGTCAAAGAGTTTCCTTATGACTTCAGTGAGCTTATTTCGTTTTTTCTTTTTTTTTTTTCCATAAAGCCGCAATCTACACATCATACAGTGCGTAAGGAACCTTTCACAATCAGCGCATGCACAACCACGTTGACATAGCTTACCACCAGTAGAATACAACGATTATACCCTTGTGGTATACAAAAGTTTATGGCACGAACATGGGTCTGGACTGAATTAAGTAATCGCTGTATTCTGTTTGTGCTAACCGGCCGTGATATTTTGGATCTTAGTCCCTTGTGACTGAGACAAAAGCCTTACTACAGACAAAAATTATGGTGTAAGACTTTTCGAATTCATCTGTGTGAATAATACATTCGAGTAATCATTAGAAAATAATCTTCAAACATACAACAATCACTGAGACGGCCAAATGACAAGGAAACCACTTTCAAAGTGCTTGTATCATGAAGTGCTTTAAAATAGTAACTACGCTATATGAAATTCTTGGTCAAAACATTCTCTTTTTATTCTGTTCCAGATTTGGCCCTTCCTAGAGAGTCTATTTTTTGAACTTGATTCTCTTTGAACTTCAAGATTTTCCACAACAAGTCTCCAAACTCAAACAATGTCAATATGCTGCAGCCCAAAAATAGTCCCATGTTGCCTCCAAGATCACCTAGTACAGAAAGAGAACGAAAAGTAACGTTAATCACCGAGTTTCGCCAGATGTTACCTTCACAGTACTTTTCCTGACAATTGTTTTGTAATCTATTGTATAACTTGCACTTATTGCAAAAAGATTTACATCGGTGAAACAGGCAGAAGACTAGGTGACCGTTTCCGAGAACACCTTCGCGACGTGGAGAGGAATGACAAGGACACATCGAAACCAGTCGCTAGACATTTTAATTTACCTAATCATTCTAAGCAACATATGGCAATCTGCGGTCTTTCCTTACACTTAGGTAGCACGGAAAGCCGTAAAACTCTTGAACAAAAGCTCATCTTTCAAACTGGAAGTCTAAATCCCACATGTATCAACGAGCGCTTTTTACTCCACTAATTTATTCGTGTTTTTCTCGTTGCCATGTTCCCACCAATAACGAAGCTCCATTTTCTGCCTTAAAAAGCATACACAACCCACAATTCCTCTATTCGCTCCGACGAAGGGCTAACGCTCGAAACGTCAGCTTTTATAATCGTAACGGTAGCCAATTTACCATTTCAACTTTGTTGATATATTCAAATTATATTGTTTGTTGGTTGGTTTTCTTTCTGCTCTTCTCGTGTTTAGGAAAAGTTTGAGAGGTCGTGAGTTACTAACGACAAAAATAAATAAATAATAATTATAATTATAACAATAAGAAGAAGTACATTTACCTTAAAAATAATAAGTACATTTATCTTAATGATAATAATAAGTACATTTATTATCCAACTAGAGTTAGACGAGTACAAATAACGCCATAGACGAGTACAAATATCACGCGGTATTTGTACTCGTCTATTGTAGAGTACCGGTTAAACAGGTTTTCTTGCATCGCGCAAGCAAAGAATTGGATTGTAGTTACGAAAAAAAAAAGTGGCGGACAATTTGAATCATATTTCCGACGACGAAGAGTCAAAATGGCTGGCAAATATAGATCCAAGTTTATTAGCTGAATCGAACAAAGAAAAACAGCTTGACGACCAGAAAATTTCTTCATTTTATGAAGAAAATAGAAACAGCAACACAACAACGCGCCAATTCCGTTCCGCTTCGCATACTTTTGTCACGCATTCCCCGTAAATAAATATCCGCGAAATTCTCCCGCTAAAACAACAGTTTCGCCAAACTTTGGCGTGTTGGACAATAAATAACTTATTAGACGTTTCGTTGTGTAGTATCGCTGAGTATTTTTACTCGTTATTTGTATTTCGACTCGCCCTACGGGCTCGTCAAAATACGGCACAACTCGTAAAAATACTCAGCGATACTACAAAACAAAACGTCTAATAAGATATATTTATTATCCAACTACACTTCGTAGAGTACAAATAACTCCATAGACAAGTACAAATATCACGCGGTATTTGTACTCTAGAGTACCGGTTAAACAGGTTTTCTCGCATCGCGCAAGCGAAGAGTTGAATTGTAGCTACGAAAAAAAAAATGGCGGACAATTTGAATCATATTTCCGACGACGAATAGTCAGGATGGCTGGCAAATATACATCCAAGTTGATTACATGAATCGAAGGAAGAAAAACAGCTAGACGACCTGGAAATTTCTTCATTTATTGAAGAAAACAGAAACAGTAACACGACAACGCGCTAGTTCCGTTCCGCTTCGAATACTTCTGTCACGCACTCCCCGTAAATAAATATCCGCGAAATTCGTCCACACTGAAATAACAGTTTGGCGTGTTGGATAATAAATAACTTATTAGACGTTTTGTTGTGTGTTATCGCTGAGTATTTTAACTCGTTATTTGTACTTTGACCCGCCCTACGGGCTCGTCAAAATACGGCACAACTCGCAAAAATACATATAACTTATTAGACGTTTTGTTGTGTAGTATCGCTGAGTATTTTTAAGAGCCAAACTGTTATTTCACTGCGGGCGAATTTCGCGGATATTTATTTACGGGGAGTGCGTGACAGAAGTATGCGAAGCGGAACGGAATTGGCGCGTTGTCGTGTTGCTGTTTCTATTTTCTTCAATAATGAAGAAATTTCCAGGTCGTCTAGCCGTTTTTCTTCGTTGGATTCATCTAATAAACTTGGAAGCATATTTGCCAGCCATTCTGACTCTTCGTCGTCGGAAATATGATTCAAATTGTCCGCCATTTTTTTTTTTCGTAACTACAATTCAACTCTTCGCTTGCGCGATGCGTGAAAACCTGTTTAACCGGTACTCTAGAGTACAAATACCGCGTGATATTTGTACTCGTCTATGGCGTTATTTGTACTCTACGAAGTGTAGTTGGATAATAATCACGGATACTACACAACAAAACGTCTAATAAGATATATTTATCTCATTCAGGTGTGTATTTTTTGTTACTTTTCATTATTTTAGATTTATTTAAACTTACAACGTGTACATATATATTTTATATCCTAGTCTAAATTGCCTAGGCTGTGCCCGCATGATGTTGATATATGCAATGAATTCTTTTACCTGTAAGTTTACCATAATAATAATAATAATAATAATAATAATAATAATAATAACAATATTGATAATGATGATGACAATAGTGACCATAATGCTGATGATGGTGATAACAATAATATAGAAAAACTTTCAAAATTTAAAAATGAAATGGAAAAAATATATAAAAAACAGACCAGTGAGTTATCTAGTCAGTCTGGTCTTATCAGCATCGGAAAATTTCTCAAAGGCTCAAAAAATTGGGCTGCAGGGTAATCAATTTTATCACTGTCTCGAGGTAATCTCTTCAAATAAAGTTTACTACAATGTATTCTAATAAGCTGGCTGTCCTGCAGAAAAGCGAAAGCTAAAAGAATCGGAACTAGAAACTCTTGTTAAGAAGCTTTGCACTCGTCTCCGTGCTCCATCTGCCAGTCTTACACTGAAAAAAATAATAATCTAAAAGGCTAGAAGAGAAAAGTAGTTAAGGGAGACACGTCCGTTAGATTCCAATAACCCAACAGATTAATTTTCCCAACAATACTTTGCAATACTGAGCGTTTTAAAAATTCTTTCATTAATAGACTTGGTTTTAAGCATAACTTAGCTGTAAGTAATTAATACATATTTTAGCCCATTACACTTTATATCTAAAACTTGATATGTATTTTATCAGTGAAATAAAGACTATTTATTTATTTTTTTTATTTAATAAAGTCAATCCAATTATTTTTAGCACAAAATTTTCAAACCTAAGAGGCTCTCAATCCCATAACTTGCTCTTTCCTTCACGACTGTATACCCCTGGTACTGGAACCCAATTTGAAGGAAAACCAGGTTTCTCCTGTAAGTCAGAGGAAGACCACGTGAAAAAAATTACGGCTAGATTTCTGCTTTTTCTTTTTAAACTTTTTAGAGAACACAGTGCAAAAACTAATTAATTGTCAGCTCTTTCTTAGGCATCTTAAGAAAGTTTCTTTAAATAAAAGGTGTACGATTTTTCGAGGATTTAAAAATGGAAAGCTCATTAGAACATTTCCCTAATATTATGTCCCCCTGTAAAAATAATTTCCATATTATAACATTAACGGATATTTATTGGCCTTGACTTCTCAAATACTTTGACTGGTTCAAACCGAGTGCTTAATTTGCGGATTTGGAAAGCAACAATTTTGAAAATAACAGCAACAGTACCAAAAGAAATAAAAACAAATTAGTTTTATCTATGTGACAATGAACATAAGTCCAAAAAGTGTCGATTCATAAAATGGTCTACTTAAAACTATCCGTGATTGATCGAAGTTCTTGAATTTCGGGAAAAACTGGAAACTGTGTCTGACTAAGCTAATACACCATGGACTCTAAATATCGCAGGCGTACCTTATAAGCAGAGCATTTTGGGGATGTGTTTAGCATATTTTGAGATGTTTCTATCGGTTTTATTTTTAACAAAAGTCACTTCACTTGCGCTTGTTGGATATAGGATGGTTGTAGCCAATTTGAATGTGTCACTTTGTTAATTTGAATAATCGGAAATATGGCCGAACTTCTATTTTTCCTGCTATTTACACATAGTCACCTCTGATATTCCATGCTTTTGTTAAAGCCATATCGTTCATGAAGTATTTTTGCAGCACCTTGATCCGGGAATTCAGAGTTAGACACTTGGAACCTGTAACCAACTGCTTGGCAAGGCAACCCGCAGAAACAATGATACGGATTGAATGACTCTGGGTGGGTGTAACAAACCGTATGATATGAGTAAGAAGCAATGAAATAAATCATACAGGCAAATGGACGAACACTCAAACAAATACAATTGATTTACATTTATTAATCAGCATCCTTCGGGCGAATGCTCCTTTTGGTATAACTCAGGAAGAGAGGAGTCGAACGTCATGGGGACTCAGAATTTTTCGTTGTCCCACGCGCGTGACATGACGAAAACATCTTTCTCTATTTCTTTACCGAGCTCAAAACTTACCATCTTTCTTATTTTATTTATAAGAAGTATATACTTGCGCATATAGCTATACAGTCAATCTCAACCATGCACAATTGCAATTATTCAAAGACTTGAATTATGACCCTGACACTTTTGCTTTTGTTTTCCTTTCCATTAACTAAATGTTAATAAATTTATCTGTTTACTAATATCGATATTTTTTCACACCTAATATCACCACTTAACTAACAGGGAATGCTAGGCTTCTTGCACAAACCTGCTTTTGGGGACAGTTACGACCCACCAACCCGTGAAAAAAAGAGCAGTGATAAGTAACTCCAAAAGTAACCTTTTGTTTTGAGGGTTTGTAGCACAGACTAGCATAGCTGTTAAAAAAAAACAAAAAAAAGAAAAAACCGACACAAACCTCTTGTCTTGTCCAAACAGTACTGGTGTTGAAACGTGCAGACTGGGGCCTTTAAAGCAACTGTGTATGTTGAACAGAAATCACAGGAAAGCAAATGATTTAATATTATAACAAATTTTATTTGTTTCATCATCATTATGGTACTGTAGTGATGAACTCGCTAATTCAAGGGCATTATTTTGCATGTTTGCATTTAGTGACTTGTTCCGTTCAACTTACGTGGTACTCCAGCCAGCCTACATCCGCATATTTCCACAGTCTTGTTGGCAAAACACTGTGTGATGCAGGCCTCGCTACTGTAGTGTGGTATTCCAGGAAGTACTCGCTCTGTGCAGTTGGATTTGTATGGCGATTTGAGACGGTGTCCCTGCCAAATAGAAGACAGGAAAAGACAAGACTCAGCTTTAGCTTCATTTTATTGTGTTAGTTTTTTACTGGTGTTTGTTCACTGTTTGTTGTTGCATTTATATAGAGAGCTCACACTTCGACTTGGTACTAACACGGGCTACATGAAATCTGACAACTTTTTTATTTTTATAAATTTTCCTTTTGAAATTTCAGTCTTTTCCTAGCAATTTCCAGACCACTTCAAATCTCGCAATCCAACCTACAAAATGACTTGTTCAACAGAAAAAATCTCCGATCAAATCACAGAGTCACGCCTGTGAATCAAAAGTATTGTTCGAGGAAAGAAAGTAAATACTTTAAATTAAAAACTTACATGTACGGAGGTCATACGGACCAAAGCATGCGAACCAGGAAAAACGTTGAAACCATGAGTGTCCATGCTTAAATACTCTCCTTGCTCGTGAATAATCACTCTCAACCCTCGAGAAAATTCACTGATAGTAACTTCATCCATTTGAACGTCCAAAACGACAGCAAGGCCGCCAGAAGATCCTTCGATACTTGTGTTACGGACTATTGTTCCGTTTTCCCCAGAATTAAAGGTGAAGCAGCGGCCACCTTGGATCAAATTAGGAAAAAAATCTGATGACTTACACACCTCCTTCGTTGCAAAGGTACAGTAGTACGTAAACATTTCTTCAAATTCATGACCGTAAGCTCCCAAGAACTTTTCCGGGTCGAATATTGGCTCCTTAGTGCTGTTCAGAACATCAACAATTCGATGCTTGGTTTTGTTGCAGTTCTCTACAACCTCTCCTCCGTACCTTTCGTAGGCACACAGTAAGGCTTGTCCGCAAGTCATGTTTGTGATGACCTTCTTTACGGCTGCGCAAGAAGGGAGATTTAGACCCAATTTGTGGAAGTCTTTCTCGTCGTCAGGCGTGTAGATTTTCCTTTTGACGAAACGGTTTAAATTACAAATTGTTATGGCAGGGAAAATTAGGTTTCCACTTTCCGGAACAACCTCAGTGTATTCGACGTTTATTGGACGGGAAAAGTAGCGGGCTATACTCTGTTGTGCAAAGAACAGATAACACGCTATTGATATTAACAGTAGAATCAACCACACACTGCGGATAACTCTGGAAGGGCTTTCGTACACATAGCGGAGACCGTGCACTGTTGTATTTGATGCGAACTGTCGCCACTTTGTACTCATACTGCAGTGTTTTCGTGTCTCTCTCCTAACATCTTCACCAGAGACTGAGCGGCACTCACGCAAGTTTCAACAGTTATAAGCTTCCGTGGGAAAGCTAATGCCTAGTATCTGCTGTCTTCTCATGAAATTTTTATAAACGGTACACAGATACAGTAGGAACTACACGGTGAATCAATTATTGTGGAGGACTAAAGAATAGAACCAACCTTTTCTAACAAAGTATTATACGCATTATGTTTTCCTTTTAGCTGCATATTGCGCGCTCATTGTTCTACGCGTACTATTTCAAGCACGACAAGTAAAAGACATTTTCAAACTGGTGAAGCAATCCCTTGAACTGTTGAACTTTCAACAATTCCAAGCGATTTTAGGAAGTGATGAGAGGTACATGTACTGAAAGTGGTAAAAAAAGGAGAACACTGAATACTAAAAAGTTGTTTTTTAAGAAATCAAGAAAATTAGTTAAAACATCCTTTTAGCACATGATGGGATATGGTTGGGGGTGAACATGAGATACATGGGAAAAGAATAAAGGTTTTAATTAAAATGAATGCAATCAACGGACAATGAAAATGTTCTTTAAAACACAGTTTTTACTCCGCTCTACAGACTTTGTCGTTAACCTTGGTAAAATAAAAAGACACCTTTTCTTTTTCTTTTCTGGCGTTGCTTTTAATTCATTTTTCCCCTTTGGAAGCCAGTCATATGATCTTTGAATGATGACCGTCAAATTTCTATATGAGCGAACATTGAACAAGCTTGAATTGACGATTGAAAATTACCACAGGTTTAGGAATTTTCTTTTTTTCTCTCAAAATCGAATGACGGGACAAGTTCTTAAACATCTTGAAAGCAATCGCGTTTTGAAATTCCTCAAATCCTTAAAGATTCTTCACAATTACTCCAACAAAGAAAAAAATCAACTCCATCACAGCTAACTCGTAAATAATGCAAATGAATATATCACGTACATACCGGCAATTATCGTATTTATACGCAAAAGAGCCCAAAACTAGTACTGGATTGTTTCTAGGTACAAGATATGACTGTTTTGTATTTTTCTCCCCTTATGAAACGTTTTGCGGCGAAAAGCAAAAGAAGTTTGCGAAGTTTGAAGAAAAAGTTATGACTTTTATGGTTATAATACGCCCAACTTGAAGGACCTATTACATGCGGGGTATATAAGACGAGAATCAAAGGACTAAATTAAGAAGCGATAACAACAAACAGTGGTCAGAAAAATTCACATATAGAATCGACCACAAAGTATAAAAAAGGTTTCTAGAGAGTTTAATATATGACCGATTAACCTTGCACGACAAATTAAAGTAGCAGAATCCGTTGTCTTAGTTAATCATTACAACAAACTATCCTAAATCAATCACATGTAGATATTTTCCTATCTAAAACTGATATCAATAATTTTACAATTCATTGTTTTAAGTATTAATAGCTTTTTCCCACCAACATTTTCCATTAGTGTTTCACGGGAGGTGCTTTTCCCGCTGCTCTCGCTTCCACACTATCACAGTTCCCTTTGGAAGACAGAAAATTAGAGAAATAATTACATTTAGAAAAGCTCATCACTTATTGATGGTTTACTAACCGGCTTAACATATGAATCAACTTCTACCGTAACCAAATGTAGAGTTCCTTAAACAAGTCGCAAACTAAACGCATTGTCACACAAAGTTCAAGTAGGAATTTGTAATAAGGTATATTATGAAAAGAACTAAAAATGCCTGCAAGACTGCTTCAATCACCCTGCACGTACTGAAAGAAAAGCAAATATTTCGATGCACCGGTGCCTATGGTAGAATAAATTGCTACCTCACCAGCCCCCCCCCCCCTGTTTCCCCTCCCCCTACCGCTGGGGATGTTCTCGTCATTCTCCTACCTCAGTATCACAGGATGCCAGCAGACTCTCATCATAGTTCCAACAGACATCAAGGACTGGTGCCGAGTGACCTAACAGTTTATTCACACAAGGCTTTTCGGCGCGCTCAACATCGAAGAAATAAACTGCCATGTCTTCGCTGGCACTCACTAGGTAGAGATCAAACAATAATGAGATTGTAATAAATCTTCAGTCCACTACAGTAGGACTCTGTGTTTTATTTAACATCAAATTCTCAAGTCCAATATTGTAAGAAAACACTGGCAGTCAGTTTGGAGAACTGATCCTTTGATCTTGAGAAAGGAAGGTTATTAAACCAACGAGAAGGCCATCAGAAGAAAATTCTTACCAGTATATTTCAATGACGTGCACCTGTGGAATATTCGGCTTCGGCAACAAAATCAGGATTAAGATTGTCGATTGCAGACCGTGAATGAGCAAATGTTTAAAACCTTTCTGTAAAACTTTGCTTTACTAAACGGCCGACCTCAAATGTACCATCTTTCTTATTCTAATGTACACAAAATCATCCTCAGCTTGTCGAATGATCGAAGTTATACATACCTACACAAGCGCCTTGTCTGAAAGACATCAGAGGACAAAATGAGCTCCTTACATGACGAGCCTTATGTTCGACGGCGAATGACTTTTTTAACTTAAGGCCACCCATATCGTCCACAACGCTGATAAGGAAAAAATGAAGGAAATAAGCTTATTAACGTGTGCTTTCTCCTAACAGAGGTATTATCCCAAAATAGGTGTCCGGAGTACTGTCGCATCTCCTCAATACAATACAATACAATACAATACAATACTTTATTCAAGAGAAAGGAAAATAAAATTGTAAAAGTATCTCTCGAAAGGGGATATTCTAGAGGTTAACCCTATATAAAAGATTCCCCGAATAAAAAGATCAAAACATTATATACAGATAATTAAAAACTGTTTACCATCATCTCAATCAATATTCATGTAAATCTTTAGTCTGTTACGAAATAAAGTCAATGATCCTGCGTGTACAATATCTTTAGGCAAATTATTCCACATATTAACGATCCGTACAAAAAAAGAAAATTTGTAGCAATTTACGATAGCTATTTTTACGTAGAGCTTATAATCGTGATTGGCTCTAGTTCGATTACATTTAGTAAGTTCAAAAAAGTCCGAAAAATGAAGACTATCTATTTCCAGAACTATCTTGTAGCACTGGATCAGAGATAAAAACTCTCTTCGTTTCTCCAAAGTTTGCCAATTCAGTAGGCGGCAGCGGTCTTCATAGCTCATTTCTCCGCGTTTTTGCTTTAATGCCAACCGAGATGCCCTTCTTTGGACTTTCTCCAAGGACTCGTTATCCTTTTTTTGGTAGGGGCTCCAGACGGGGACAGCGTATTCGCGTATAGGTCTTACTAACGACTTAAAGAGGCAGGAAAACGCATAGCGATTATCGTTTCCAAGTGATCGCCTAATTATACCCAACACTTTGTTCGCCTTGTTTACTATGTAGGAAACGTGTTTACCCCAAGATAGATCGTAGTTTATTGTGACCCCTAGGTCCTTGGCGCTGTCGACAGATTTTAGTTGCGTAGCTAGCTTATTCACTTTTTCAACCATTGCGACGATGCAAGCAAAACAATAGGCCATTTTACAGTTGGGTACTTAGTTGCCAAGCCTTTGATTCAGAGTGAGGCTGAAGGTGACCTTGTTGTGATAGAGACCTGCATCTACTTAGCATGATAACAAAGTGATTTACATTTGAAAGGCAGCAAGGTTTGTATCATATCAAGGTCAACCCTAGCCTCACTCCCATTCAAAGGCTTGGCAACCAAGCACACAACTATAAAATGCACTATTGAAGTGTTTCATGTCTTGTCAATATCATCCTGTGGTTTCATGTTACCATGAGGTGTATTTGAATATCAGTGTTTTTGCAAATCTTACCCATAGAGGCAAAGTAAATTTATGGCCACATTGACAAGTAGCACAGGGTCCCTAGCCTCACGATTCATCCAGCTGCGATATGAGATTGAAGTCACAGGACTACCCTCTGCTATAGACATTCTGTAAGAGAGACACGGAGACTTATTTCAGCGGGGTCTTGCTGTGCTTTGTTTACTTTGTTTTTCAAAATTACTGCACTTATGGCTGGTATGCAGATAGCAAATGGATAGATCTGGGAGGAAATCTCTTTTAATAATAATAATAATAATAATTTTATTTATATAGCGCTAAAATCCAATAATTGTCCGAAGCGCTACCTAATTACAATATAAAATATAAAAATATATAATATAAAATATCTACAATATACAATATAATTCAAATATAGCCTAAGTTATCTACTATATAAATCAAAAACATCTCAAAACAAAACGAATCTCATAACCTATATGCTAACTTAAATAAAATCTCTTTTATAACTCACCGCTTGGCTTTATGAAGTCGCCCAGAGGCCACATCAAAACAGAACGCGTGTATGCTCCCCTAAAATGTAAATATATCAAATAAAAAAATTCAAATAAGTTGAGACGATAGAGATTAACGGGAAGCCAGAGAGCATTTGATCTACGATACCTCACGACGTGCATTGTCTATCACTATCTGGCAACTTTTACTTAAAACTTATCTGGGATTCCATATAATTGTCCTGGTCACGTTTTGGGAATAGGCTGTAAAAATCGCCTCACTCTATTAATTGATCAGATGCTAATCCAGAAAAACGCGACCTTTTCAATCTAATTCACCCATTTACACGCTTATCCTCTGGAAACGTCTTTTGTGTTGGCTTTGAAACACGCCCAAAGTTCTGGAAGTAGGAGCATCAAAATGAGGCCACCATGTCATCCAAAAGAAAAAGTACAAAATAAAATGGCGTCTAATCGATGACAGAGTAGTTCATATACCTTTTCATCTCCCACCCAGACAAGAACACCAGATGAGTCAAACTCGACAGACTTAACCCCAGCTGAAACTTTAGCACTGCCGCCCTAGGAGAAGAAGACATAAAAATACAACTTACTAGTCCTATCAGACCTATAACAAACTTTTTATGTTTCACTGAGTGAGGTACATTAATTCTCCACTCTCAAGGGATGCGAATTTGGCTGCATACTTTTCACCCCACACTCATTAGTCCAACAACTATATCAAGACCTTTACCAAACTAATCCAAGACCAGTCATTCACCTAACACGACGTGGACGTCCTGTGCTGTCCTATGCCTGTAACGCGACAATACTATTATGGTGTATCATGTAATTGTATATGTTGCAGCTATACACAGCTTTCTGACATGATCATATGTCAACTCAGAGGTCTTTCCATTCTTAGAGGCAACCATCAAAAGTTAATGAATCAAAATCAGATACTTAGAAGCAGAGGAGCTCTAACAATACGTTTTTTCTTCTCCTACTAGTAAAGAGAAAGTCTGTGAAAACATAAAATTAATATATGCTGTGCACTGTACCTTGAAACCTTTGCCAGTGGACATATTAAAAACACTGAGGTGACCCTTCTGATTTCCGGTCTTTGTTACGGATTAAGGATTAACAGTATGATACAATAGAGGTTTTGCACAGCAGCCATGTTGGATGGCAGGAACAATAGATTATTTTACCCATGGGAAAAAAATTTCTTTCTCATGCAAAAATATTTTCATTGTTCCTGCCATCCAACATGACTGCTGTGCAAAACCTCTCTTCTACAGTGATCTAGGTGTTACTTTGGTTGACTCTGATTAGGCACCAAGGGGTTCCCTTTGGCCTTAAGCCTATAACCTAGATTACCTCTGTAACCGTTTACATCCTTATATCATGCAGTAAATGGCTTGAACCCAGGGGTAACATGTGAAGGTGTAGTCTGATCATCCAGGTGAGTGTAGCCCTGACAACAGTCCTTCTCAGTACTACACTCACCCGGATGATCAGACAACACCTTCACTCCTTACATCATATTCTCCATACTGTACTCTATACATTTCCTAAGGTCCTGACAAGGTGAATTTGTTAAAGAATCAAGAGCTTCTTAAGTTGGTGATCATTTCCTTTATTCTCCTGACCTTAATGTTTGATTCAGGGGTGATACTGTCAGGAGAATTTAGATGCTCATCACTCTCAGGGACTAGGGTAAGGATAAGGTATAAAACATTACCGGTATTTAAAAGTCATGAGAGAAAAGAAAATGATCACCAACTAAAGAACTCCTGGATTGTTAAACAGACTCTCCCTGTAAGTAGCAGAGGGAACGTAAAGATAATAGTATATAGAGAATAAACATTAAAGGTTAACAAGGCTGTGCTCTAAGAAAAATTAAAGGGAGCCCAGTGCTCTGAAGCTGTGAAATCCATGGTACCCAGCATATATATGCTTTTTATGAAAAACCTAAGATTCCTGAGTCACCCAAGAGCAAAAGTTAGATGCCAGGGACCACTGGGCATTGCTAGACCACAACCCTGGTTAAGCCCTATTTACAATTATTGACTAATCATTACCATAGGGCATTGATTTCTTCTGTAGCACTCAAGTTGAGCCCTTGCCCATTGGCCAATTGCATATTGATAAATTTTTCTTAATTAATGCATCCTTTAGATTCAGTTAATTCTTTTAAGAGGATACAAGAAGCATGTTGTTATTCACAGGTTGAAATCTGCAAGCTGTCAAACCACAGGAATGACTGTCATTCACAACTCGCGGACACTGCCCAGAAGCAGGATTCCACACCCTTGCTGTACCATCCAAAGATGCAGAGAGTATAAAGTCATTGGTTATTGACCAATCAAAGTCTAAAGAAAAAACAGATATGTTGTCAGAGGCCTGCAAAAACAGGCAGACTGTCACTGGAGTTCAAGATCTGTCTTGCCAAATGTGTATTTTGCTGAAGCAATCATGTTATGGATCTTCAGGAAGACACCTCAAAATGAAAAGTTTGAGAAACATGATGTGGAATTTGATTTATTTTGTTGGTTACCCCCAAGCACTTTGCAAGTTTTCCCTGACAGTATAGGCAGAGTCTGTAATCATGCATACCCCTAAGGGAGAAAGGCACAGCGACCATTTAAAATTTTCTGCATAGGAGTAGAACACAAGACCTGCCCAGGTCTTCGACTTTACCCTTTCAACCAGAAATCGAGCAATTGCTACTTAAGGTAAGATAAATGCATATTATCTATGCACTGTGGTGGCTGGGGTGAGAACTATTCACAAGGCCAGTAAGTGCAAACCAAGCTACCTTGAACTTTCCTCAAAGTTCAAGCTACATGTACAGCTAGGGTTGATTTTTCAATTTATCAGCCATGGAAGTTGACATTGTCCAGTTGCCAAATGGTTATCAACTTTTGAATTAGCTTTTACAGATATCTTATTAACCAAGCATGAGGGCCATACTGGGAGAAGACCGGCCCGAGGTCTTGACAGCTAGTACGGACCAAGTGCAGCGAGGTCCATACAAAAAAGACCGAGGGCCGATATTCTTCCAGTACGGTCCCGAGCAAGCTTGGTTAATAAGAGATTTATTATACAACTGAAGTTCAAAGGGACACAAGTGCGGTATCATTCGGGACCATCCGGGACAGTGCCCGGTCCAATACTGAGAGAATATTGACCGGCAATAGAGCAATTTGATCGGTTGATTTTAGTTATTGGCCCTCTGACAGCCTGAGTCGTGTAATAATTACCTGTTACAGGTGCTGTGTGCCCTCTCAGTGTACAAGTAACAGAAGGAGGGGACGGAACAAGAGCACAGACAGACAGCGTCCCATCAGCAGAACTACATGCCAAGCGATACTTGTCATCATTGGCAAATTTGATTGCCGTGACTATAAATAAACAAATTATACCGTATTTTATTAAAAAATGAACCTTGAAAACATTTTTCTTATACAGATTGAGATATTGGTTGGTTTGCATTCCTAGAAATTGGAATCAATCAGTTGCCAGAGGTCTGGAAGCATCACTTTTTTGTTACAATTAAAGATACAAGCCAAGATTGTGCAGAAAAGCACCACAACATAGCAAAGATATAATCCACAGCCCAGCTATGTTCGAATTAGAATTATGGAGTGTCTGTGACCCAACAACAATACAAGATCTCTCGGTCAGAATTTATTGGATTAATTTAGGAGGAAATTAGAAAGAAAAATCAAAACAATCAGTAAACCCAATGTAACATAACCAAGAAGTGACAAAGCTAAATTCATAATCATGTGAACAAAATTTGTACTCCTAAGAACAAAAGTCCAACAAAATGTAAATTCCAGTTACAGAGAAATCCAGGGCTGTCAGTTCAAATTCAAGATGGTATTTTAGAGGCATTAAATCTAACCACTTTCTGCATGCTGATCAAAGATGTGATACATCCCAGCAAAGGCATAATTCTCTCCCAAACTTGTGTTCCCTGCCATCCGCCTAGAAGATCAAAGTGAAAATGCTAACTGCACAAGGACATATTTGAGGATATAAACCTGTTAGGAACAAGTAAAACTACTGAAATTAAACTATGGGTTTAGGAAATGTACCTGCTGGCTTCTGCCTTACGAGTGGGTACCACACCCCTTGGAGGTGATTCTGGAATATCAGCTTGAGGTAAGAACTTAAAGGAGCCTGCACTGTGGTAACGGCGATGCGAAGGCTTGCCAGGTGAATGCCCCCCTTCAGATGGATCAATGTGCAAGGAATCAAAACTTGCCTGGAAGAGTATTTAAGAAGCACTTAATTGTTTTAAATTTTAAGAAATAATAATTTTGCCTATATAGTGACACCTGCATAATTTACACATGTATGCACCAAAGGACCATTGGTGCTAGAAAAGGGCAACAATTTAAATTATAACATAACCAAAGTAAAGCCCGCGCTCTGATTGGTCAATTTAGCGTCCCCCATTTGCCCATGGGTGTACACTGCTGATGTGAGCAAATGCAAAGACTATTTTTCCACGTGCGCTTGTTTTTTCTGGTCACGTAAGATTTGTTAAATAAAAGGGAACTCTTTAGCTACAATGTATCAATGTTATGTTATAAAACAAATGGTAAACACCACAGCATACACTATTGAGTTATGGATGCACTTGGGAGGTTTGCTAAGCACTCAAGAAGCTAGAGTCACTCTCGGCTATCACCTCGAGCGACTCTTACGCTTCTTTCGTGCTTAGCAACCTCCTGCGCGCATCCATAACTCAATAGTGTACGCTGTGGTGTTTACCATTTGTTAAAAAGCCTCTGACTGACAAATTGCAAAAAGCTTATTGAACTCATGATGGGACAGAAACCATAGGCACTGTAAGTACCTCCCATTATCCCTTATAAATCATTAGAAACCTCTTATAAGGATTTGTAAGGGACAACCAGAGGTTCTTACAGTGTGCACAGTTTCCATCGTGTCATGTTAAAGCCTTTTCCTACTTCTTTATATGCCTTTAGAGCAGCTAGCCTATAAGATATTACACATGGTGATAATCTCAGAACATATATAGACTTGATCTGGAAATCTATAATTTCAATTTATAGAAACATGATAATTTGCACACAGCTATAGGATTACACAGAAATGTCCAGAATTTAACACAATTTGAACTTGTCTTCAATTAACAAGTCCTTTATTGTAAATCTAGTCATCAAACAAACCTCAAAGGAACTCAGTTTGCTGTAGGTGCTTGCACTTCTACTTCTACAAAATGAAAAGAAAAAAAAAGCAGGGTTACTTCAGGGTACAATTAAGTAAAAGCTGATCAAAGAGTTTCAGAAAATTATTTCCAATTAAACTCATATTCAATATTTAATTACTAAATTAAATATAACTTGTAACTTTGGAGACTGCCATTAGGCAAAGTTCTAACCTTGAAAGTGATGACTCAGATGGACCATATCTTTTTGACAACAGTTGTCTTCGCAGGGAAAGATACTGTCTGCGGGAAGAATGGTCCAATTTCTGCATGACAACCATAGCAACAACATTGCTTTATATCCTTAAAATATCAAAGAAAATAAGGAAATGTGCACTGAACATAATTACCAGTAAGTGCTCATACAGTTCTGGGGAGAGAAGTGGGCAGGAATTAGACATTTTACATTTGTGTATTGTTTGTATCTCAGAAGGCTGGGGTGGGGGGGAAATATGCACCACATGGAGAGGGTGTGTGTGTGTGTTTGGGGGAAGGGTGGTATTTGGAATGATAACAATAGTGGTTATAGGGGCAAATCTTGTACAGAATTTTTTCCAGGCCTAGTATTTCACTTCTTCTTACATTGTGTTCCTTACTTCAAAGACAGCTCTCACTTTTGGCTCACATTTCACAGATTTATTAAAAACCAACAAAATGACCAGCTCCCTTAGTTTGCTAGTCATCTCAGTTGGTAAAGCACTGCACCTTTAGTGAAGAGTTCATAGGTTCAAATCCTGTACACGCCTGAATTTTTTTCAGGCCTTATTTTCACTAATGCTTGTAGTGTCCATTCTTGCGAAGATCGCTCTCGTATAAATTCATATTGATTTCATTAACAGTGAAATGCGAAGTAAAGTACAAGGCCTCTATGGCTGCTAATAAGGACTGGTTTGTAGTAATTAATTCGATTCCCTAGGGTAAGTGATTCCAGTCACGGGAATGAATTTGGTGTTCTCTGGAAAAGCGGAAGCTCACAGGAAGTGGATGCTAAAGGCCATTTCAAGGCTATGTAATTACTCTTTGCATTTGACGTTCCCTCTTTGCCAACAATGATTTAAAAAATTGTGACTAAAGCTGAGTTCCTCACTTCTTTTTTGGCGTTTTCCCGCAGTAGCTGATTTCTCCTCCTTATGTACAAGGTACCTACAACAAATAGGCATACATATGTATGCTTCAATCAACTGTTTTAAGTCATCAGTTCTGACGTCCACCTTTTCAGCAACCAATCTAAAACAGCTCGTGTACTAAATGCCTTGTTACTGCTAAATAATACTTACGGTATGAAGGGTTGTTTGGAACCCGATACGCATTGTATCGAGCATCCAATGCGAGAATTTGTTGAGAAAGATTCATTTTACGTTCTGAAACAGTTCGCCATGGCAGTTTTAGGCAACCACTACGGTATGTAAGGCTACACGAAAGCTTGAAAGCCGGCTTGTTGCATTTCAAGATGGCCGCTGAAGAGGAGATGATTTCGTCAGATGTGCATCTTTTTACACCATTTTTCCAAATAGAGGAAAACAGCAAAGGTAGGGCTTGAGTATATAAGCAAGAATTGACTGTCGCTTCGAATTTTCTTCCAAATCAATGGCATAAGTTAGACAAGAGAGGATAAAGTCTCAAGGGTGTAACCCGGTGTCAGACGATTGGCTCCGCAAATGTCATGAAAACAGCCAATCTATTCAGTAGCGATCGTGGTGATTACAGCTTCGTGGTAAAAGAAAAAATGCAATTGAGACAACTTTGGAATCAGAGGAAGGGGTAAGAGAGTGGAAGGAAAATCTCACGAATTGCTTTAGGTCTTCGTCTTGTGGCTGCTACCTGCATGTGTCTACCCGTCGCGGTGCACTGTAATCGTATCAGTTTGGGTGAAAACATCTAGTCATTGGACCTAATTTTGGCCGTCGTGACTTTCCTCACGAGTCCGAATTTGTGTGAATTAAGGGTTCTGGCTCCGGTTGTTCAAAGGGCGGATAACGCTATCCAACGGATAAATCGCTATCCAGCGGATAAGTGTTACCAAAACGTACTGCGCTATCCACCGGATAGAGATTTATCCAGTGTATAGCGTTATCCATCCTTCGAACAACCGGGGCCTGGTATTTTCTACAGAAAGGTATTCCTGGTTACTGGAGCTTGATTCTTAGATAAACAGTCACCTTATTAGTAAGATCTTAGTAAGATTTCCACTTCGGGCTTTTTCTACTGCAAAACCAAAAGTAACCCCCTCTCCCCAACTTCCCACCAACCATGTCTTTTACAATGAATATATGAAGTTCATATATTTTGAACTGCGGTTATAGATACGTATGATGCACGATCCGCGAGGATCGTGCATCAGATGTATCTATAACTGCAGTTCCAAATATATGAACTTCATATATTCATTGTATCTGATTTATCATCACGGGTTTATTATGAATAAACTTAACGGCCTGCTCCCAGTTGGCTTGTTAGCTCAATTGGTAGAGCGCTGCACTTGTATCGCAGAGGTCAGTGGTTCGAATCCCGTACAGGCCTGATTTTTTCAGGTCTGATTTTTGCTATTGCATAAATAGCGCTCTCTACTGTGAGGATCTTGCATCATACATAACCATGTCTTTGCTGAAGATATCTCTGGCTTTCTAATGTTTGCCCAAGAAATTGAATTTCTAGCAGGGTTGGAAGGGTGGGGGGGAGGGAATGGGTGAAGAAGAGGGGCATTGGTGGCAGTTTGGGAGAGTATAGGACAGAAGGGAGCAATGGATAGGAGTGGATTGGGTAGAAAAGTGGGAATTTTAGGAGACCAAAAATTTACAAGGTGCTCATGAAAGAGAACCAAATGGGAAACACAGGGTTTGAGAATGAGGAGATCCTACCAGCATGAGCTCCTGTATCTGATACTCAGGGAAGAGAATGGTCAAGCACAAGTGTAGAAATACAAAATAATATTATTTGTGATACACAGCTTAATTCTCAAGCAATTCCTTTGACAGCATTTACCAGGTTTACTATATACAAGTCCCCAGAGAATACCTGTGCCAATAAGATGGAAGGGAGAAGTGATTCCATGGGTTGTTGTGAAACTGATGAAGATGGAGATTTGTCACCTCCAAGAAAGTTCTCTGCAAGAGATGACTGTGAAGTCATTACAATAGGTACATAGCTAATCTTGTCAAATTGTCAAAAAATTATGTTTTGTTCCCTTTTTTCTGTGGTTAAAGATTTTCTTTTAGCCAGTTTTAATTTGTCTCAAATCATCAAATTTTATTATCCTATTCATAGGACAAAAAATACAAATTAAACTGGTAAGAAAAGGATAAACCACAACATGCTCATGTCCATGTCCTTGTGTAAATTTCAAACTTGAAGATCTAGTTTAGCATTGTCTTTGTGTAATTTATTGTGTTACTTAGTGTCACCTCTGTAAAGAACTTCTTGTTACTCAGTCATGTAGTATGTCTACTTTCCTATGTAAGTAAAAGTAAAATAACTAATTACAAGTATTGTATAGCAAATATACTTTGTGGATTATTGAATAAAATACAGTTGAATTAGAGGAATGAGAGCAATCACTTGAGCCATGACTACTCTACACTCTGCATATAAACATGTTCATCCATAAGTTTGCCTTTTTTTTCAAATTCAGTTTCTATATTGGAGTAGCCATCAGGCTACCATATATTGGATTATCTTTATACTACACTTCCACCACATGTACTTAGTTCTTATTAACCAAGTGGGAGGTCTGTATGAGAGAATCTTGACCAAGGTCGCCAGTACAGACCGAACGCATTGAGGTCTGTACCAGCGACCGAGGTCAAGATTCTCCCATGCAGACCAACCTAGCTCAGTTAATAAGATGTTATTATATGGCTGTGTCCTATATGCCAATTTTTTATATTCTTTGTACCTTTTTTTTCTAGACCAGTCTAGATGTCGGTCTAGATGGGAAAATCTAGACTGCTTTCAGTATTGATTTCAGCCAATCAAATTCATGAATTCAGTAGTTCCCAGTCCTTGTGAGACATAGCCATATATTATAAACCTTTAAAGTCTCTTTCTCTGTCTGCTTTATTTCACATGTACACCAGAACATTCTCTTTCCACTGGGATTAAAGATGTAGGGCTACAGGTACTGTTTTTCGAATTTCTGTGATATATCCACAATACTGAATAACAAGCTAATTAAGGTCTAATTCTTTATTCATTTGAATAAATTTACATGTAAATTATAAAAGGTTGAATACATGTACTTAAGAAATTTTTGATTTGGGTCTCATACCCAGATTTTGATATTTATGAAAGAAAAAATCTCAAAGATGTGGTCATGAAAGTTGAATCAAAAGATATAAAGGCACACCCCCATTATCTTAATTCTCCCAAATTGAGCAATAAATATGATTATATTTTTAAGTGGGATGCCTTTAAAATTGCTTGAAAATTTTGTGTTGGTTTGATTGTTTTCTTTTTTTATACAGTAGTTTTTGTTATTATTATTTTGTTTTGTTATTATTATTTTGTTTTGTTATTATTTTGTTTTATTATTATTTTGTTTTGTTATTATTATTTTGTTTTGTTATTATTATTTTGTTTAGTTGTTCTCAGATTTTTAAATTTTATTTAATATTTATTTTTTTTTAGAATGATTTCAGGTGACATGAATTATTTCTCTTTCATGTTCTTGGTTCCTGCCAGGTTTGGAGAGGGGCTCTCCTGTTAAGTGATTTCTTGATTTACAATGAAGAAAGGTGAGTTGTGTTCCTACAGTATAAATATATCTTATTAACCAAGCGCGAGGGCCATACTGGGAGAATATTGGCCCGAGGTCTTGACAGTATGGACCAGGCACAGCTTGGTCCATACAAAAAAGACCAAGGGCCGATATTCTTCCAGTTCGGTCCCGAGCGAGCTTGGTTAATAAGAGATTTATTATACGACTGAAGTTCAAAGGGACACAAGTGCGGTATCATTCGGGACCATTCGGGACAGTGCCTGGTCTAATACTTAGAGAATATTGGACCGGCAATAGAGCATTTTGATTGGTTGATTTTAGTTATTGGCCCTCTGACTGCCCGAGTCATGTAATAAATATATGTTTTCAAGTACCAGTCAATATGACATTTTCAAGGCCAAAGCATTGTCAGAAAACAATTAAAAAAAAATTAATTGACAAATTGTTCAATAAATTTCTTTTAATTGTGTCATGGTGTAACTATAACATGTGAAATGTTAGGGAATTTAAGCAAACCACGATGGCGACGGTAACGAGAATGTGGAAAAACAATAGATCTAATTGGCAGAACAATAGCCCAGCACGTGCGTTTTAAAACTTTGTACATTTCTTAGCCGTCCTTTGCAGAACAACAACGTGAAATCCCCAAAATTTGCGTCGTTTGCAAACCAAAACTGCGTCGGCAAATTATTTTAATTTACATTTGGAACTCAACGCTACTTTTATGTGTTATGTTGAGCTTGAGGTCTGGTGCCCTATGAGACGGTAAACACATGTAGCCATTTTCGAAATTCTAACTAAAAGTAGAAACTCATTTTTTAATCGACGTCTTCCATGGCGTTGCCGTCGTGACTGCTTAAGTTCCCTAGTACCTTTTCTGTCTTTTGATTTTTATTGTAAATTGCAGCACAATTATCAGTGAAATACATGTTATTCCAATCAGATATGATGGATGTTTTGGGTTGGAGCTTGGAGCAGGGCTTGGTTTATGTAGCATCATATTGGGAAGAGTGGCAAAGAGAATATTTTGCACAGGTACAGTGTTACTGATGTGTTGCTAATTGAAGAAGCTGAAGTAATGTCAACAGGAATCAGTATGTTTAACTATTGGTGAGTTTTCATCAAGGTATGAAGCATACACATGGCATAGCATGGCAATTTTTATTTAAGTCAAATTGCACACAGATTGTCTGTAATAGAGGTGCTTGTAGTACTCTGAATTGAAATATGGCATCCAATTTGAATTGCCATTGTTCTGGGCTCACTAGTCTTGTCTTCATGTGGAAACACAAAAGGACTATCACATATGTGAGAGGTTAGTGAGTCCAGAACAATAGTAACTCAAATTGGATTCCATAATTATTTCATTTTAGTTTATAGTTCATGTAAAATTTACACACGTGTAACATGTGCATGAGAGAAAATATGGAGAATTTAATCATCTTTGTGAGGGTTCTTCAAACTGCCCTAGTGCTTCATAGACCAATGAACACAGCTGACCAATAGAACTACTTAAAACCTAAAAGCAGAGCTCCCATTTTTTTTTCCCCACACATCTCAAGGGCACAATGCCTTGCCCCAGCCAGGACTAGAACCCAGGTCGTCCGTCTCAGAGCCCAGTGCACTGACCAGTGGACTACTGGACAAAGCCTTGGCATTGTCGTGCCTGTAGTACAGTTGACCGTGCTTGCTAAGAGTAGCACCTTGTACAGATGCCCATACGGTCATAAGTCCAAATTTTTTCAGCTTGACGAGTCACTACTACCATTTTGTATGATTATGGGGCTACGCTCTGCGAGCTCCACTATAACATTTTTAATACTGGTCTAATGTTAATGTAATTTTATAATTTTTAGATGTGGGAGACACCATTCTCGGCAACTGCAAAGCAAACATAGCAGCTAATTCTCATCTTTTCAGATATGGTTAGTGATTAATATAAAGTGATTGAAGCAAAGACAGTCATGCTCTGTTGGACTTTTGCTTTGTTGATTACCTTCTTTTTTACATTTTCTATGTGATCTAAACCTTCTGTTTGGGTCACATTTTCTTTGTGTGAGGACATGATAATGAGGCATGAATAAGTTTGTCAAAATTTCCTGTCATTTTGACATGTTTGTTCAACTTGTAATGCACACCATTGATGTTGTAAAGATTATAATTATCATCCGAAGGAAATCTTGTTGTTCAGCTGTCAATACCTCAAATTCTTCTCAGTCATGCCGAGAAAGAAAGCTAAGTTGGCTGACATTCACATTTTAAAGTGATATGAGCTTAGGCCTTCATCAGTAGAGCTATTGCTTGAAGTGTCAGCTTTAGAAACTCTTTATGGTAGCCAATTTACATTTTCAATGCAGTTTATAAAACCAAATTGTCCTTGAAATTTTTTTTATCCCAGGCAGTGAAGCTGTTACAGTTCATGAATTGGACTGGAAGAAAAAAGGATTACCCACTGGTAAGGAGGGGCAAAGATAAAGTAAATCAGGATTGCACATGGGTTTTTCATTTGGATTGCATTCATTTGGTTTTTCTTTCATCTACTTTTTATATGATGATATAGATACAAATTTTGGCTAAATCTCTGTTGACCTGTGACCTTGGGACTGTTTTTCTAACAAGGTTTTCCTTTGCACCAGAAATAAAACATGATGGGGTTAAGTGTCTTACATAAATACATACCTACATACATACATAGGTTAATTGACCACTCCCCATAGTTGCTTTTCAGGGCCAACACCCACCCATCCCACCCAGGGGAGGACATCCACCACACAGTAATCTTGTGCGTGGGAAATTAACGTCTCCTACCCCTAACCCTGCAGGAGATGGGGCCTACAGTTTATTCGTCCTTATCCGAGAATACTAGAATATCTATCCATTTCTTGATTATAGAAAGGGAGAGCAATTTAAAAATTGTTTCTCTGCCCAGCTATCCTATGCTTAAAAATCCATCATCATGACCAGGCATTTCACAAAACAAGTCGCTCCCTTCCCTCTTCTTCTTCTTCAAGGGGGAGACTCAAAATGTGTTTACCATTTGTTAAGTAGAGTTGGGTGTGATCAGTCAATAGTAAATTTTCACTCAGTTAATATTTTTGTTGAGTTACAGAGAATGATCCTTTCTGTTGGACAATGGAAGATCAGAAAATGTTTAAAGGCATCTCTGTTGTGTTAGCGGCAGATGGTTAGTCTTGGAAGTGATCTTTAGTTCCTAAGGGATAGTTATTAGAGAGGCAACTATTTTGTTGAAAGTTCAAGATTAGATATACAAAAAAGGCTATTTTCAAGAAATGGTGTTAGAATCTGGAATAGCTTGTCTTGTGAAGTGCGCCGGCTTTCAAAATACAATTTGAAAAGTAAAATACATGATTTCCTTCTCCAGAGACTCAAAAAATATGACGATTATATTGATTTGTCTTCTTTAATAGCAAAACTATAAGACCCCAGCTTGTTCTGTTCTCTTGCCATATCTTTAATGTATTAATGTAGTTGTAATTTGTCTAGAATTTTGAATCTCTTGCTCTGTAAGTCTTTTTTTTGTAAAACTATTAAACACTGCCCACCTCGACTAGCCTTTGCTAACTGTGGGCAGTGCATATTTTTTGTAATATTGTAATAATAATAATAATAATAATGATAATAATCAACTTGTATTACTTTTCTTTCATTCTCTATTTGGGTCACACTGGTAGGGAAAGAAGTTCATTTGATTTTCCAATTTCTTACGTTCAATTTCCCTTATTTGTTCTCAGTGATTTACGATGATTCCTTAACTGATGCTTTCATTGAAACAGTCTTACATCTTTTTGAACAAAAGCCAGACATAGTCCTTTATTTGACAATGGAGAAGCGGTGAGTTGGATAAACTGAGTAAGAAACAGGAAATGAGATGTGCTCTGTTTTATTTGTTTTTTTGTGACTGTCTTTTTTATATCATTATTTGCATTTTGCAGTGAAAAAAACTATCATTTGTATTTTGTGGTAAATAAAAGTACAGATGGTTCAGATATTGGTTACCTCTCTGGGTTAACATAATTTTTCATTGCCCCCACTAACTATAACACCTTAACTCTACTGACATTTTCAGATTGAATTTTACCCTGAAAGATCTTGCTGTAACCTGTCCAGCATACTCCCATTTTATTGAGAGAATAAATGAACTGGAGAATAAGCAGAAAACACTAACAGCAAGGAAACTCTCTATGGAATTTCCTAAGTACTTACAGTATGAGAGAGTGAAGGAGCTGGTATGCGTTGAACTGATTTTGTTTGTGTATTGGTTTGTTTGTTTTTGTTGTTGTTTTGTTGTTTGAGTGCCTCCTAAACAGGAATGATATTTAAAAAGCCTTTTTCCTCTCTCCTTCGATCCTCTCTCTTAACTCTTTTCTTTCTGGTTTGTTTCTTTATTATTTGTTGGCTTGTTTTCTGTTATTTTTTACCCTTTTTTTTCTTATTTTTATCTCTAACTTGTTTTGTTTTGATTTGGTTCTTTTCTTCTCTTCTGCCTCATTCCTTTCTCTATCTCTCTGCTTCTCAGATTGATAATATAATCCATGAGCTCTGCCACATTGTCAACTTTGATCACTGTTGCTTTCCTGATAAATCCTTTTTTATTTCTTTTTTTATTTTGTTTTCTCTTTTGATGTGTATTAATTTTGTCTCCTTCTTTTGTCTTTTTTGCATATTTATGTCATGATTAATCATCATTGCATTCTTAATAGGAACTGTGGGAAATTAAACCAACTTAACATGATGTTGAAATGGAGTCTCTAAACAGCCACCAACCAAAGGAAGGCATCTGAGCTTTGAACTGGTCAGATTTATCAGGTTCCCGTCAACCTTCTCTTATATTACTATTAATAATTATGGTTGAATAGGGAAATCCTTAATTTTTCTGATGACTCATCTTGAGTTCTCTTTTACCTACTGATTTACTTTGACTTGAAATAAGTAAACAATAGGTCAAGATTCCAAAACCAAACTTTGAAGCAGCCTAATGTATTCATTTGTGTATATATACATGTAAGTTTTGACACAAACAATTGACCTTTATACGTATCACTTAAAATTTCTATAAAATTAGTACCAAATGCTTCATTCCAACCTTTTACAAGTATTATTTCTTCGTTTAGAATTGCCAAGCAATTCACTTCACAGCTGACGGTGTTTACGTGTTAAGTATAGTATGAAATCGCTATTAATTTCAACACTTGTCAGAAAAATCTAGGGGTACATTGTCGATTCATATGTACAGTTTTAAGAAACAAAAAGTTTTCTGTTTGAGTTAGAGTTATTATACAACACAATGAAGTTTGGGTGTTTAAGTCCACCACCCACCAGCCCCATGCACTGATGTTTTATAAACTGTCTTTAGTTACAAGCTGATGATACCTTGCTACCTCATGTCAAAGTCTGGGTACTCAATTTGTGGTGTGAGCCATGGCAGACAAGAGGAACAGTTTGCGATCACACCTTTGTCCAAACAAAATGTACTCTCTTTGCATGTGTGGAGCCAGTGTAAGAAGGTTGGAATTGCATCGCCACCAAACACATCACTTTCCTTGCCTAGTTATATTTTCAATTCAAAGATGAATATTTTCTTAGTTTTTGTTAAGCTTTTAAACTTCTAATCACCTTGTGCCTTGGAGGAATTTTGAGATGATGGATAAATACAAATTGGAAACATTCCTCGCAATTCACATAAGAGAAGGTGTATGGTAGCTAGGTGCTGCTGCTTTTTTATGGATAAGCTTTCTTGATATAAACTGCTAGGGAACTACTATCATTTAAAGGGGGATGAGAGCAAGGAGATTTGATTGCATGGCCAACAAAATTACAGATTAGGTGATTCTGTGTAAAGCAGTCACTAGCAGTGGAAGTGACCTCATTAATCATTTCTTGGAGTTGAATATCTGATGAAGGTGTGAACAACTTGATTGCAGAGTAAACCCTGTACTCAAGTTCTTCACACATTTATCAGATGTGATCTTAACAGCTTCACCTTGGATTATAGAACATCATGGACTGAAACACCTGTTTGAAGTACGGATCAGTATTCATTCCAATTTAACCAGCTTTGATAATTGGTTAGGCATTATTTAGGAATAATTCCCTTGTGTAACATGCTAACCCGTCTTGACTGTAAATTAATTAGCTTAAACATCAGTCACAATTAGCTAGGAAATGAAGGGATAATATACATGGCAAGTATAAAGTGCTAACTAGCACTGCCACATACAAATGCAAATTGATCAAATTAAACTTCAGTTGGAACCTCTTTGGAAGTAAAGGGTTTAAACACTTGTGTAATGCTTTGACCAGTTGGAACTGTACAATGACTAGCTTAAATGCCAAATGTAAATGATAAAGAGCTGGAGGAGTAGAAGACTTGTCTGGAACTTTTACTTCCAACTTTTGCTTTTAAAAAACATTAGTGTCAAAGAATTAGGAGATGAAGGGTAAAGCACTTCTGTAAAGCATAAACTAATACCAACTGCAAGTTAGGGAGTTTTAAAGACCTAACTTTTAAAAATTAAGAAAATTATTATAATAACATACAGCGGAACCTCGATTTAACAAAGTGCCAAGGGACTGGGGAAATTGGTTCATTATATTGAAGGTTTGTTTTATTGAGCTTCATTATATAGAGGTTCGTTAAACCCCGAAGGTTCCACTGTATGAAGGCCAACAGTATTTGTCTCAAGGTGATAACTGGTATTTATTACACGACTCGGGCAGTCAGAGGGCCATTAACTAAAATCAACCAATCAAAATGCTCTATTGCCGGTCAATATTCTCTCAGTATTGGACCGGGCACTGTCCCGAATGGTCCCGAATGATACCGCACTTGTGTCCCTTTGAACTTCAGTCATATAATAAATCTCTTATTAACCAAGCTTGCTCGGGACCTTACTGGAAGAATATCGGCGCTCAGTCTTTTTTGTATGGACCTCGCTGCGCTCGGTCCATACTTTCAAGACCTCGGGCCGATGTTCTCCCAGTACAGCCCTCGCGCTTGGTTAATAAGATATATTGATTGTGAAGTCACAATAGACCTTATACTTTCCAGTTCCATTACAAGTTGGAGGTGTAAGGCTCAGACAGTCTCCTCTTTTTACTTATCACTTGTTATGTTATAAATTCCATTTTTATAAGGGATAGTTCATTTTTTGATAAAGGATTGTAAATTTTTTGATAAATGACTGTTTAGTAGTGTATCTCACATAATTATAGACTTACCAGCTGTTGTTGATCGAATGGAGTATTCTTACTAGTGACTCTCAGTGTAGCAGACAAACATCACCATCAACAATTGATGACCAACTCTGTATTTTTACAACAACAATTATCAAACTCCTGCAAATTTATGGTTCATGTAAAGTTTATTTCAGAAAAAATGAATACAAATACAATACAAAATAAGTCTTTGTCGAAGCTTAGATGTGATTCTGTATAATAGATCTGTGGGTAATCTTTTTATAGGTATAGGTAATAAAATGATTTTGAGTGCAATTTGATGTCAATTAAAACACAAGTAAGTTTTTCAAAGGCAACAAAATTGCAGTGAGTGCAATTTGTGGTCTTCAAAAAATTTTCAAGTGGTTATTTACACCAAATTACACAATAAATCATGTTACTTGTGAAACCCTCTACAGATTTTCCTAAGCACCTATTATTAATTCCTTTCATTTTACTTGTTTTTGGCAATTTTTTTTACCATCTTTTTTTCCTTGATTAATTTTGTCCTGCTTTAATTGGTTCTTTTCATCTCTTCCACCTCCATACCTTTCTCCACCTCTTTCCCCTCTTTATCAGATTGATCCATGAGCACCACCACACGAGGGCCTATTTGCATTCTTGAACGTTCTACCTGCTATCGATAACTATATATTTTTTACGTATGATGCACGATCCTCGCAGTAGAGAGCGCTATTTATGCAATAGCGAAAATCAGACTATCTATATATCATATCTATAAATTTTTTGTTTTTTTAATTGTTTTGTTATTTTGGTGTGTATTTGTTTTCTTCTCTTTTTTTATTTTTTTATTTTTTTTATTTTTGTCCAGATTTTCCTTCAATAAACTCATGTAGGAACTCTGGGGGAATTGGGGAATTGAATTAAACCATCTTAAGCTGATGTTGACGTAAATACTTTTGAACACCCATCAGCCAAGGTGTCGGAGCCTTGAACAACTCAGAAAACTCGGAAAACCATGATTACCTAAAAAGTAAGTCCTGAACGTTTCTTGCGTCATGACCAGTGACAATTATAGTGATCAGGACATGTAAGCAAACCAGAAAAATACAAACTAATCAGCTGACGGGGTACTTCTTGCAGCTGAGATTGATTACATCCAAGTGGTTTTAATTAATACTTCTCTTTTTCTACCAACACAACTACATTCCACAATAGTTCCGATGTCCTAGCAGATTTCGACCTTGCTAGATTTGGACTCCCTGGTCCAAATCTGCAAGTGGACCCCCTAATAAAACTAAGTTAAAACATCATCCCTAATGTTCTAGTAGAAACAAATAAATAAATAAATAGCTACCTTTAGGGTTAGGGACAGAGTTAATGTAAGTGTATCAAAATAACATCTACTAGGCCATAATTTTGTGGTTTTCCCACCACTTGCTGCAGAGAAAGAGCAGCAACAACCGTAAGAACTAAATTAATTCCATTCGTCATGAACTTCTAAACTACAGCTGTATCGCCACACCGCATCTAGCTCATACAATCAGGAACAATTGGTGGTCGTCGTCGAAGGTCATCCAGCTCTCTTAACAGATTCACTCTGCTCGTTGCCCCTGCTGCTTCTCTCTGTAATCCAGACTGCCTGGATATATCCAAGGCTTGTTGTGCAGCCCTTAAACCTGTGGTCAAATATTTCGTGTTTAGAATTGCAATCGATCATGATGTACCATCAATTTATCAATCAATAAATGACAAGTCGATCAATCAACAAGTAGGGAACAAAATTCAGTCAATCGGTTGAAGAAATTTAATAATTTCTGAGAGAGATAGATGCATGTTTGACTCAGACCAATAAGACGCACAACATATAGAATAGTCTTACTAAATTGACATGATGCATATAGGGTTGACAAGAAAGTGTTAATTTTAGTTGTTTTTTTATGTAGGTAAGCGAGTCATTCTTACCATTGTCAATATCTCTTGTTCTGATACAGTGATCTGCCTTGCCAAGGTAGAAAGTGCTCTTCATCCATTTGGAGCATTCAGGAAGGAGGACACCAAATCTCCTGATTACCTTGCCAGCACGTCTTAGGTTGTCTTGGGATACAGTAACATTAAGATTTGGAGCTGAATTTGGAGAGGACTTGAGATAAAGGCCAATCAATCTATTGTACACTCTAGGAAGCATGCGAGCTGTTTTGTTAAGGCTTTGATGATTCCAGTGCATAGCTGCCTTCTGGAGGAAACTCTCTGCCTCTTTTTCTTCGCTGTTGCTTACTCCCACGGTGGCAGATCTCTCCATAGCTATTGCACCAACATTGTAGAGTGTTATTGATGTGTAGGAAGATGGTTCCATTGGATCAAATATCTGTCGGTGGTGGAAAAGAAAAAGTAAGTAGTTATCAACATTGAAGACAACCACTTTCCCTCATGTAATCAAATGAGGAGAAACTTGAGCCAAACGAGTTATAACTAAATGATTTTGTTAGGTTTTCTTCATCTTACCTTGACCAACGAAATGTTCAACATAGAGAACAGAAAGAGAGAGAGCGGAAGTTAATCTTTCCTTGTTTCAGGATAGCCAATTTTCCTGAAGCACTTGCCAAAATGGTCCAGTCTGGGAAAAAATCCACAAACAAGTATTATTACCTCCAAAGCATCCTGGAGATGCTGCTTGGCACCATCTTGATTACCACCAAATCGTTCCGCAGCGGCATACACAGCAGATGCATAACCACGGATGGTGCGGTCATTCACACAGTTGTGGAATGAGGATAAACGGCAAGCTTTTTTCGCGAGATTAACTCCCTCTTTAAGCCTATGTCGGATAAGGCACGCCACACCTTCCTTAAAGAAAAAAATCAGAAAGTACAATCTTAATAATTATTTTAGAAATAGAGAGTTTCCTGTTCCTTTGATCCCTCTCTTAGAATGAGATTGGGACTGTGGAATGATACTGAGCATTACTGAGGCTGCGAAGGCCTAAATCATGAATTAGGCTCATGCTGTATGGTGCCGTCGTGGGACTATCACATTTAATCCCAACCCCCCTTCGATGATAAGATTAATGTGAAAGTGGTTTACTTGGTGAAGTACCTCATTTAAGACCATTGCAACCAGATCTTGATATTGGGGTCTTGTCTTGGCCCACTTTTCCAGGCTCTTTCTGTGCCGTCTATATAATAAATATTGCCCTGGATAAAAAATGAATAGATAATTATATATATACCTACAACAACCACACCTCATCATTCCGACACGCAAAACACCGACACGCAAAACACCGCAACTCCACCGAACTCAGCAAACACATCTGGACACTTAAAGACAACATCCATTATTCCATCACCTGGCGCATCCTATCTTCCCACCTGCCTTACAACAGCTCAAGCAAACGATGCAACCTATGCCTAAAAGAGAAATTCCTGATCATCTGCCACCCAGACCTATCAACACTCAACAAGCGTAACGAACTCGTCTCTTCCTGCCGACACAGAAACAAAGCACTCCTACGCAACAGCTGACCTGACACTTTTCACACTGCATAAACCATACCGGATTAGCAATTAGTATAGTATGTAAGCGATGGTATCGCATTATTCTGCCATTAAAATCCCCTGATGAGTGGGCAACCACGAAACAGGTCTGTAGGGATGTATATGTAGTTGGTTTTTTCGGCCTACCACACATTAGATAATTGTATAAATATTTATCAAATAAGTAAAGAATAAACGTTTTTCTATGCACTGGTATCACCCTCTTTCTCTGTCTAAGAGCCCACTCAATATCCTTGAGCAAAATTTAATCATCTTGAACCACTCCAGCCGGTTGAACATCATATTGTAAGGACCCGTGCAAGTTTGTTGTGTCTTTAAAATTCATTTTTTAAGTGTATTTTTAGTATGATTTAAAAATCGTACTGATTCCTAGCAAGGTTACAACAAACTTTTTGCTTCATAATTTCCTTCCTCTTCCTGTAAGATAGTTATGTCCAGTACTGTTTCTTGTCGCGCTTGTCATGATAGTTTCAAATGCAAATTAAAGGCATTTAACCCTTTCAACTACCACCAGTGACCAAGTGATAAGAAAAAGAAAAATGTTGATTAGAGGATTATTCTGCAAGCTAATAATTAAAAAAAAATACCCAAAAAAACAAACAAACAAAAAAAAAAGAACTAAGAATTGTGTTGCAGACAGTAATGAGATGCTGGGAGTGAGAGGGTTAAAAGTAGGGACGATTGTAAGCGTTACCATTGCGTTATGCGTGACGTCACTGTGCGTGCGCAGTCAAGTGTAGAAAAAAGCGTGGTCGGCGCGAGCGGTGCTCGAGCTTTATGTTAGCACTAAGCTATTTTGTAAGATTTCTGCCACCTTCAACGTTGTTCAGCCAGAGTCGGGATAGAGGTACGTAGTAGTTGTTGTTACCGTTTTCTTTGTTATTAGGTTCGTTGATTGTCTGTCGCCTCAAATTAGTTTGTAGTTTCATGTTGTTTATAATCGCTCAATGACTCCTATTTATTTTCACTATAAGGCAGTTAAGGACAGTTGGTCATTGTATCCTTTGTTTCAGTTTTTACGTATTGGATCATTAAAGTTACCATATTTGTGTACTCGTCGTAGTTTAATTGATGACTTCGATTCAGTCTGAAAATCTATCGCCGTAACAACGATCATTTTTGCACGGCCATTTTTGTTAGGGAAAGAAATTTGTGCACAACTAATAATAATCGACAAGAGATAACATTATCAAAATAGGCGAGAACACTTCAAAACAAAGCCCGCCTCACAATCAGGAAGTTAATTTGAATTGTATAGCATTGTTTGACGGTGTAACTATTTAGCTTACCATTATCTGACAGGTTCTCAAATCTCATTATGATATCCCATGCATAAGGATGCTTTAGTACCCCTATTGATTGAAGGAATTAATAAATACTGAAACAAATAAAGGAACACAGAAGCAAATATATAATTTTACCAGTAATGTCGCAATCTGATTGGCCAATTTGCAGCTGTCCGTGAGAGTACAGACAACGCTGCTCGCGTCAACGTGTCACGCAACAAAAGAATCTTGTGGTAAAAAACAAAATCGACAGTGAGTTCACAATATTTTGAAAACTGTGATGACACGTATCGTTGTCGATAAGAGTACAGACCACGCTAAACCACTAACGATTTGTTAGTTAGTCCTCGCTTTTTTTGTTAATTTGTAAATTTTCTTGTTAAAGTGGTTTGTGAACATAAGATTTTTATTCATCCCTCTAATAATAATAATAATAATAATAATAATAATGATATTTATATAGCGCCTATCCAATAATAGATCTAGGCGCTTAACAAAGTGAGAGGAAATATAAAATTAAATTTAATCAAGTAAATAAACTTAAAATTGAAGTAAAAACATATAAAGTCTATTTCCGAATGGCTAAAGTAGAAGTTCTCAAGGAGGTAGGTTTTAAGTTTATGCTTAAAAAGATTTAAGTTTTCGCATGAGCGTATGTTGTTGGGTAATTTGTTCTAGAGTTTAGGGGCTGAAACAGATAATGCTCTAGCTAGAACCATAGGTCCTAAGGTTAAAACTAACAGGATTCAGATTGAGCATAGGGGATGAACGAAGCGATCTAGAAGGTGAGTAGCGAGTGATAAGGTCTTGAATATAGATTGGGGCTTGCTGATGCAGTGCTTTGAAAGTAAGTAGTAGAATCTTGAATTTAATTCGTTCAGAGACTGGTAGCCAGTGAAGATCGAGGAGGATGGGAGTGATGTCATCGCACTTCCTAGACCATGTAATCAGTCTGGCAGCTGCATTCTGCACTGATTAAGCTTTTTGATGACGTATTTAGGAACATTGTATATTAGAGAATTGCAGTGATCGAGGTTGAAAGTTATGAAAGCATGGATACGAATCTCAGTAGTTTGCGTTGATAAGTATTTCCTAATACGCGAAATAGTACGAAGATGATAAATGACAGATTTACAGACACTCAGGCTGTTTACATAGGGAAGCATAGACCACTTTCATAAATGGCTGCCGGATTAATATTCTTTTGTTTAAATTTAAATTAGCCCTCCTGGCCTCGTTCTCTAGTTAAAAATTCAAAAGAATACATTATCTCAAGCGAGGCCAGAGGGGCTAATTTAAATTTAAACAAAAGAATATTAATTCGGCAGTCATTTATGAAAGTAGTCTATCGACAGAGTGGTATCGAAGATAGCGCCAATGTTTCTAGCTTGTGAAGAGGGCTTGATAATGTCGGTTCCAAAGCGAAGAGGGGGTTGGGATTGCTGTGGATTATACTTTGAGAATAAATAGAGAACCTCGGTTTTAGTTTGTTGATGGACATCCACTTATCAATGTCGGACAGGCAAGCATCAATCTTAGTAATAAAGTGGGTTAGTTCCATATCGTTGTTTGTAGAGAAAGAAATATACTATATTGAGTGTCCTTGGCGTAAAAATGAAATTGCATTTCGTGGAATCGTAGAACGTCAGCCAGTGGTGTTGCATAGAGTACGTTCAGAATCGGTCCTAGTACAGAGCCCTGCGGTACACTGCACTTAAGTTCGCGAGACTGCGCTCTACAACCTTTGATTAACGCGAATTGCGAACGATTTGTAAGGTAGGAGCGAAGCCATTGCAGAGCTGTGCCAGAGATAGAGTATTTAGATTGCAATCTTGTAAGGAGAATATCATGATCTACTGTGTCAAAGGCGTCAGAAAGGTCTAACAGGACAAGCATAACACAGTCAGGTTGTGTTTATCAATAGCAACCAAAATGTCATTATGAACACGCACAAGAGCAGTTTCACAACTATGGAAAGGTTTGTAGGCAGATTGTTGTGACTCACATAGCTGGTTACCCTCTAAATAGTTTTAAAGACGTACTGCAACCACCTTTTCAATAATTTTTGAGATTCCCTTAAGGTTTGAAATAGGTCTATAGTTAGCAAGAACTCATGGTCTAAGTTGGCTTTCTTAAGTAAGGGAGATAGAACAGCAGTTTTCCGAGAAGATGGAAGAAAAGCGGTCTCCAGCGACAAGTTGACAATCTTCAAGATAATTGGTAGGAGTAGATAGAAGTGCTGCTTCAGTAGGGTGGCGGGAAGCGGATCCAAGATACAGGATTTCCTGATGATTAAATTTTTTATATTTTTTTTTGTTCAACCGTTGACCAGTAAATAATAATAAAAATAATGAAAATCCGTATTAACAAAGATTTAGTAATACATAGACAGGTAAAAACGAGCGATATAATATCCCGACATTTCGGCGACTTCATGACACCGAGTTTGAACGTGCAAACGGATTCTATCCGTGCTAAAGTATTTGTGTAGCTACCTCCCCTATGCAAATTAGTTGTAACTCTTAAACTCGCATTTTTTAATTTTATTTTCATTCGTAACCTTGATAATGGCGTCATGAAGTCACCGAAACATCGGGATATTATATCGCTTGTTTTTACCTGTCTATGTAATAATGAAAATGAATAAAAAAAAAAAAAAAAAAGGAAGAGAAATAATTTTCTTGTGTAATTTCAGTAAAACACTGACCTGCAAGTTTAAGTTTTGGAAGCGGGTATTCAATGTAAAAAACTTTCCCATTTTGATGATAATGACCTTGGTTTCCACCTGGGAGATTTATTGTTACAGTGAATACGATCTCATCACATACAGCTACCCTTCCTTCTAGCTCTTCGGTAAGCTGCACGGTTGCATTGTAAATATTGGGACCACCAGTAGGAAGCAGGATAGTGAGTAGGCGAGCATAAGGGGGAAGCGGTCTCCCTCTACAGTCTACTGAAGAATTGCTGATAACCACACCTCGGCTGGGATATGCTTTCAATATCATCTTGTAAGCACCATTATTCTGGGAAGAAAAGCAGAGGAAAAGTCTTAGTCCAACACTTAAAGGAGTGTATCACCAGCTCATTAATTCTGCATTATTATTACTTTCTGGTCGAAAGGGAACAAAAGTAAAAGAATGAAAGACACTCTCCACAAAGTATTTTTGTCTCCGTGAAAAACTGTCTCTTAGAAATTCAACATGAAGGATATTTGTTGTGTTTACTGATTGAAGAGAATTTGCATTCAGATCTTTGAAACGAGAAAGTAAAATAGAAGGGGAAGATGCATAACTTGATTAAAAGACCTCTTTATAAAAGTCGAAATAAATTCAATTAATCCTTTCTTAGACAATAAGCTTTTTTTCTCGGTTTTAAAATTTTATCATTCTGTGCCACACTGGAACTCAGATACCAGCCTCACAGCACCTGAGAACGGTGGGTCGGTTTTACATTGCTACATTTCTAAGTAAATACGTAACAACTCTAAGATTGCACGGATCACAGGCTAGATAAAGCACTGATTACCATTTCAACTTATAATATAACTCAAAATATATGAACTTCATATATTCATTGCATCTCATTTCAACTTTGTTGATATATCCAAATTATTTCGTTACTCCCACCGACGCAGCCCGAAACAGTTTCTTTCGAAACTATCAGCCTTTACTCGTAGATAAAGCACTGCCGACTGAACTTTAGAAATACATATAGATTATGCAAGTATTAATGTTTAGGTTGTTCAATTTTGACGTTTCTGATCTTCCTTCAGTCACTTGTAATCTTTACACTAACACTTTAGTTAAATTACTTCAACAGTGGATGATAAGCCAGCCGACAAGAAGTTAACTTTGTATGTTGCCATCAGTCGTAACCTCACTAATCACTCACCACAGCAAGCTCGTTTGGACGTGAAGGTGTTAAATCACTGATCCATATTTCCTGACTGTATTTTGACATCAGTGTGATTACAAAAGATAAATTAAGCAATGTCGACTGCTGGTGAACTCTGTATCGCTGCCATGGGGTAGCTATGTTTTGTCCATTGTCATGTGGATAGCAGCTGTGTTGTATCACACACAAAGCGATGTCTTCCTGGGAAGTAATTGTGTCTGTTGTAGCTACGTTTCCTGCAAGATTTAAGTAGAATTACCACAAAGGTATTACACCTGAAAAAGAAAACAAGCAAACAAACTAGGAAAAAACACCAGCAACAAAACGAAATAAAAATTACGGAACTGAACAAGACATTCAAATATTTAAGACACTTGATTTATCAACACAACAGTCACGAACTAAGTAATAAATGAAGTAATATTTTATAAATGCCCCAAGGACTACGAGTTTTTGCTGATGAGATACTAACCGTGGAATCGAAATCATAGTTAAAACTCATTATAGTCATTCTAGTGCTTCAAATTTTGTCTTTTCTTCCCGGTTAAACTTAGAAAATTCTCCTCATCTGCAATTAATTATTCTGAAAAGGAAGTGATTTGAATGTTTTCAAAGAAGTAGGACGCTTTGTTAACAGATCACCCATTAAAATTATCGGGAAAGACAATATACTGCAGCGCAAATTTTAAAAATAACAAATAATGTCGTGGGATTCTCACCCAACCGGCGAAAAAATATTTTGCTGTCAACAGACATTGAATTGTAATTATTTTCTCTTTAGAAACACGTGTTACTGGTAACGCAATCCTGACTAAGGGATACCTTTGAATACAGTGAAACAATTCGTCTATTCATAGTTATAGGTCTTACGTTTAAAATTTGGCATTGAATTGTTTTGTTAATGTTTTTATCTCTCTAAGATAGGGGCTTATTTTAAAGAGCTACTCTAAAAATTCGTAATCGGTTTGTTTTCCACTTCAATCGTGACTTCCGTTAATATGAAGCTTTCGTTTATTCACTTGTCCATGCACGCTTCGAAGCTAGGGATTTGAACTTACCCAAGGAGGCATTTTTGCCTCAAGCTTTTTTTTGTTGTAATATTAAAAAAAAGGAAGAAAGCGACAGTGATACACGCGAAGCCGTTCCATCTTGGTTAATGGCTGCTTCACCTGTTCACTTACCTTCAGCATTCATCGAGCGTGGCAAAACTCGATTATCCATGTCCATGCTTTAGATGCGATCGTAGGGAGGCTTCCAGACAAAACTGCCAAGTAAGCAATGAAAAGTGATGGCTTTTTCCCAGAAGGATAGTTACGTTGAAACTGAAAACAGACTTCCGTCTACCCAATATTTTAAGAGACAAAAACACAACGTGCCGATCATGACTATAGTGTATTAATTAATCATTCATTCAATCATTCATTCAATCATTCATTTGCATTTTGACTCCATGAATGGTATATTTTTTTCCAAGTAGTTCAAAAATGAACGCACGTACTATGGTTTGAGATTCCAAAGAGCAATGAAACCGGTCGAAAATTGCCCTAAAATTCGATTGCGTTACCGCTTAGCACAAATACAATAACATTTCCTTTAAGTGGATATAGGAGCGAAGGAGCGTTAGTTTGAACGAACCGTCTCACTATATTACGATATGTTTTATATTTTTTGTGTTGCTCAATGAGGAAAACGTGAATCTGACCCGATTAATTACCTTACAGAATATTCCTAGTAAATGCTGTCTTCATCTAGTCACATCACAATTAACGCCTCTAGCCTTGGACTATCACTTCGAGAAACCAAACCACGAAAGGATTGCATCAGAAACGCCGTTTGTGTACACGACGTTACATGGTTTCGTCTATGAATGTGAGTCTGTGTACTAGAAACTTCCACTAGAAAAACTACCAAGAAAACGATGGCACAACTACTCGTTGTGAAATCGATATAAAGGGCACTCTCTGAAACTGAAAATGAAATCTATTTTCTGCCGTTACGTCACTCCTTTTCCCTGTTGTTTAAACAACTTACAGTCAAACTAAGTGAAGCGTACCCTCAAGGTTACATTAATGAATTGATCATTTGGATGTTGAACCCGCCAGTCGTTTCAAGAATGCAATAATGAATTTATTATTTAATTATTGAACCCGCTAGCCGTTTCACGAATACAATAATGGATTGATTATTTGAATATTGAACCCGATAGGCGTATCCCTATGGAGGGGCATTCTGGACAAAAATGCAAACTAATCGCCACTTGCATTCCATTGGATCGTATCCCTGTTTCATTGGATCGTACTTCCGTTCCATTGGATGGTACTTCTACGGGTGTGGACAAAACCTGGCCTAGCCCGTGGCCTACCCCGTGGCCTACCCTATGGCCTACCCTGTGGCCTACCCTATGGCCCACCCCGTGGCCTACCCTGTGGCCTATCCTGTGGCCTACCCTATGGTCTACCGGTGGTCAGATTTTTAAAAGAATAGCATTGCTGGAAACCTTTCAACGTTCTCCTGAGTACTGTCTCACCAACGACTTTCTTCTGCTGTTTTGGCGGCCACATTCTGATCAAAATTTCTTAACCTTCTGATAGAATAAGGAAATCAAGGAACAGAAGCCGGTTAAACGCAACTTTTGGGCAAACATCATCATATCAGCCCTCCTTTCAAATTAGTGCAATACTGGCCCTTTCTTTGGAAAAGCAAGTAAAGTTTGCGAAATGTTTACGACAGCGATGCGTGCGTGTCCCGGGGTGCTCGTTGCAAATTCAATACTCTACACCACTTGAGGGCACTTAAAAAATTGGCCTGGCACGTAATGTTTGCGTTTTCTTACCTGGATATGTATGCACTCCAATATAACGCCGTTCATTACATTTTTACACTAGCACTCCACTATATGTTACCAACTGACAGCCTGCATCATAAAGCCGCCATTTTGTATATTCTCTGCGACCACGCAATATTGGCCCTCCTCCCCGCCCCCCTCCCCCCTTAACCTACCGTTATGGTTGAGTGCTGTGATATTTGAAGTGTTTCGTTCCCTCGGACTTTGAAAATCGTGTTAGCGACCTCTTAGTATACCCTTTTCAGAGACAGATAATTGTACACCAGCGTATTCGTTCGACTCTTACTGATTTTATTTTTATGTTCTTAAAAATCTGACCACCGGTAGGCCATAGGGTAGGCCATAGGTAGGCCACAGGGTAGGCCATGGCCCACGCCAGGTTTTGTCCACACCCTACTTCTATATATTCCAGAATGCCTCTCCATACATCCGTTTTGAAAAGGCGCGGATCATTGTTCAAATCAGAAGTCCATTTCCTGATTGGATCAATAAGATTGTTCTATTTGACGAGGAATCCTGAAAATGAACAAGCTGCACTGTTAAAACACTGCGAAAACAGTCGATCGCAAATATTTACGAAATAAAAGTCTTGCGATGGCTTCGCCCGTAAACTATTTTTTTCGCCCATGAATACACAGAAGAATTTCTACAAGTTCGTCAAGATGTAAATAGGCGAAAAAAAGCTCTCGATAACATTCCATTTACAACATTTACAAGAAGTTCTACACAACACGTGCACGTGCACTCGAACTCACCTTTCTCGCCATGTCTGACGCCATGTTGAAATGGTTCCGATCCATTCTCAAGTGTTCGCATAACCCAATCACAAATGGACTTCTTATTTGAACAATGATCCGCGCCTTTTCAAAACGAATACGGCTATCGGGTTCAATATTCAAATAACCAATCCACTATTGCATTCTTGAAACGATTAGCGGGTTCGATGTTCAAATATTCAATTCGTTATTGCGCCCATGAAACGATTAGCGGGTTCAAAATTCAAATAATCAAATCATTAATGTAATCCTGAGGGGTACGCTTCACTTAGTTTGACTGTAACCTATTAACGCGATTTTACAAACTTCGTGTTAATTTGATATATCTTAATTAATGTCGATGTAAATTTATGCACGCTATTTTACCACAAGGTTACTTTAAAGCACCTTTATTTCCTACAAAAAGCTAACTACTGTAAATGCTTCTTTTTCTCCATGAGTGTTGAGATTTTGTAAATGCAGCAAGTTCGTGTTACTGCAACAACCTGTTAACTGCGGTTTGGTTTCCAAAAGAGTGAGCAGTTCTGGGTGATTTCACGGAGGCTTTCAGAGATCATTTCAGTTGATAGGGTCAAGTTAAGCTTCAAAACCAAATTTCAGCTTTAACAAAAACTTAGAAATATCAGTGCACTTGTCTTGGAAGGTTTTATTGTGAGGCCAAAACGCAGTTTGGCGTTCATAAGGCCATCCCAATTTAATGTTTCGTTTCCCATCGCCCTCCTCGTGAGGGTGGGTCGGTCGGTCGGGCAAAAAAAAAAAAAAAAAAAGGAACGAACCCTTGGGTCCCAGAGAAGGCCGGGCTATTAAGTACGAAAGCTTGGTTACAAAGTTAACCCGAAAACGTGGTTCTTCGTTCGTTATCTACAATGGCAGACTTACAGTAATTAATTCATGCGGACTTGTGATAAGATTACGAAAAGAGAAGAGAATTGTGGCCTTACCTAGGGTAAATTTCGTTTAAAATGTTCTTGAATGCAACTTCGTGTTAAACTAAACTTTCAGTCGCCCCCACTTTGAGATTGAAACCACAGGTGGCCCAGGCTCTGACACAGGCTCTGTCACAAGCTCTTTCACAATGAATTATTAAAGAGTTTGTGTTGTGCTTTAGTTGGACTTGCTTTTGAGCTCCGTAAATATAAAGTTGTGTGAAACAATCAAGGAAATAGTCTTACCTTCATAGAGAGTAGTCTGTGCTGTACTTGTCGCGATTTGAGGCCGTTTTGCTATGTTTCAGCTTAATGTACTAGCACTACCTCTTAATTGGTAGTGCTAGGACGATGAATGCTGAATGCCCTTGATTTTGTTCCCAAAATCAAGGGAAATGCATCTCCGAGAGTATGCATATTTAAAATTTCCCGGAGGGTCCGTGCTAAAGGCACGCCAGAGTGGGCCTTCGACCCAAGTACCCGCCTATCATTGCTAGAATTCCGCTTGTTAAAAACTTTAGCTACATCTCTGAAACGTGCATTGTTAGTTTCCTATAATAGGTAACCTTGTTATACCTTGTGACTTAAAAGTACGAGGATCTAGAGTTTTCGTTTGCAGATTGCGCCTGTTGTTTCAGCCTATAGTTCACAGCAAATGAAAAGCTAAAGAATAATCAAAGGCATATTTTAAGCACAAATAACTTCAACACACGCTGCACTTTTTTGAACTCTCAGAGTTTAAGTATCGGGGATTCCACAATTAATGACACTTCAGACTTTGTAAGCGAAGCAAAGCGCCACATTTTAAATTCTCATCAAGGGAGGAAGTGGTAGCTTTTAATTTGATAGACCACTCTGTTTCTTCTCCTGCTGACAGCATTCTCTTACAAGTAAAATTTTAAGACAATAATTCAAACATCTATTCACATTTTAATAAATATTTCACATGGAATCATACAAACAGATGAAGGCTAAAACTGATATTCCTTGTTAATGCCTACTGCAGTGCTTGCAATTCAAACACATGGTCACTAGAATATATTGCTTTTTATAGTAATTATTCACGTATTTTCAGCTGCTTGTTTTCATTTAAACAAGGAAATAAACAAAGATACTGAAGTGTGACTCACAAAGATTGACAATTTATCTAAACAGTTCTTCTTGTTTTGAATCATTTTTTGTTCATCTTTATTTAGGGAGGGGGGGGGGGGGACCAGAGCAAATTAACTTGTGGCAAAACCTAGTTTAAAAAATCTGAACCTGCAACAGCACAGCACAACATTTATCCACTGCATTTCTTAATACACCTAATTATTATTGCATTATTAATTAAAACTTACAATATTTTTGGTTTAAAGCTTCAATAAACAAAGTTTGCAAAAGCAAGTGAAAAAGTTTCCTTCCCTTTTTTCATGTAAGACCTTCTTTAAGCCCATTTCTCCATAAGAACCCAAAGAAAAACTAAGCTAAGTAAATACACAACAGTGATTTTTCAAATGGGGAACCAAATAAGACAAAATATTATTACATTTACAAACCTGTCACCCCATAATAATTTGCAGCAAACCACTTCTCAAACCCTTCTGCTCTGTGGCAACCATTATTGGTTCCATGCAGTGATACTTTATTTTATGGTTCATTCAATACCATGAAACTCACAAATAAAATGACAATTAAAAAATACCTTACACAATACCACAGCTCATAAATCATCCTTCTAACCCTTAATTTAATTCGCAACTGAGATAAAAAAAAAATGGGAAAAAAAGCAATAGAGGAGCAAAGTAGCCCCTAATGGACAAAGAATTTGGCCCGTTTTTAGAATTGCAAAAAACAAGGTTTTTTGGATTCCTCTTTTTCTTCTAACAGAGTCTTTGAGAGCAAACAACCTCGCAGACTTATAGAGATCTAAAACTACTATGAAGGTGGAAAACTATGGACTTCTTTTAATTAGTTTAAAGATGGCTACTGACTCTTGTCAAAAGTAGTCAATCTCTCCAGACTCAACTTCACATTCTCAAAAAAAACTATTTACATTAGCTGGTGCAAAAATAGCTTTATTTATTTCAAGGCATCATAAGTCCAACCTATCAAAGTTAAGCGGCGCCTGCGCCAAGATTCTACTGAGCCAGGATCCCACATCAACTTGTTTTTCTTCGTACCTGAGGATGAAGGGATGCTTGAGCAGCTCTCTGTACTTTGGTCTTCTGGTGACATCTTTGGTAAGGCTAACAAAACAGAAGACACACACAATAACAATCATTATTACACGACTCAGGCAGTCAGAGGGCCAATAACTAAAATCAACCAATCAAAATGCCCTATTGCCGGTCTAATATTCTCTAAGTATTGGACCGGGCACTGTCCCGAATGGCCCTGAATGACACCACACCTGTGTCCCTTTGAACTTCAATCATATAATAAATCTCTTATTAACCAAGCTTGCTCGGGACCATACTGGAAGAATACCGGTCCTTGGTCTTTTTTGTATGGACCGAGCTGTGCTCGGTTCGTACTGCCAAGACCTCAGGCCAATATTCTCCCAGTATGGCCCTCCCACTGGGTTAATAAGATATATTTATTAAAAACTGGATCATTGGATAATGCAATGCGAGACTTTTTATTGGCTTAGCCATTATGGGTATATGAGCCAATATACCATAATCCAATATCTGTACATTGTAACATCCGGTTTCTTCTTGCAAAATAAAGTCGAGAAGATTTGTCTAATATCTTGGGGGCACTTTTCTTTTTAAATAAAACAATTATTCCACTCACGTTTGTTGGATATGAGATGATTATAGCCATATGATTATAGCGCTATGCACCTCATTGGCTATCTATCATCTCATATCCAACGCGCGCTCGTGGAATAATTGTTAAATGCATTAGAACTTAGATCAGTAGTTGTGGTCCTGCCTCTGAAATCATAGACCTTGCCCTACAATTTTTCAAACTTATTGTTTGTTTACTGTTAAGAAGATAGGAATTTGAATTGAGAATTAAAACTTAAAACTTGTTAAACAGCACCTGCCAAATTCATGAAAAAAAATTCATTAAAAAAAATATTGTTTGAATATGGCACAAATTCTTCTGTTGATTGCCTCAACAAGTTTTGATGCGACCAATATTATTTTACTCACCACACATTTGTGAAGGCAAGCATTTCAGCTGAAAAGTTTCCTCCATCTTTGTTAGACAAGCGAGGTGGGTCTCCCTTCACAACCTGAGTCAGCTGATCAAAGACACTCTTCCATTTGGGATAAGGAAATTTTCCAGTGGCAAGTTCAATCTGTGATTTGATATTTAAAACAATCATCCTCAATTTAAAAAAAAGTAATAAGCATCTCTTTGAACTTTATATGCTGTCTAGCCTTGTAATAATCACCCATTACAAGGTTGTTATAAAGTGCAGATTTTCCTAAGGGTAATCACTTGATGTCTTGATGTTTGTCATGATTAGAATCAATCAAGGAATGAAATACAGACAGTCTGATAATCATCTAGACAGCTAGAATTAAATGATTAGTACTTCTTTCAAGCTCAGTGAATTAAGGCATTGGAGAACACACTGAATTTTATTTTTGAGGATTACTCCACCTCCACCAAATCACTTTTGGTATAAAATGCTTGCTGATCATCATAAGTGAATAGAATTTTGCTGAACACCCTAAGATGATGTGGAAGTGTTTATTCAAAACTATTTATCATAACTGTTGAAAAAATAATCAACAGCTAACTTGAACCTACCAAGGTTATTCCAAAGCTCCACACATCTGATCTGATGTCATAACTTCCTTGTCTTGATGACATAGGATCTATCCTCTCAGGCTATGAATGATTTAAGAATTAAATTAATTGACCAGTTTGATGAGATAGAACAGACAACAACTGTTTGACTCCCTTTTCTAGGAATAGAATAAATCTGTAATACCTATAGGGCACGTTTCTCTTAATAATAATAATAATAATATTAAAATTTATAGTGCGCAAATTCCATAAAATGTTCAAATGCGCATTACAAGATTAAAAATTACCATTAAAATAGACTTACAATAACCTGTCTACCTTGAGAAAAGATTTACGATAAAAGTTTGCTACAACTTTGCTTTGTGGGAGACACAGTGGCCCAATGGTTAGTGCCCTGGACTCCAGTTCAAGGGGTCCAGGTTCAAGGGGGGAGGGGAGGGAGGGAGGGAGGGGCAGGGAGTAACCCTGTGATACACTAGCATTCCATCAAGGGGCTTCCATGTTAAGGAAACTGGGATATACTTCAGCCAGCAGGCCACTTGGCTCAAGTACAGACTGAACCTTTAACTCCTAGAAGTGATTAACATGTAACTTCTCCCTTTCATATCCATATATTGTTCTGCAAACAGGTAATGAGAATGCTTAAACTGATCAGGTAGGCATTGTTATCTTGATCTAACATCAAATTCTCATAACTCATTCAAAGGGAAACTTGTGCCAGCTAGAGGGGAGAATTAACAATCAGATCTGGGGAGTTAAAGGGTTAACTTCACTTCTGCGTGAGAAAACTACTTTCTATCTCCAACTGCTTGAACAAACTAGGATTGGAAACTACCACTGCATAATGGCAGCACCACAGATAAATTACACAAATTTGTGCCATCAGTGGAAGATAAGAAAGCAAAAAATGCAAGAAAAGAAGTGAGGAAATGTATCACATGTATGTTGCTGAAACACCTTCTTTCAATAGTGAACATGAGATGTATAAAGGAAGAGGGCAAGTGCCACAGAGATGGTAAGGTAAGTTTCTTGAACACAAATTTTGGGCTAGAATGCATTTTCCAGCTAACTAGCTGATAGTTGATGTTGATCCTGAAATTAGAATATTTCTTAAAATCTGATCACCTTTGAGGTCTACTCGATTATTTTACCACACTGTAAATAATCCCTGTTCTATACATGCCCAAAAGTATACATAAATTTAATTATTTAATTACACAAAACACATGACCTACCGCCATGTAAGGCTTGCATCCTGCATCTCTTGTCTTGGCAATGGAGTCAACAAGTTGGCCACTGATACCAAAGTCACAAAGCTTGATATGTCCTTGAAGATCAAGTAAGATGTTGGAAGGTTTCACATCTGGAAGAATAAGGACATATTAAAATAATATGTACACCACACCAACAACTTAACTTGACAAGACAAAGAGTTGACTAAAGGTGAAAGATTGAAAAAAAAAAACAAACAAAACACTGTTGTTATATCCATGAGAAAAATTTAGGAACAAACCTCTATGAATGATATTAAGCATGGTTTTAAGATAGTCCAGTGCTTTTACAACCTGTAAAAAAAAAAGTTTGTTCCTTTCAACAAACAGGTTCATGCCCTGTTTTAAAGAACTTTGCAGAAAAACTACATTCCACATGTACAAAGATCAATAATGAGAAAATAAAAAAAACTTTATTCAGACTGATAAGACCAATCAGTAGATCCATAGGGAAACACTGATGCATACCAGTGATTAGTATATAGAAGATATTGGACTATAAAAATGAGTGGGGGGGGCCCAGACAGGAAAATTTTTGGCTCAAGGTCATGACATACAGAGTTCAGATCTCAATGCAGAAAACAGAAACTTACTGCCAATGAGGTCATTCCTAGAATGTCTTCTGGTATAGTTTCCATTAGAACTCCATAAATATGCTTGTAACACTGGTCAAATGAGGTGCGCATCAATTCCATGCAGATCCATGCATCACCCTACGAGAGAGGCCAAGATATGTAAGAGAACAATGCAACTTCAAACCCAAGGTGTTTTGAAACATTTCCTATGGGAACACTTGGACCATGATATACAACTAATACTATAGACTCTAGGTGACTATCTCCAAGTAATTCTTGTTTGGGTTCATAATTTTCTCTATAATGGCCATTCCTTGGCAGAACAAAGTGTCTGCTGTGGAAGGGTGAAAGTTGCCATTTGAAGGTTTCAATAAAACTTAAAAGAATGAATTTGCCAAGCTTGGGTGTAATAGGAAGGTGGCTGTCACTTGAGGTTAGACTGTACCTTCACGGAACCGGTTCATAACAACTGACGATAAGCAATAACTCAAGCTCGCATTTGCTCCAAAGCTACATTGTTTTGTACACTTTGCTCTTAAGAAGAAAAGTGAGACTGTAAACAGTAATAATATTTAAAGAGAGAACACTTCTAAGGACCTGTACCTCAGTAAAAAGAGCCCCATAAAACTTAACGATGTATTTACAATCACTGCTTCGCATGACAACATCCAAATCCATTAAAAGCTGTTTTTGCTCTTTCTCGTCAACTGTTGAACGGATTCTCTAAAAGGAAAAAAAAAACAATATAATTAAAAACTAAAGTTGTAGATTGATTCTCATAAACTGGGCACAACTGATTCCTTCTAAAAGATATTGTCACATATATAATAAATATATCTTATTAACCAAGCGTGAGGGCCGTACTGGGAGAATATTGGCCCGAGGTCTTGACAGTATGGACCCAGCACAGCGAGGTCCTTACAAAAAAGACAGAGGGCCGATATTCTTCCAGTACGGTCCCAAGCAAGCTTGGTTAATAAGAGATTTATCATACGACTGAAGTTCAAAGGGACACAAGTGCAGTATCATTCAGGACCATTCGGGACAGTGCCCAGTCCAATACTGAGAGAATATTGACCGGCAATAGAGCATTTTGATTGGTTGATTTTAGTTATTGGCCCTCTGACTGCCCGAGTCGTGTAATAATGGCACAATAAGACCTCAGTGATTTGCCCATTCATTAGAGGGTAGCAAAAGGGAAGAGAGGGGATACTGATCCTGTTTCATACACAAATTTTGCAAAAATTCATGCCTCATCTTTATTTAAACAACATTTCACCTTTCACGAGTTCAAACAGGAAAACTTCAAACCTCACATAATCTTGCCTTTCTATAAAATTCACAGATTACATATTAATCTTGTGTCATTTATAATCCCTTTCCCACTTAGGTACTGTATTGTTAGACATGTTGTTTGTGTTGGGTGACAGCAATAAACAAGAAAAAGAGGTCATCACACCACTGAAGATGTTTTCATCACAAGAAAAACTACAGTAGGGCCCTGTTCTATGGCTAACGGCAAAACTTCTTAAACAAGTAGATAAAGCTGTAGAAATATGAACCTAAGGATAAATTTACCTTCACTGCCATGTAGGTGTTGCTTTCCTTGTGCAACATCTTATTCACAGTGCCATATGCACCTCTGCCAATCTCACCACAATCATCAAGATCTTCTGAAGAATATTCATAATTCTATGATGGAATTTCACAAACAAAAAATGCATATAGTAAGAAGATGCAACAACAACAAGAATATCATGGGTACTAACCCTTATCTAAAGAAATTATTTAATGAAATCAAAATAATTTATTGATTCAAAGTCTTGTGATGAGCCATAAATTTTCATTTCTGCTCATTTCCTCTCCCCAACCCTCCTTGTGTAGCTAAGTGAATAATTTGGGTGTTTGCCTGTTCCTTTCGTCAGGCTCCTAGCTCAACACTTAATCAAAGTTGCCACTTGGCAACCTAAAGGCAAGAAATAAAATAGAATTCTGATCCCCTGCAAAAAAAAAAATATTTGTAAAATATTACCTAATGTGCCAAACCCTCATTCACACCACAATTCTTTGAAGTAGGCAGTATAGCTGTATGGCTTTCATTCGAGTTTGTGTGTGACATCTCAAGGTTTAACCCTCTCCGCTCCCATGATCTCATTACAACATTCTAATTCTCCTTTTTGTCTGCCATACAATTCTTCTAAATACGATTTTGGAGAATTTAGCACCGGTTTAATTAGTAATCCCCTAATTGATATTTGTCTTTACTCTAATTGCTTGTCTGCCTGATATTGTACTATTGTAAGAAGAAATTCTGTCTTGGTCACTCGAGAGCATAAGGATTAATATACTCAGGAAACTAAGGAGAAAAGGGCTCATTTCATTGGAAGAAAACAACACTGCATGATAAATTTTTAGCAAATCTTTCTATCGTTTGTGCTCTCTCAACTTTCCAGTGTGCTTCGTATCTTGATGAGTGCATTCTGACACATGTCAGAATGCATTCACATGCATTCTGACACCGCCTCCCGGTTAGCTCAATGGATAGAGCGCTGGACTGTAGTGCGGGAGGTCGAGGGTTCGAGCCCCGGCCGGACCAACACTCAAGGTCTTAAAATAGTTGAGAAGAATTTGCTACCTTTCTATAACATCAAGAAATGGTTAGATATTCTAGTCTTCTCGGATAGGGACGAATAAATGGAGGTCCCGTCTCCTGCAGGGTTGGGGTAGGAGACGTTAATTTCCCACACACGAGATTACTGTGTGATGGATGTCCTCCCCTGGGGTGGGATGGGTGGGTTAGGACAGCAGGTCTACATCAGCTATTACAGCTGCCAATTAATCAACCTGCTTAAACAAATAAATGAACTTGAACTTGAATGAGCCAACTGTTTGATACACATGTAATAAAGAGCAATCAAGCCAGCACAGAAAAAAACATTCTAACTAAGAAATCACATTATAAATATAACCAAATAAGGCCATGGTCCTCAGAAGTAAGCCGTAACTTTACCAAGTGCAGAAAGGAAACTTGAAAAAAAGTTCAGGCTTTGATTGGATTCAAACCCACACCACCCAGTTACTAGTTAGGTGCTATACACCACTGAGCTATGAGGCCACACATTGGGAGAAGGGCAAATTTTAGGTTCTCCTATCCTTTAGAGGAATCTGATATACAGTAATTTGTAATGAAATTTACCTCATTACAAATCATTATGATAACAAATTACATCACACTAATTGAAGAGATAATGTTTACTGAGTACAAGTCACAGCTTACATGGTCTGGGGCAAATGACAGTTTTCCAACAGCTTTGTGAGTTCTGAGTCTCTCCCTTGAAAAAAAAAAGAGTGTAAACAAATCTTGTTATACAAAAATTGAAAGGCCTCATCAAAAGGATAAATGCCTTCCCAACAGATTAGTGTTAACGTTAACCCTTTACACCCTAACTTCATACTGTTATCTCCATACTGTTCTCTATACATTTCCTAAGGTGCAGTCAAGGAGAATTTGTTTTTCAAATTAGAGCTTCTTTAGTTGATGTTCATTTTCTTTAAAGTGCACCTAAACCCAAAATTTTTTTTTCGCTTAACGAAATAAGCTTATTTTTTGGAGCATTTCTGTGCAAAAATTTTTTAATTTGCTCAAATCTTTCATTTTCTATGCTCAGTCAAAATACGGAAAATCGGCCGCCATCTTGCCCCACGACCGAGTTTAAAGAAGAATGGCTCTAGCGGGTAATGTGACGTCAAATCGAGAACACGAAAGTCTGCATCTCACACATTTTCACTTGTTTGGGAAGATTGTCGTCGATATTGTCCGAAATATGCCGACTAGGTGTGTTGTATGAAGAATGTATGAAGCGCGATACCCTCTTGCAAATTTCGCACGTTGCTACATCCTTCTACAACACACTTAGTCGGCATATTTTCGGACAATTATCGACTACAACCTTCCCAAACAACTGAAAATGTGTGAAATGCAGACTTTCGTGTTCTCGATTTGACGTCACATTACCCACTAGAGCCATTCCTCTTTAAACTCGGTCGTGGGGCAAGATGGCGGCCGATTTTCCGTATTTTGACTGGGCATAGAAAATTGAAGATTTGAGCAAATAAAAAAAATTTTTGCGCAGAAATACTCCAAAAAATAAGCTTACTTCGTTAAGCGAAAAAAATTTTTTGGGTTTAGGTGCACTTTAATTCTCCTGACCTTAATCAGGGCTCAACACTAACTTTTCAACTTACTAGATGTTACGACAATTTCAGTCTGTTTACTAGCCAAACTGACGCGTAGAAATTGAAAACCACTAGCCAAAACTGAATTTCTACTAGTCTGTGGCTAGTGCTGGCTACCATTAGTGTCGAGCCCTGCTTAATGTGTGATTCAGGGGTGACATTGTACGGAGAAATTAGATGCTAGTCAATCTTAAGGTGGGGAAGGGTTAAGAATGCAATATCAGAAGAATGAAAGCAGTATGTCGCGAATTAATATGTTTTACATAGCTTTATTATCTATGTTGTGGTTCGAATTTTTCCTCTCTTTAATATTTTATTGATTTTAGAATAAAGGGCAAGGCTAGACACTAACTTTTTAACTTACTAGCCAAGTGGCTAGAGATAACTTAGATGTTATAACAATTTCAGTTTGTTTACTAGCCAAACTGGCTTGTGGAAATTGAAGACAACCATCCAAAACTGAATTTCTTCTAGACTGTGGCTACTTGGCTACCATCAGTGTCAAAGCCCTGAAGAGGGTAAGTTTCTGAAGAGACTGTGATGCTGCATAAGATGATCTGGTTTTATCAATAGAGTTTACAATGTAAATTGGCCACTGTAAAAGCATTTCCAAAGCTGATGTTTCAAGCATAGTACAGCGCAACACCTTGAGGAAAAATCTTCTGGTTTGAAAAAATTTAGACCAGGTGATTAGATTGAATCACAAACCTACATTGATGGCATTATAAAAAACAAAAAAACAAAAAAATAAACAAAACAAGGTCTTTTGAGTGGAATTGTTTCCACATTTCACAAAAGAAGTCATAAAAAGAATCTGAAAGTTAAAACAGTGACGCTAATGCTGCACAATGACAGCTGCAGTTAAATTTAATTCACAATTAATTATGATACATTTAAAACCAGGTTACTTTGCAAATTGTTGAAGTCGCGCTCTTTAGTTACACAAACACCGACAAATGTCTTGCTGGTCTATGATAAAATTGTTTGTGTTCATGAGGAAGGAAGTTGCAAATAGTAATTCGATCGCTTATGTTAAATATTTATCTTACATATTTGATTGAAGCGGTGTTGGTTGACGCGTAGTGAGTCCTGCGAGGTTTAACTTTCTTTTCTCTATTCCACCTTGGAAGTCCAGTTTTAGCTTCTCTCTTGACAATCTGCTGCCTATGAGAGGAAAAAATGCCATATTTGAGGAAGAGACAAGTTCGAATAAACGCACGCCTCAATTGTAAAGCTGGCATGGATGATAGAACATTTCATACCAATGCACAACAAATTTATACACTAACTTACTATATTGCAAACAATATCACCTACAATTAAAGAACCTTTTCAACGCTCCAAGATTGGATATAAGACCAGCGCTTGTAAATCATCAAACCTGTTGCTATATGTACGCCGTTTACAGGAAAGAACATAAATTTCTTATCTTACCCGGTGAATTTGACGCCATACCCGCCAAACAGCGAATAAAAGAAGAAACACAGCAGAAGTTTAGTCCAATTTTGACGATTTTCAGGCAGCTGTAGGACTATTTGATACTTCTACTCGTCTTAAAATGCAATCATAGTAGAAAAAGTCTCTAAAATGAGATTGAAAGAACGGAGAAAGTCAAAATTTGTTGGTTGAAATTTCCGACGCTACAGGAAATTGATGCTGCGCATGGGTAAATCGCGGCTTAGGCTCCAGTCTTTGCGCATCTTTCAATATGGCGGCTTGGGTAAAAACAAGGAAGGTTCGCTTTAAATATTATTCATGAGTCCTACAGATACGTTTTGAGCGCTTTTTCTTTCACTTTCAATTTAAGTGGGGAAGGATTATTTGGTTTCTCGTATTTCGCCGGAGATGTTTGGAAAAAATTAGTGGAAGGATCGATATGACCTGATTAATGGGCCATTCCAGGTTCGCGGATTGAAAAGTTTCTATTGAACAGAACTTGCCATCTTCGATATGCCTGCCCTGGTGGCTTTCAATCGCCGATGGCGTATTGGTAGCGATGACTTGTTTTTCCCAGCAGCGATAGGAGTTATAGTTAGACTAGTTTGGTGAGTATATGCTGGTATATTGTAGTAAAAATGGTAGGACAAAATTTGGACTCAAAACTATTTCTGATGACGTCCAGTCACAGGACATACCTCCTAAGAGATTTAACGCTTTACACCCTGAAATCAGAATGCATATTCACCATACTGTCCTCTAAACATTTTCTAGGGTGCTGAATAGGGGAATTTGTTTAAAATAAAAAACAAATTATGTCAGTGATAATTTTCAAATGCATTTTCACTGCATTACCGCAGTAGGGTAGGACTAGAACGGAACATATGCGATCCATGCGAGTAGTCCACCCATTAAATCCCACCCATCCCACCCCAAGGGAGGACATCTGTAGTGTATTGACTGCATGCTAGAATGTTATTTTACAAAACGGTTTATTTGTTGAACTCCAAGTTTTTTTAGAGCTGTACCGAGCTCTGCTCCCTCTCACTTACTAACTGGGAAATTACATGATTAACGGGTAACAAAACGACAACCGGAAGTGGTCACTACAGACATCCATCCCAGATCACACAGTAATCTCATGCGTGGGAAATTAACGTCTCCTACCCCTAACCCTGTAGGAGACGGGACCTCCATTTATTCGTCCCTATCCGAGAAGACTAGAATATCTAACCATTTCTTGATGTTACAGGAAGGTAGCATATTCTTCTCAATTATTTTAAGACCTTGAGTGTTGGTCCGGCCGGGGCTTGAACCCTCGACCTCCCACACAACAGTCCAGCACTCTATCCATTGAGCTAACCGGGAGGCGGTTATTTTCTTTGTTCTTGTGACCTTAATGTGTGATTCAGGGGTGATATTGTAAGGAGAAATTAGATGCTAGTCACTCTTAGGAGTCAAACAGTTCGCAGACCATCCCAAGGCTAAGGCTTGTTTGCATGTTCATCTCGATGATTTTGTTACAGATTTATGTTCATGCTTAGTTGTGATGAATAAATAAACAAACAAGTGTTTGAGTGTGAGAGCAATCTTCGCAGTAATGAACACCACTTAAGCAGTAGTGAAAATAAGGCCTGACAAAATTCAGGTCTGTACGTGATTCAAACCTATGACCTCTGCGATACCAGTATAGTGCTCTACCAACTGAGCTAAAAAGCCAACCTGGAGCTTTTCAATACCGCTTATTTAAATAAGTAGTGTTCATTACTGCGAAGATCGCTCTAGATCTCACACTCATTTCTTTAACTGTAGTACGCATACATGATTTTCATATATTCACAAACATAAACAAGTGTGTGTTAACCCTTCCTCTCCCAGAGGTGATTAACATGAAACTTCTCCCCATTATATCCACACATTGTCCAGCAAACAGGTAATGAGAATACTCAATTTTATCAGATAGGAGTTATCTTGATCTAATAACAAATTCTTGTAACTGATTGACAAGGAAATGTGTTTCAACCAGAGAGAGAATTAAAAATCAGATCTTGAGAGTTGAAAGTTTAAAGAAACTTTAACTATTGTTGAAGATTTGTCTCAGCTATTGCACAAATTTCTTTTAAAGACTTCTTGTTTTTATATAGGATACCATAATTATCATTTACTAATAGCTGACTTACTTTATCCTTGACAATTAGGTTGGCTGTGATATCCATGACATATGGCTTTGAGAATGATGAGATCAGAGATTGCAATGCTTGGCTTGAATTACAGTTGTTTTTTATTGGAGTGATTCTTCTAACCAGTTTGGTGATTATCAATGAAATTGCCATTATATACATCAGCATGCAAGGAACTGTGACAAACTCCAGACCACGACAATTTATGCCAGTATTACTCTATATCCAACTTGGACTGTATTTGCCAGAGCTACTGTGGACAATTCTTGGCACATATTGGGCAGTGAAGAATGGCTCCAGTTGTCAGCCAAGCTTGGTTATTGCTGTGTGTGTTTCAGTGACTCTGGAATGGCTTATCTTACTTGTTGTTCTTATTGGTGTTTTGGTGTTGTTTGATCCACTGGGAACAATCCACAAGGATCCATTTGGAAGGGAGTTTTCACCTGTCATGCAAGAATCAACAAAAGAGGTTTGGAAGCAAATCTCTTTAAAGCCTTTCCGGCCTGTGTCTAAGCAGTTTGGATAGAAGCAAACTCTTGAACAGAGCTTTATTTGTCAAATCAGCCCTCTTGTTTTTCATGGTATCAACTAGCACTTTTCATTTAACTAATTTACAATTTGCAGGAGACATTGATTTAATAAACCTAACAAAAATCCCCCATTGTTGTGGTGGAGTCTTTCGCCACATCTCATTAAATTTATATCTTGCATATCTAACAAGTAAACAAACGAGCAGAAAAGATGATACGTTTCATTTAAATTTGTTCAGCTGTATGATACACAGCTTTTCTCAGTCGTTTTTTTTTGTTGTGAATTATTTAATCTCTTATATCAGCTTTGGGAGAAGAGATGCCGTTGGTTGTGTTGCTTCTTTACTGGCAGAGATGATCAGTACCTCAGTGCAGTGTCAGACATTGCAGATATTTTAGCCTCTGGATTGCATGGGGTGGACATTGTTGCTTCTGATGTTGCTGTTGGCCTCATTCTTCTTCAAGAAGAACAAGATCATGAGCAGATGGAAAGAAAGATAAAAGGAGAGGTAAGATATTTTTATTACACGACTCGGGCAGTCAGAGGCCCAATAACTAAAATCAACCAATCAAAATGTTCTATTGCCAGTCAATATTCTCTCAGTATTGGAGCGGGCACTGTCCCGAATGGTCCTGAATGATACCGCACTTGTGTCCCTTTGAACTTCAGTCGTATAATAAATCTCTTATTAACCAAGCTTGCTCGGGACCATACTGGAAGAATATCGGCCCTCGGTCTTTTTTGTACGGACCTCGCTGCACTCGGTCCGTACTGTCAAGACCTCGGGCCGATATTTTCCCTGTACCGCCCTCGCACTTGGTTAATAAGATATATATATGATACATTCTAGCCTCTGTCGGTGCAACTAGGACTTTTTTGAGCAAATGCTTACTCACAGGAGGCACTGTAGAAAATCAATCATGGACACACTGAACCATTACTGTTGAAATTACAAAACAAAGATCATCGTAGAAGGTTTGGGAATGCTGTATGCTTCACTTGATGTAGTAGTAAGTCTTTCCAAGTGTTGTTATTTTATCAGTTTTTAAAATGAAACGTAAATAACAAAAGTTTTAGCCAAATTACTATATAATACTCTCAACTGTAAATGACTTAAAAAAATTGTTAAATGGTAACCCATTCCTATGTTTTGTTGTTTTCAGAATCTTCAGAAAGGGACTCTTGTGAATCTTAGTGATCCTGTAAGTATTGAAGGCTACATTTGAGCATTACGCAGAAATAATGTAATTGATTTGGGCTGCAATCAGGGCTCGACACTAACTTTTCAACTTACTAGCCAAGTGGCTAGTGACATCTTAGATGTTTTTAGATGTTACGACAATTTCAGTCTGTTTACTAGCCAAACTGGCTGGTTGAAATTGAAAGTCACTAGCCAAAACTGAATTTCTACTAGTCTTTGGCTAGTTGGCTACTGTTAGTGTCGAGCTCTGGCAATGTGATAAAATTTGGCTTAGTTTTCAATCAAATCCTGAATTCAAACTTGTAAATAGAATCAAGTTTTGTGGATGGATAATGAAATAATTTTTAGAAGGTTTGTTATCTTTATGTTGTTACATGTTGCAGGTTTTAATAATTTTAATGACAATGTGGGGACAGATCTGATAGGTCCATTAGGCTTACTTCAATTTGATGTCTTACTTAAGATGTAATGGTGGGCAGCCCAAGAATAAGTTACATACTTAGGTGGAAATAATTTGAGATAGAATGAATATGGTTTTGCTCATTGAGCAAGAATTCACAATGTGCATGGCAGGGGTAACAGATTTTCACCTCCATCTTTGATGAAGAATAACTTCTTTAACAGCCTGTCCTCCCCTGTCACTTCATTCACTCTTGCTCCTAAAAATGCCTACCTACTAAATAAACCTAACTTTATACAGCCACTGCAGGGTAAAAATGTTGATGGCTGGATATTTCCATGTCATTTTCTTGTAGACAGAGAAATCCCTGGTACAGGATGCGGCTCATTTCATGCAGTTTGCTCTGGGTTCCTACGGTTGGCCTCTGTACATGTTTATGAATCCCTGTGTTGGGCCTGGTAACCTTTGCAGTGGAATGAGGTATTTTTTTTTTTAAGTAATCTACAGCTGCAGCCATTTAGAGACGATACCCATGAACAGACAACTGTTGAAAAGACCCGTCTTAACTAGCGGCATTCTATCAAGTAGTGAACCAAAGAGAGAAAAATTTAAACTTTTTTTTAACGCTCTGCTGGAAAAATCATTTGAAAAGAAACCTGTTTGTCATGATACTCTAGTGCGGGATCGTCAAACGGAACACTTTCTTTCATTTTTTGAGCTGTTTAATTTGTGCGGTATAAGTTCCATTTACGGACGTTTTACTGGTTTACTATGATTCAGGCTTCTGATGATTTTAATTGCCTCTCATAAACGAAAGTTTTATTCGTTTCGAACAGTTCCCCATTCTTTTCCACTTTCACTAAGACATTTAATTTTTCAGCTTGGAGTTCGGGCGGAGGGGGGACTTGTTTCGAAAGGGTGCGCTAATCTTGTTGTTTTCAGTTTTAGCCTCAACCCTTTATGACACTGTCAAACGACGCCATTTGATATGGTACCATATCCTTTCAGCTTTTCGATCGGTAGTAATCACTATTGAAATGGTTTTGCTATTCCCATATTATCACTGGAAATCTAAATTCTCGGTGACTTCTATCCATCTTTGTCAGAGGTTACGTCGTATTCTTTCCGTAACCACAGCGCACTAGCTTGTAGTGTTATTAACAGTTCCAAATATTGATCCATTGATGAAGTTTAACAGTAGACTTTGAGCAGTCTTTTCTTTCCAGCGTAGTACGTCGCGCGAGTCCCAAAAAAGTGAAAAAAAAAAATGGATTTTGTTGCGCCACGCGGAAGTCAGGGAGTGAGGCCTTACTTTTTTTTTTTTTTTTTTTTTTTTTGTTTGCGCCCAACTCTCAGAGCTCCACGCGGCGCAATTTTGACTCGCTTGACGTACTTTTCCGGAATAGGGGGACTGCTCCTAGTCTAGGTTGATTGATGCTGAAAAAAATTAGACTTTTAAAAAACAAAAATAGATCTGACCAAGAAAACTTTCCAAAAATGACATCATCTGTTGCATTGCCCAGGTGTTGTGGAGGTTGCCGTCCAGTGGGAGAGCACATTTTTGAAGACAACTGCTGTTATTGTAACTCTGCTGGGCTAAAACTCCAAGCTCATTTAGAGGATATCGATTTGGTGTATTGTTCATACCACAACAAGGTGAAATAACGGTGTTACTTGGGCGGATAGAGCCATTGTTTTGGTTTTCTTTCCCTTACCGTAACTCTAACCCGTACATGTATTTCGATTGAATGTCGTAAAACCATAACCAAAAAGATCAAACGGCTAGTCAGAGGGAAGGAAAGAGGAAATGAAAATATTACATGGAGCTGACCAAAACTCAAAGTGAACACAAAAGAACTGTTCAAGGCGCGGGGAAATGCGCGTGACCAAGTCCTGATTGGTTCTAGTTTTAAATCTGATTGGTTGAGAAAGTGGCATGAGTTTTCTTGACCAGTCTGATTGGTTGAGAAAGTGGCGTGAGTTTTCTCGACCAATCTGATTGGTTGAGAAAGTGGCGTGAGTTTTCTCGACCAATCTGATTGGTTGAGAAAGTGGCGTGAGTTTTCTTGACCAGTCTGATTAGTTGAGAAAGTACCGTGAGAATTCTTGACCAATCTGATTGGTTGAGAAAGTGGCGTGATTTGTATCGACAAATCACATAGCGGACTAGAAGAAAAGTAAAACATGTGAAGGTGTAGTCTGATCGTCCGGGTGAGTGTAGTCCTGAGAAGGACTGTTGTCGGTGGTAGTGACTGACGTTTCGACAACCTGTGCGGAAGTCATCATCAGAGTCAAGTGAATGATTGTTGTCAGTAGAATGTTCTTATTCCAGTTCGTGTGAAATGATCGGTTGGTTTTGCCGTGATGTTATTGGCTGTAAGACTCAAGTGACGTAAGTAGGTCGTGATTGGTCCTGGATTTCTTACGACACTCAATTGAAGAGGGAGGGAGAGATGCATTATTTATGAATCGCTTGGGCGTGGCTTACGATGGAAAAGCTTCCCATCTTGAATGAGTAGCAATACTCCTGCAGTGACTTTACGCTACAGAAATCGGATTCGGCAGACATGTGAGTTAGCCTTCAGACTATTTTTTTGCTTTCTCCTCTTGAGGAAATCAGATCAGGCGAAAGTTGGTCACTTGTTATCCGTATCTTTCTTCTCCATCGATCAGCATTTATTTTTCTTTTTTTTTTTCTGAATTACAAAAAAATTGTTTCGGGATATTCGAGGTTTCTTTTGTTCTGTTGATCACCAAAGTTCCCTAAGTATTGTAACATAGCCGATCTAAACTTCGTAAATAACTTGGATGTAGTTTTATTCAAGCCAGAGTTAAAAAGGAACGCGTTTTGTGTTTTAGTCGCGTAAAAACTAAAAAAAAAAGAGAAAAAAAATAAAACAGCCAACGGGGAACACAGAAAAGTGTTATCAGGAGCCAATAGGAATTTGTCTGCCAACTTGAAACGCGGAAAACGCGAGTAACTAAAGTTGCAATTCATTTTAGTTTGAATCTGTTTGGCTGAGGTTGTTGTGCGTTGTTTCTAGGCCAATCGGTGAGCTTAGCGAAGCAAAACCTGTAAAACCTTGAATAACTATTGTTATTGAAAAGAAGATTTGGCATACAACACGATGCCGTTTGGTCACTGAACACAAAGTACAAGTTATATTAAAGGCGAGGCATTACGGAACCAATAATTATACCAGTATTGTGGACGGGTTGAGAGATTTTAAGATAGTTTTTGAAGTCACAGAAGGCAAATGGAAGGTTAATGCAAGGTACTGCTTTTCTAATTCTGTCAGCTGGCCAACAAGACGAATAACCAATAACTGTGAATATTTTAGGCTAATAATATCATTTTTCCGAAGTAACGCGACGTTGGTGATATTAAGCCTGTAAGGATTAGTGTCAATTTTGTTTTAAACGAGTAAAAAATCACCGGCATTTCTTTGCAATTTTCCGAAAAAAACATAAAAGCTATCATTTATTGTTACCTATTTTATTTTTCAGGTTTAAAAAAACAAAAAGTATTGTTTACTGAATCCTTTTAAGTTTCCTGCTATCAGGTTTTTGTCGTTTGTTTGACTCTGGTGTACAGATTGAAGCTGTGACGATGCCGAGTTCTTTTCTAATAGTAATACATTCAACCCGTGACATAAGCTATTACACTGATTTAAGGTGACTTAACTGTTAGTTTTAGAAATAGTTTTAGAGTGACTCCATTCTTCACAGGATTGCTTCAAGTTTTAGTGTTTTAACGTGAATTCATTTGAACTCTTCCTTTTCCTCGAATGTACGTGCACAAACGTACAGTCATTTTCTATATTCCTGAGGTTCTTGCGGCTCCTTGTCGAATGTATTGACATTCTTTGTTTCTAGTCGTTCGGACTCTTCACAACTTTCGTTGTCGCGTTCAAAGTTCTTCAAGTTATTCCGGACACGTCCTTATTTGCTAGAATTAGCAGCCTTCCCTTTGTCAAGCGCTAGCTCTCCGACCGTCATAGAAGTTTTCCTAAAATAAGCATTTTTTACATGTACACGACGCTGTTCCATGGAGAATTTCTTCTCAGGTCCCTTCGGTTTTGAACGCCTTTTAGTACACACGGCATTTATGAACGGATCTCTGTCGCGAAAAACTAGTATCTTGTGTAAATCGACGAGAATCTCGTCTGCCTTTGGTAAGATGTAGTCATTTGTACTGCTATTTACCGACTTGACAATTGCACTCTGTTTGTCAATATGGCCTCCTTGCTTCGCTTGTCTGACCGCTGAAATGTTCATACTTTGCGCCATCGTTTTAACGTCGCAACACCGATTTCCCTGCAGTTTCAAAATTTCTCGATGATCTCTCACTTGTTCAGTGTTTAGTGCTTGCGGCCTTCCTCGAAAAAGCTTACCCTCTTGGCGTTTCTCGCGCTCATCCCTCCTTGTTCTCTTGGTTAACTTAATTTGTTCGCAAATATTTTTGTTCTGACTCATCGCTGTCCCTTTCCTTCTTGTGGTTTCCATAGGTTCAACGGACATCTTTATGAAAATTACATTTAAGAGTTGACCTTTGGTTTTACTTCTTGACAAAAAAGCTTCAACCCCTTTCCAATTAACATTCCCACCAAGTTTAATCCCTATATGTCAAAGCATTAACATTCAGTTGTACTCTTTGTCTCTTTATGTAGCGTTTAACAATTGCTGGTCATTGCGTGCCAAAAATTCATGTACTTATTAAGTTCGGAGGTAATTAACTTGACAGTGGGCCCAAACGCTTTTCAAAAGATTCGTTAATAAGCGATTTTTTAGCCAACGAGAGAGATAATTAGTCCTTGAGTGAGCGCAATCGATGACATTACTCTCCTTTTGTTTCAAAACACGCTATGCAAATTTCCAATGCTTTCGTCTTATTTACACGTTATAAAGACATCGGTATTAGCAAAAATAAATAGTAGTAGTCATTTCAGTGGGTATATTGATCAGTTTGACGTCGTAAGGAAAGGAAGGATATATTAATACTAACTCTAAGAGAAAAGTGAAAAACAGCCGCCTTTTCGAGTGAAATATAAAAGGAAGAAAACAAAACCAACTACATTAGGCCCTAGGACAGGATGAGAACTTTCTGAAAGTGAATCGAAATTTGATTTTGCTTGTCCTTGTCTCGAGTGTAAGAGCGTTTTTCCTCGGGTTCTAAAACTTTTTGACGTTTATTACCCGCGAATTTACTCAGAAACCTGTTTAAACGCTTTAAGGTATCCCACAATGGACTTTCACCCCGCTAGGAGTTGGTGGGGGAGGGGGAGGGGATATTTGTAACATCTCTAAGAGACCGGCTATTATTTATGGCCTGTTAGGCATCGGGACATTCTGGTCCCGTCACAATAAAATTAACCTTAACCTTTTTTTAAGGTTCTGTAGTATTGTAATGCCTCCCCCCCCCCCCCCGCTGGGTGTCAATTTTCTACACAGTTCCCCCCTTTATATTTTTAAGCAAGGACTGATCCCGTCTCCGTTCGCCCTGAAAACCGCGTGATCCCCCCAAAATCCTGCCTCTTCCCCCCCACCCCGGTAAATAATGGTTGGTCCCTAATCACTTGGATAAGAGGTTTCTCCTCTTCTTCTCTTAGGGGTTCCTTCCCTTCCCCCCACACACTCTAGTATGATTTAAGAAAATTTCCCCTTAATTTGAAAAAAAGGAGGGGGAATGCAGAGCCACGCTTTAGATATGAAAGGACTATGCAAGGACTATACCTCATAGTATACATTCATTTATGTGTAGAAAAACCTTGTAGAAAATAGTTGATAATCTCCTGATCACAGAAAATGCAAATGTTTTCTAAGAGTACTAAAGGCTGAAAACAGGCAGCAAGAAGTAATAACAGTCGAGCTTGGCCTCTATTTTACTGATTAGAGTTTTGTTTTCTGCAGATTTACGAACCTCCTTTTTATGTGGCAGTGGATCACGATTGTCAGGCAGTGGTGGTTTCCATTCGTGGATCTCTCTCTATGCAGGTTCGTTGTTTTATTTAACTTAATTATATACTTCAAATAATTAATACGATAGATGCTGGAAGTTGTTGTAGCGATCTATCCGTTGACCGATAAATCACGACCGAATCTTTAGAAACTTTAAATCACTTTCCTGTGTTTTCTTTTTGTCTTCTCAATCTCGAGAAAACGCGTCGCGTCATGTTGACGTTTCAATGCCCATGGGCTTAGATGGCTGGCGCTGCTAAGCAACCCATAGCCCTCCAATGTCACATCGCTTTCTACCATAAATTAATCCCTGTTCCTTCCTTAAATTGCTCCAATGATAACACGCGGAGCGTAATAACTACGACTGGGAACGGCTCGGGTAACTTTCCTCCCCGTCGCTCTACATGCAGTGGGGGGCGATGTAGCGGAGTCCTCTATACGCTACCTGCGTCCCTGTGCAAGCCCTTTTATGCGGTGTTCAACTTTGAATCTGCCCTCATAAACAACAACATGGTCCACATCCTGACCGCATTCAAGAGCTCATCCTCCATCCCGCTCCCTAACTCGCTCGGCGAGTAAGGTATGAAGCGCTACCCTGGTTAACACTCGGCCGCTGCATCGTTTATTATTGTCGTTGTAGGGGACTCTAATTTTAACCTCACAACTACTTTTTAGATGTAACCCTTATTGTTTCTTATCAGGATGCTTTGACTGACCTGACCGGGCAGCAAGAGGAACTTAGAATTGAAGGAACTGAAATTACCTGTCATGCGCATAAGGTATGTTGTGGCACTCTTTTCGAATGTTCATGTAAGGTTTAGTATTGGGAGGTTTCTAAACGCATATCCTTTGTGACTAAGGCATTGGTGAAAAGTAGGGGTATTCGAAGAAGGGAAAACGAGATTCACACGGTTATTTTGAATTGTAGTACAGTAAAAATAATTTGGAGTGAATTCGACGCCGGCGCCAGCTTTTTTTGCCAAATTAAGTTTATTAAGGAAAAGAATGATAAAGAATAAGAAAACGGTGAGGTATAAAAAAAAAATTGGGAAATCGTGCACTGTAATCCCATAGCGCATTCGCGTTATCCAGTAATATTCCAGAAGTTCGTTAGACGCATGGGTCGGATTATTTAAACAGAGTTTAGCCGTTGTTTGACAAAACCACGTCCTGAACAGTCCTCAATTCAGTTGAACCTTTTATCTGAACATTTATTTTTGTGAACAGCGTCAAGAGGGCCGAAAGCTAGCAGCGGAAGGACAACTATTCAATTAAATTAAGCCTCTTGGAGAAAGCCTGAGGCCCACTGCTTGCGTAAAACTGCGGTCTGGGTTAGACCTCGTGTAAATAACCGACCCCAATATAAAGTTTAATTTTATAGAAGGGCTAAAGAAAGTAACTGATACTGATTTTCTTTGTTTACTTATTAATACTATATATCTTTCTCTTCGTGGTTTTAGTCACCCCTTAAGTCTCTTCTTCTGTTTCTACTCACTCTTCATTTTACTTTTCAGGGTATTTTACTGTGTGCACGTTATGTTAAGTCAAAACTAGAAAAGGAGGAACTGCTTCAGCGTGCTTTCTCGAGAGCTGGCGAGGTACTGTACATGAAGTAGGAGTGAACTCATAATAAAATGAAAGGGTTCTGCGCAGTGTAGCTGTTCAGTGGAATTTAGTATTCTGTTATTTCAGAATAATGAACTGCTCCAGCTGACTTATCAAACGCTATCACCGTTTTTCGCGTAGGATTTAAAAGACTTGAAACGCCCGTGAAAAGCTTTGTGCGTGATTATAATTACCAAGTGCACAAGCGTTATTACGCTTATTTTTATCCATGCCGCAAGAATGCTGCTGCCAATTAAAAGAGCTTGCAGATTGATTTCTGTCTTTTGCGCAGTATTCCAACGAGTGTCGAAAGTAATTTTGGGATTGCCTAGGTTTTGCCCTGTATCGCTCTGTGATTGGTCCAGAAAACTCGTGTCACTTCCTCCATCAATCTGGACTTGGTCACTCGCGTTTTCCCGCGCTTCGAGCAGTTGGCTTGTTTTGACTTTTATTTCTCATTGTTGGCTCCTTTAGTTATTTCCTTTGTTCCGATTGGCTGTTATGATTACTTAGGTTGTGGTTTTACAACACTCGAAAGGAATGCGTTCTAAAGAAAATTTTTTCTCTTAGAATTATCGTCTCGTAATCGTTGGTCATTCTCTCGGTGCTGGAACTGCCTCGTTGTTGTCCGTTCTTCTCAAACCAACTTACCCTGAATTGCTTTGTTTCGCTTACTCCAATCCCAGCGTGCTCAGGTATGTAATTCATCTTGTATTCTTGTTTGCGTTTCATTCTGAGTTAAAAGCAATGACTGTGATTCGATTCTTTAAAATGGTCCGGATAATTTCACCCGCTATTTTCTTCACAGTGCTCTGGCCACTCCATATTGTGAAGATTTTATCATTTCCGTTGTTCTTGGAAAGGACGTCGTTCCCAGGTAAGTGCCTGTTTTTGGCCAGAGCTCATCTTTTAGTTGACTATATTTTCAACAGTATTCTTGTGGTAGAGTGCTTTTCCACAGTGTTAGAATTTTTTTGCCCTGTTTATGTCGCAGTATCTGCGCACACTCCCCTCCCCCAACCAAACAACAGTCAACTGGTAACTAGTTAGGGGAGTGGTAGGTGCGTAGTAGCTCAGATACTGACATTGACCTGATATATTGATCCAAGTTATGAGCAACTGCGCACCTACCTCTCCCCTAACCCAACAACGGTCAACTGTTGTTAAGTTAGGGTCCATGTTGGGTTAGGAGAGGGGTAGGTGCGCAGTTGCTGAGATACTGACATTGATCTGATATTTTTTATCCGAGTTATGAGCAACTGCGCACCTAACCCTCCCCTAACCCAACAACGGTCAACTGGTGATAAGTTAGGGTCCATGTTGGGTTAGGAGAGGGGTAGGTGCGCAGTTGCTCAGATACTGACATTGATCTGATATTTTTTATCCGAGTTATGAGCAACTGCGCACCTACCCCTCCCCTACCCCAACAAAGGTCAACTGGTGATAAGTTAGGGTCCATGTTGGGTTAGGGGAGGGGTAGGTGCGCAGTTGCACAAATACTGACATTGATCTGATATCTTTGATCCGAGTTATGAGCAACTGCGCGCCTACCCCTCCCCTAACCCAGCAACGGTCAGCTGGTGATAAGTAAGGGTCCATGTTAGGGCTAACGCTCAAAACGCCAGTTTTGAAACTCTTTACGGAGGCCAGTTTACATTATCAACTTGGTTGATAAAATAAAATTACCTTGTTACCCCCACCGACGCAGCACCACAGTTTCTTTAGAAACATACCCCCTTTATTCGATAGTGTACTTACCTTCATTTACTTTTAACCCTTAGAATGGGAGTTAAAAGCGGGGATGAGTTGCGTCAAGATCTAGTGGCTGTTATTAGTAAATGCTCCCTTCCTAAGGTATGTGGTAGAATAAGTGGTTGGACCAAACACCAAAAGTAAATCCTTAACTAATTTCGAGATCCTTCGGAACGGCTCTGAAAATAAACTGATCTCGAGATCCTTCGGAACGGTTCAAAAAATAAACTAATCTCGAGATGCTACGGAACGGCTCCAAACATAAAGAAATCTCGAAATGCTACGGAACGGTTCTAAACATAAACTAATCTCGAGATCCTTCGGAACGGTACTCTGAAACATTCTGCCACTGAACTAGAACACTATACAATGACTACTAATCGCGGACAAGATTATTCGACAAAGAGTGTCACCAGGTTGCATATGTTATGCGACGTCAAGAAAAGTTATTACGTAATTGTCGTCGTTATCACAAGTTATTAAACACCTTCCGCATAGTTTCAAGTCATTTCAACTGTAAGTCACGTTCGATATAATCAGTAGACGCGAATTAAGAAACTGGGTCATGCACATGAAGTTAAGGAACCTGGTAGTGGTATAAAAAGATAGTAAGAGGCGAACGAAAGAAGAGAAAACAAAATAAAAATCTTGATTAATTTTTCAAATAATTTTTTTTCCCGGAGAGTTTTCGCATTGTGAGGCGTGAGTAGTCCAGTGGTCAGTGCGCTGGACTCTGGGTCGGTTGGCCCGGGTTCAAGTCCTGGCTGGGGCATGACGTTGTTTCCTTAACCAAGACGCTTCACTCACACTGCTTCGTCTTCTCGGATAAGACGTAAAGCCGTAGGTTCCGTCTCCTGCAGGGTTAGGGGTAGGAGAAGTAAATTTCCCATGCACGAGATTACTGTGTAGTGGATGTCTTCCCCGGGGTGGGATGGGTGGGAAGATGAGATCGCTACATGGACTGAAGCGGCTGCCAGAGGCGCCTGATAAAAATGCTGACGTCCGATCTCAACCTTACAATACTGTTAAGCGCGCCTGAATATATCCACATAGAAGTCTGCGCCATATAAATGTAAATGAAAATGCATTGATGTGTACGGTTCAAATTTCATGGTTCGGGCCCAAACATTTTGCAATTACTGTTCGTGCCTTTTCTTTTATTAACTCATGTTATTTATTCATACCTCTTCGTAGTACCGTGTTCTGATGAGTGGCTGTTGGCAAGCGCTGTGTTTCTTTCTGGGTCCCAGTTTCAAAGCTGGACGAGGTGAAGATTGGCATTTTTTTTCTCGTTCTCGCCAGTACAGATCAACTTCTAATCATCTTTTGTGGGAATCTAACTTGACCCAACCTCTTCTAGAAGACATGCAAGGTATAACAGCTTTAGCTATTTCACCATTTTTGACTTATTTAAAGCACTTCGCAGAGCTTCTACTAAGTGCAAAAGTCTCTAAGCCAATTAATTCTACCTCACTGCTTCGCCTCCCATATTCCATAGTCTTAATTGCCATTCAACTACTAAGGCTCCATAGTTTGTTGCTCAAATATCAGCTCTGTCTATTTCCAGCCGGTAAATCTTTGCTCTTCCTTTGTTTACCAGACGAAACTTCACTTCTGGCTCGTGGAGAGCCTTCCACTGGATACTTTACTGAAGGCGAACTTGAATCGACTCCGTCATCATCCTTGACACCAGTCTCCGCTGAGCAGCTATTCCCGGCTGGAAAGATATTACAGATCGACGAGAGGCCGTCTATCAGGTGAAAATTGCGATTTCCTAATTTGGCTGGGTAGTTTCTGTTTGTTATTTTGCAACCCGACTATGAAGTGCACCCCCCCCCCCCTCCTCTCCCTTATCAACATCCTTAGAATTGTCCGCAGGTAAAGGAGGTTTTTTATCTCCGTTACCTTTTCCAATCCACTGAAATCGAAGGGAATGCGCGTGGAAAGGGTTTTACTTGTGAAGTTTCCGGAAAGAAAAAAAAGCAAGTTAATCGTCGCTCCGCCACAATGGCTTTTCAGCCACAATGTAGACTAACTACACTGGCAGGAGGGGCAACCGAGAATAAATCCAGTGAGTGGTAGGGTGGAGGACTTGAATCCGGGACACCAGATTACAAGTCCAGCACCATAACCATTCGGCCACGCCACCTCCAGAAATCTGCTTAGGCAGTTTGCCCGGGCTGTGGCCGTTTGAATCGAAAGAGGGCTCTTAGTTGAGCTATAGACTGAGGCTTGAACAAGCTATATGATATTGTATCGAATTCAGGAAATTTAATCGTTTACCGATTCTCTTTTCGATAGGTTGGAAAGACCGCAATATGACGTCATGTGGGCAGATAAAGAGAACTACGTCAAACTTGTCATCCATCCCGGCATGCTGAGTGATCATATGCCTGATCGTGTTATGAAGGCACTAGGCGGGATATTGACACAAGATACCACCGTTCAAGAAGTTTAATGGAAAGGGTGTTTATTACTTCTTGTTTGAGGAAGTACTGGCATCACAACTGTGTTTGGTGTTGTAAAAAATGTCTTTGTTCTTCTTGGTGATCATAATGGGTGAATGTTCAGTTGTTTGTACCACAGTGTGAAGTCAGTATGAATTGAAAAGTTACTACCAAGTGTTTAGCTTTGTAATTTGTATCATTGGCTCGGATGTGAAACAAAGCAATATAGCTTACGACTGCAAAAGAAAGAATGAAGATTCTCCTACGCGGGTCACTACCATATCTTACAAGAGGCTTGGTAGATTAAGAGGTATCCGTCCTTTTCGTCTAAGCCCGTGATGAAAAACACCCGTGATGTTAACTGCCGCACGGAACTCTTTTCGTTGACCTCACTTTCGGAGTTCCGCGCAGCACGCTAACAACCTATTCACTGATTTTAATTAGACTCGCACGACAGACTTCGCCGAAAAGGAGGAAAAGCTCTTGGTTTAGAGGAGAGGGCGCACTTCTATGCTTTTTTATGAAAATAGAACTGATTAGGAAAGCAAAATGTGTATAAAGAAAGGGAGACCTCGTTTCGGCACAGGCTTTCTGCTGGGTAATGTCTTTGACTATGGTATGCGTTAGAGAAAAATTAGGGACTTTAAGCAAACCACGACGGCTACGGCAACGAGAACGTGGAAAAACAATATATCTAATTGACAGAACAATAGCCCAACACGTGCGTTTTAAAACTTTTTACATTTCTTAGCCGTCCTTTGCTAAACAACAACGTGAAATCACCCAAATTTGCGTCGTCTGCGAACCGAAACCACGGCGGCAAATTATTTTAATTTACATTTGGAACTCAACGCTACTTTTATACGTTATGTTGAGTTTGAGGTCTGGCGCCCTATGAGACGGCAAACACTTGCAGCCATTTTCGAAATTCTAACTAAAAGTAGAAACTCATTTTTTAATCAACGTTTTCTGTGCTGTTGCCGTCCTGACTGCTTAAAGTCCCTATTATAAAGAGAATGGAACGGCGTTGCAAAATATAAGTTAAGGGCAAGAAAGGTTATTTCTCCAACTAGAAGTGAGAATTAAGTGTATTAAGGTCGTGCGAATTTGAAAGGTGTTACCTTTTCATCGCGATAAATTTTACGACGATTGATGTAATGTGTAAACAGGGTATAAAAATTGATATGGGTGTAATTGTCAATTCAATCAATTACGAGCTAGGTTGCAACTCAGCGCACGAGCGTTTCCCGGGTTTTGCACTGGTAGAATGTTTCCTACTTGCCGGGTTTACAGTTGGTTTTGATTGCGTGTGTTCTTAGTGACAATAAACCGCTTGAATTTCATATTAAGTTATTATGAGTTGGGTGTTCCCAGATCAGTGTGTTATCATTCAATCTCGTGAAATGACATTCATTTAATGTTTCCGTCGGAGTGATTAGGAATCTCCATATTGGAACTCTTGGAACGGCAGCCGTGAGATGGCACTCTGAAAAGTTACAAAGTAATCCCTCTTAATTATAAGCTTTTTGAAATAACCTAGGTAAAGTCCAGTGAGAGAAAAATGACCCTCTAATATTACCATTATTAACTGAAAAATAAAATTTCTACGCAAACTGGCTCCAGATTTTTACATTGGTAATTCAATTCGTGACATAGTATCGTTCAAAGGATGGTTACTTTCTCTAGTAAGTGTGTTGAGAATGGGGCGAGCTTACTCCAAATCAGCGTGGGGAAATTTTTTTTCCATTTTTCTTTTCTTTCAGTAGATATATCTTACTAACCAAGCGCGAGGGCCGTAGTGGGAGAATATCGGCCCGAGGTCTTGACAGTACGGACCTCGCTGCGCTCGGTCCGTACAAAAAAGACCAAGGGTCGATATTCCTCCTGTACGGTCCCGAGCAAGCTTGGTTAATAACAGATTTATTATACGACTGAAGTTCAAAGGGACACAAGTGCGGTATCATTCGGGACCTTTCGGGACAGTGCCCGGTCCAATACTGAGAGAATATTGACCAGCAATAGAGCATTTTGATTGGTCGATTTTAGTTATCGGCCCTCTGACTGCCCGAGTCGTGTAATAAGGGACGCGGTTCAAATGCGGAATTTTTTCGCCCTTCACTGCTTCTTAGGAGCATAGGCCTACCAACTCTTTCTGCCTCTGGAACTGATCTCTGCTTCCAGCGAACGCGTCTCCAGGTGTTCCGTGGATGATCTTCCTCACTCTTTTGAGGATTCCAGGTTAAAGCTTGCCCTTTGATGATACAAAAAAGGTTCTGCAAGGTGTGATAAAGCCATTTTTCATGAGCCAAACTGTATTTGGATCGAGACCGACCCAAATTGCAAAGAGAAAGGTTGATAGTTTCTTAAGAAACTGTTTGGGGGTGCGTCGGTGAGGTAACGAAATAATTTGAATATATCAACAAAGTTGAAATGATGACCGATTCCAAGAACACCATCGCGACGTGGAGAGGAATGACAAGGACACATCGAAACTAGTCGCTAGACATTTTAGTTTACCTAACCACTCTAAGCAACACATGGCAATCTGCGGTCTTTCCTTACACTTAGATAGCACGGAAAGCCGTAAAACTCTTGAACAAAAGCTCATCTTTCAAACCGGCAGTCTAAATCCCACAGGTATCAACAAACGCTTTTCATTCCACTAATTTATACGTGTTTTTCTCGTTGCCATGTTCCCACCAATCACGTAGCTCCTTTTTCTGCCTTTAAAAGCACACACAACCCACAATTCTGCTATTCACTCCGACGAAGGGCTAACGCTCGAAACGTCAGCTTTTGTAATCGTAACGGTGGCCAATTTACCATTTCAACTTTGTTGATATATTCAAATTGCAAAGAGTACGCTTGTTGATTACACCCCGAACTTAATAATCCACACCCCTCAAAATTCCGAAAAGAAAACCGCGTCAAAATACGCGATTACGATTTACGCATTTGGTTTAACAGATAAGATGTTCGGCGTCTAAATCGAAATCGTTCCAAAACCGTTTTAGAGGCAAAATTCCCGCTCGAACCGGGCGGAGAAAAACGCCTACTCCGCTTCGAATTGGAGAAGCTGTTCCTAATTGAGGTAAGACGCAGAACTTTTCGTCCTCATTATTTAAGACATTGATGCGGCTCATGAAGAGTTCAGCTTTTGAACCAGGCCTAAATGATTTAATGGATAAAGCAGGAAATATTGTGTTGTGAGGTGAATTGGAAGTTGTTGTTTTGAGACTTTTCCAGTTAAGCCTTTTGTTTTGTTAAGCTTTGCCTTTTGCGCCTACCTGTTGTTTTGGTAGATTTATATGTTTTTGGCTCAGCTCGCGTATTTCCTTGTTACCGTGTTAGACATTTAAACAGTTAGACAGTTTCACAGGTGGTCGTGTTTGCGTTGGTAAAGCTGACGTTGAGTTCTACCCACACTGAAGTTCTTCTTTGCGTGCGCGATTCCCGCGCTCAGCTGTTAGCGTCCAATTGGTTCCTTGGCACTCGACGAGTACTTCGGTGAGGGCCCACCAGTTTCCCCCTTTTTTGCAAAATAAACGGATACACTAAGGAAACTCTCACAGTCAGCTAACCCAAACATGTCTACGGATTTCCTACTTAAAACGTTGGTACCTCTCGCTAGAGTAGAAGGAAAAAGAGAGAGAAGAAAAGATCTGAAGCATGGTAGTCGAAGCTGTAGTAGCTCTTGAGGAAAGAATAAAAAGAGAAGGGTCCAGAGTCTTGGTGCCTCTCATTAAACGATCAAGCGAGTTAAAATTCACTGTTAAGTGAACAAATATGTACTCAAACTCACACAGGATAATGCTAACGAACTAGAATTTAGAGACTTCCTTTGTTGTCTAAAAAGTCACCTTTCTTTCTGAAGTTTTTTGCACTTGTGATGTGTTTTTTTTTTCCTCTGATGCTTTCAGTGTCAAGTTTGGCACCTTTGAAATCCACAGTAATCAACTCTTCTGCCTCAACCAAGTAGATCGGGACAAACATTCATAACCCCAATGGTCTCGGGCCGTTTTCTGCGCTCATAAATCCCGGATGAAAACAATTTCACATAACTCTATCTGTGATGACTGTTCTTTGGTGAAATTTTGTTCAATTTTTTTTTTAGCGATTTATAGAAATTTCCTTGAGGATTCGAGTTGTCGGGAAAAAATTAATTACTTAAAGAAATTTGTCGGAAGTGTGTGAAATATCCGATAAAGGAACTTCTTACGGATAGTGTTCAGTAGCTGAAGGACATTGACAGATTGTCCGTCAAAAACATTTTTAGTCCTATTCAGGTTCATCTGTGAGCTTGATTCACCTTTTGCTTGAGAACTAAGACTGGGGTCTGCTACTGCATCCTAACCAGTTTCGTTTTTGTACACTGATTGTAGAGTTATTATGATGAAACATAGAACGGGTTGTTATCAGCTTGTTTTCAAACGCCTGTCTTTCTTTAAATCCCAATTAGAAGCCGCCTCTTCAGAGATAGGCCCACCGAGAAATCCTTTCGGCGAAGTATTAGCCCCAGGGCTCTTAACGGGGTAAGTACTGCAGTAAAGTCGCACACGTTATGCGAGACAGACTTCCCCTATATCCAAACATATACTATTCTTTCAGCACATTTTTAAGTGGAGACCAAGGCTAGGCTAATGGTTCATTAGTTTAACCACTACGACATTAATGCATACAAAGAAAGATGTTATTTAGGTAAGGTTTCTTAATTTCAGTCCTTAATTTGTTTAGAGATATGGCTCCATCTTTGTGTTTCAGCTGCTGCGGATGCAAAAAAATGAGAAAATAGGAATCGAGTTCGTGTATTTGACTTTGTGTTGCATGACTCTTTCTGCGCGCGTGGTGAATTTCTTACTTTTTACTAATCATTTTCCTAAGAAAAATCCTTCAGACAATAAAGGTCCTTTTTTTGTCCGGTGAATTAAGCCAAAATTGTCTCCTGAATTAATTATCTTTGCCAAGCGTACAGCTGCACGGTGAGATTATTCATAGCCTAATATCGTAGGTCTTGAATCGAAAGGAAGTTTTAATTACTCGATTTCTGCAGGCTCAGATGTAACAAAGCTTTCCTAAATTTGCAACTTCTAAGAATGAATAAAGTGTTGTTCATTTTTTTTGTCTCAGAATCCATGATAGAAAAAAGAGTTAATTCCAAACTGGTTATTTACCTCTGGAGCCCTGAGGGTTTTAACACTCACGTTTATTTGTTTGCCTTCTTTTGCTGCTACAAAAGAAAAACAAAAACTGGCAGACAGAAAAAAGCTTGTCCGTGATAATCAGGCACAGAAATAAAAAGATAAATAATAATGAAATGAAGAAGACTGGGACCTAAAACTTTTCTTCAGCTTAACGTAATACTAAGTAAAGCAAGCGCTTCCCCCAATTCTAAAAGTAAATTCAGTTCTAAACAAAATAATGACAATGTTTCGCCGGCAAAATAATTAACTTCCTAATCCAGACTCTAGCTGACTAATACGTTTTCACCATGAGGTAGATACATGCCTATTGTGTGTGTTCGAAAGCGATGCAAGTAGTTATTTTCGAATCAAACAGCAGTTAATTTTCTCGCAGCTTTGTGTGCTTAACTTATGTCAACTTTTTCACTTTTTTACATCTCCGTCCTGACGTCACTCAGCGCTTCCATAGTTACATGAAAACCCCTGCAAACTTCAGGATTAATTGTTCATCGTGAAGTAGGTTGTGAGTGAAGCTGAATCTTCGTTTGATTATTTTATTGTTACATTTTATCTTTACTAGCTCGATTGAATAAGAAATGGGATTTCCAAGTGGTGTTATTACTGAGTATCATCGTAATTTTCAACCAGATAGTTGCTTGGATTGTATTGAAACCGGAAGGAGCGAGTTTTCTTTGGGTGCTAGACTAGCAATATACACTTGTGATAAAACGCGTGTATATCAAAAACTGAATTAAATGTTTTGAATCAAAAAGAGGCAAAGACGGAGAAATAAATGCTCTTCGGGGAAAAAGGCTAAATACGTAAAAAGAATTCGTATATTTTTCACGAACCCGATATCACAAAGCATTTGAAGTCGCGCTTGTCCTTTGTTCTCGCTAATTTTCCACATAAAGTAATATCGTAAAATGGTTCTCTTTCTTTCCTTGCTCGATTTATTTAAGAGAGGCTTTTTTTTGGAAGATTTCTGACATTGTTGAAATTGTTTTAGAAAACACTGTGGTTTGTATTTCTCTTTTTTTGACTGGGTAAACACAGGGGATCGAAGGTTAAATTGAAGAATAAGTGTCACCGGCATCGAGTAAAATGCATTACTCGTTCCCGTACTTTGGCCAGAAGGCTTTTAAGGAAAGTCAAGCTTTCGGAAAATTTTGTTTCCATTTGAAAGAAATAGGTAAACTGAGAAACGAGGTGTCGTACGCACGGAATCACAATAGAACCATCCAATGAGATGAGTAGCTTTTGACGGTTAACACATATATCGAGGGAGATAGCTGACTCATTTTATGCAAATTCATTAAATCTACATTGTTTTCCTCTTATTACAAATGCTGAAACGTCAATATGTCAATATGACACCTGGTGTTCTAGATTGTGTTCTATGCTATAGAAGACGGGAAACACTCAGATCTTCGCCATAATATATGTGAGTACATTTTATCATCTCAAATTCGCGGGGAAAATGAAGTGATTTCCCAACAGAATCTGCAGTTTCTAAAATCAGAGACTGACATGGAAAAACCTCTCCTCTCAAAGCGGACAATGTATGGGCTGCTTTTGTTAACGGTAAGGTTCAATTTAACTTAATTCACGATAACCTAAACGTGGAGTAACATAAAAGTGCACTAACCCCCTAAAGAAAAAGTCTTCTCACGTTACACTTCTCTCAAAATATTAAAAATTATCAACGTTTTTTCTTTTATTTTGCAATCAGCTTGCCCTTCTTCAACTTGAAACGCGAGAAGTCATGGCCGGTAAGTTTGTCGCGTTATTCATTTTACCTAGCTAGCGTTGGAAATTGCCATTGCCAGCCCATTTTATCTTCACTCTCATTACGGTGAATTCTCTAATGTTGCCGCGCCATGATTATTCAATTCTACCTCAGTTATAATTCTAAGCTGGTCTAATCCTGCGAAAAATTAGCGGTAAGACCATCCGGTTAAATGAAATGCAAAGCAGTGAAAATTTTTCATCTTCGGTTCAGTTTATTGACACAGCCGGCTTACAAGCGGATGGTTTCTGCCTTTAAAAAAAAAGTACGACACTTCATGTTTTCATTGCGAAATTGGTGCCACACGTAAATAAAGTCTTTATTTTGCAGCCGTAAGGACTCTACTTAATCAAAGAATTTCCTGTAGTTGCATAGGTTTTCAGGAAAATTTTCATTTGAGAATTTTGTGCCACCAGTATTTAGTATGTGCATCTTTACGATACAGGCGACATCTTTTCATTTCCTCTCGTAATTAGAAATTTTTTAAAAAGCCGCAAGCCACCATTCGGCAGTAAGACTCACTCTTTACTCGAGGATTAATCTGTAGTAACCAGAATTCCAACTGCTTTCCTTAACAGTATCTAACTTTAATTACAACACTGAACAATACTAACGTTACCATCGCCTGATTTACAACCAATTCCTAGAAGGATCGATCCGTTGTGGTAAATTTTATTATATCTCACATTCGTCTCTTTGTTCACCTGAAGTTTCGTCGTTGCATTTCTCATGTTGTGTAAAAGGTTTTGGAGCGAATTTCGGTAAATTCGCCAGACTGGGCACAATTTCAAAACAAGCGCCACCAGTGGTAGACTAATGCATTGTTTCACAGTGAAAGCGTTTCTATCAAACTTGTTTTGGCAGTCGGTGAGGGGTACCTTTTTATTTTTTCATTCATTCACCAACCCTCCAACTAAAAAATGTTATTATCTTTTTCTTTTATTCGTCTTGTTCTGCCGTGTATTCCTACTTGACGCCCCTTTGCAAAAACTAATTATCACAACCGGCCGAACGGTGCGTGCACTATTAATGATTTCATCTTCGAAGTTCTGTTTTTCACATAGCCGAGTTCCTGATCGCTGGTTCCAAAGGGCATAAAAAAAAAGAGATCGTTGTTTTTAAGATCAAGGAGGACGACAGCTTCGAAGAAAAGTTTGGATTTCCAATAACGTGACGTCCGGACTCAGAAATTAGTTTTCGATATGGTAATTCTCACTCAGAATTTGTTGTCGTATCTCTTTAGCGGTCTAACTGTATATTATTTCTGTTTTGAGGATATTTAAGGATGAAAAAAATTTGATCTGATTTATCACCACTTATCATTCAAAAAATCCAGTGATTTAATATCACAGATTGAAAGGAAGCGAAAAAGAATTATCTGAAGATTTGCTAAGCACAGTGACATAAAAAGAAGAAGGTTGTAACAACTTTTAAAAGCAGTTTTCGAAGGCAGTGATTGTGCCTTAACTGAAGATCGAACGGAAGGTTTTCATTTTCTCAGATCTTATGGAAACATCTGTGTCTTCCCAAAATGCGTTTTTATTAAAGTGGACTTACGGAATACCTGTCACTTTTCTGTCCAGTCCAAGTCATTTTAACGTTTATTAAGGGTTTCACGACACGTATTTGTTATGAGCTCATCAGACCAAAACAAAGAAAGGATCTGTTTCCAGACCCTTGCTTCGCCTAAGACAGATCTTATCTTTGAGTTTGTTAGTTTTTTCAACGTTTTAGTTACTGTTTCCTAGCAATAAAAACAATTGCAAAGTGATTAGTGTGATAAATCGTGTCATGCAAACATCACCTGAGGGTCTACTTTTTCCCTTTTTTTTTTCTTTAAAAAGCTGCTCACAGTTCATTTTGGTAAAGATCTTTCCCAAAATGAGAACCAATGTTTAAGCTATTAATCCATTTTTCGTTATAAATTCCGATTTTACTTTCCATATATCTGTAAAGGATCCAAGAAGTTTTGTTTAAGAATAACAGAAACTGAAGTCTTGTTGAGCCAACAATTTGCTTGAAGTTTTCTTGAAATTTTTAAATGCCTGCTAAAAACCCCATGAAGGCAATTTGATGAAAACAACGTTTCAAATTCAACAAAAACTACGAAACGAGACTATTTATTTGCAAATACGACCTGAAAGAACCTAATGTAAACATCGTTTGTATGGCTGATATTTAAATCGGTTTGTATTTTTGTGGTTAAATTATTTAAGGCATCTCGTCGCCATCGTAAAAATTTGATGATCTGGAATAAACTTGAAGGAATCGACTTCGACATAACTTAGCATCAACTTTATTTCAACACGATAAGTGTTTAAAGCTTCGCGCTTATGGGGTCGGCAAACTTCCTTAGACCTCAGGTTGCCCGTCTAATTATCACTGACATTAAAACCTGAATCTAACTTTATTATCACAAATTTACTGTTAAAAAGCGATGCTGTATACTGTTATATATGTCATCAATGACTGAAAACTTGAAATAAAGGCAACATTTTCCGTTGTGCTGAGTGTGTCCTGGATTACAGGCATATTTTTCGTAGTGATTGGAAGGTTGTCAAAAACAAGACCGTGTATGAATATTGTAGAGAGTCGCAAAGGAAAGGTGTTTGGTTATTAAAACATCCCATATGTTTATTCAAATTGCACATCAAGCCCCAGGAAAACATTTATGGATCAATTAACCGTACCGGCAAATATGCTCGAAAGCTCGTAATTGGCAAACCCGGCTTTCTCAAGCTGAAGTTAATTCGTCAATGCTATTTTTAACATGATAACTATTGGCAGCCAGGATATCTGTTATTTTCCTCAACCAATTGCTGGAATATATTCGATATCAAGAGAGTTAGCGAGCAGATGTTTAACAACAAATTTATATCCCAGTGTCATAGCGCACTGAATGCTTTATGACTTAATACGTGAAAATGAATGATCATACATACCACATATGGCTTCCTGTCGACATCGCGTGCACAGGATAAAAACTTAATAAAGGGACGTGGTTTTGTCCCATTTTTCCTTTCAAAGGCAAAGAGAAAGGCAAAAACCAAACACGTCTCTGGCTTAACGAAGTTGTGATATTCATCAAACAGATAATATTTCAATCTATCAAAAATTAGCTTTGAAAAAGGTGATTTTTGTTATGAATTATAAACAAGTTTAGTTGTTTGTCGCTCTGTGGATTCTTAGATGGTTGGCAACTAGTAAAATCATTAAATGTTTTAAACCATTGACATCATATAAAACAAAACGTATAAAAAACACATTACTTCGATCTCATCGATTTATTAATTCTTTCCCATCAAACTGCAATAGTCTATCAACAAGAAGTTTTCCGAGTGTTTCTATGGTCTGAGGTTTTTTCGTTTGAGCCTATCTAGCCTAATATATCGCCGTGTATTCCACAATATGGATTCGGTAGAGCGTTTTTTCAATGATTATATTTTAGGAGACTAAGTAATTGTCTCTGTGCAGTGCCCACGCGTTGTTGATTTTCTCATTTTGTTATTCATCGTTTGATAATGAGTTTTGCATTCGATTTTCATCAGCTTTTCGCGGTCAAGAGTACTGCTGTTGAGGCATTCAAAATTTTTTCATTTTGTTGTTTTCTTTCTTAATAGCACGTAAGAGATATTTTCAAGCAATAGCGGCTTTCGGCTTTCACAGATCTTGGACATCTGTTTCAAGAGAGATGGGACTCGAGTTCAGCTCTAACGTTTTTTCGCAACAAAGGCAATTAATCTACCGATAAATACTTTAAGCAAGAGCTTAGTAGTTTCCATACTCATTTTGTCCGATATAAACGAAAAACTACATGGGCCTTAATTCTGCAACCACTTTACCCCACAGATATTAACAATTTCCTTTTTTTTACCGGGTGTGTAGTATTTGGTTTTTCGCCATTACTATGAGATCCGCCTTTGAAAATGTTCTGTGAAAAATACTGTTTACGGAATATGATAACAGCACTCTAAAAAGCGCGTTTGAACACGGTAGAGTTAGCGAAAATTCTACATAGTTAATAACTGAAAATAATTGAAAGCTACGAGGAGCGGGGAGCCGTTATATCGACATAATATCTGCGGAGCTGGACTAATAACGACTAATAACGGAACTTTATACCCGTCTCAGGATAGAATGGAAAAAACACCCACCGGCTTAATTAATTCTTTAATGATGGTCTTTTCAGAAGTTTTAGCTGTTGCTTTGTCAGCCCTTCTGTAATACGTTTCTACAGACGAAGAAACTCTATTACGAAGAAACATCCGAGTGAGTGTCCGACGGTTCGGCTTTGCATCGGCCTTGCATGCCTTTCTTCGTACTGTGACTGGCCTAAAGAGCACGTGCCACTCTCTCAACCAATCAGATTGAAACACAAAAACCTACTGGGACTCATTCAAGGCGTTTTTCTGCGATTTCAACAGTTAACTGTTTTGACTCTGAGATTTCGCTGGCCTCTTACAGGGACATGCGTCACTTTTTTATTTATTTATTTTTTGTTTGTTTTCTCTTTTAACCCTTTGACCTCTAAGAGTGACTAACATCTAAATTCTCCTTACAATATCACCTCAGAATCACACATTAAGGTCAACAGAAAAAATGAATTGATCATCAACTAAACAAGCTCTTGATTGTTAAACAAATTCTCCTTGTCCGCACCCAAAGAAACGTATAGAGAACAGTATGGAGAATATAGATGTTGATATTAGGGTGTACAGGGTTAGGGATGTTTCTGATTCCTGGCTGATCGAGGAATTCAGAAAGCTCTTTTTCGCGTCAACGTTACAACTCCCAGTAGTGATCAACATGTAACCTCTCCCTGTAATATCCATACATTACACAGCAAACATGTAATGAGATTACTCAAAGTTATCGGAGAAGGCAGCGTGGTCGAGTGGTCAGCGTGTCGGACTTGCGATCCGCCGCTCCCGGGTTCAAGTCCCGCCCTGGCCACTCCCTGGATTTTTTTCACGGTAGCCCCGAGTTTCAAATCCTCGGCCATGCTTGTAATATAGCCAACTGGTTTGCCTTCGGCCGGTCCGGATTCTTAATAATGTTATTTTCAATTTGAAATATTTGTTTTAGTTGTTTGGAGGAAAACCTGTAAACTAGCTTCTAGCTAAGTGTTTCTCCACGTTAAAAACTGTTTATTTATTTATTTATTTATTATTTATTATTGAATTCGGAGTTGTTACCTTGATCTGAAACCAAATTCTTGTTACTAATTTACAAAGAAATTTCTAGTAGGTCGAGGGGAGAATTGACAATCAGATCTTGGGAGTTAAAAGGGATAATGATATCTTTTTCGTTTTTTTAGGCTGGTACTTGGGATGTTACAAAGAAAATATTGCAGACCGCTTAATCAACATTTCGGCCGGAAACTACATCGTGTCCGACACTTCTGCTCAAGAGTGCACCTCCTCCTGCGCTTACTTGAACCAGTCCTACGCAGCCACCGAGGGAAACCTGTGCTTTTGTACCAACAACGGTCGGTATGATGTGTATGGCAAGGCCACTAGTGACAGCCAGTGTGACGTCCCGTGTTCAGCCCAATCATGTGATAATACATCATACGTGCGAGTGTATTCAACCCAAGGTGCGATAGGTAAACTCAAACTTCACGGTCCAGGAGTCGGATGGATGTTTCGTGAAGTCAGTTTTTCGACTGTTATTGGAGAAGGTAACGAAAAAGAATGAGGTCTGTCTCATTTTTTGGCAAGTTTTCAGTCTCACTGATTTCATTTAGCATATCTATTGATGGCTAATTTTTCTGCTGTTGCAGCTGCTTTTTGCACCTATTGTTATGGATTGTCACGCATTCTTCCTCTCTTCTCTAAGAGGTCGTGGTACGTGACAAACTTAAACGACAGATGCAAAGGACGCTATTGGCTGTCACACTTAATTTTAATTTATTGGACGATTTTAGGAAAAAAGGTTTGTGGAAACTAAAGGTTACATTACACGGCTTAAAAGTCACTTTCAACTTAAACAAATTGTGAAAACACCAACGAGAAAGGATGCCATCCTGGACTTAGTGCAAACTAATTTGCAAGATCACTGCGATAAACCACAAATATTTCCACCCTTTGGTCTATCTGACCACAATACTGTATCTGTCTCAGCTCAACCTCGTTCCAGGGGCCTTTTCCCTTAGTTGGGGGTGGGGCGGGAAAAGGTCCTGGCATCGGCCGGTCAGATCAACATTTTGATTGGTTGATTTATTTAAATAATTGATGTAAAACTTGGCCATTAAAAAATAATGTATGTATTATTTCGAAGTCATAATGGCGGAAAGTATGCCTACACCGGCAAAGATTTCTCCTAGAAATCCGGTTTGCAAACTCTGCGGTGATTCTCACGAGAGTCGTCATATGCTTCGAAAATTTAGCAAAGCTGGTTCATCAAAAGATCTGTGTGCTAAAGTCCATAAAACCTGTGGTATAACTATTTTTGAGGACGGTACGAGATGAAAGATCGCATGTCGGAGTTGCGTTACATTCATAAACAAGATTGAACAATTTATTCAATGAGCTCAATCCATGGACAATATGTCGTCCGATCAAAGTTCTGAATATGCTGTAAAGAGATGTGTACAACTTTCGCCTTCTTCGCTTCAGCCGTTGAAACGTGTATCAAAAAATTTGCCATGCGAAAGCTCATGCGTCACTTCAGCGGATGAGCTGTCGAAGCGAATCATACCAAAAAGATCTGCAAAGCAGCTTTCCTTCTCAACTTCCCAAGATCCGACTGTTTTAACACCTATATCATCAGGAGATAGCTGCAAAAGAACTTCTATGGTTCAGGCGAAGCGAACAACATCAATTTTTGCAGAACAACCGTCTTTCTCAACTTCCCAAGATGCTAGTGTTATTGCCAAGTCTACAGGACATGATTGTGCAGCCACTCCGGTGGATCAGTCGTCGAGGTTAACCACACCAAGTTCTGAAGGGCAGCCGTTTTTTTCAACTCGGCCAGCTGTTCTAAGGCCTAAATCAATAGGAGATAATGATTGCACCTCATTTGAAGCTCAATCGTTATTGACTGAAAGACAGCAGAAAATGATTCTTCAAGCTGTCGGGAACAAGGATGCAACTGTGTTGACGGCTACCTTGAAAGATCACAGTCCAAGTGTTGTGGAGGAGTTAAAAAAGACCATCAGTGAGGAGTTGAAAACATCGTGTGCAAAGCTGTGCAAACGTTCGCAAGGTTCCGTTTTATATGAAAATGAATTTGAGAGCATGAACAATTTCGATTTCAATAAAGCTTGGGTCGAATTGAAGACGAGCCACCCTTATCTTGTCGAGATTATGAACGCAGTATCTGGCAAAGATAAGTCCGTCTCAGAAACAAAGCGCGGCCACACCCCCAACTAAGGGAAAAGGCCCTGGGAACGAGGTCGCACGCGTGGCGTATATGAAGAAGGAAGACCCCAAAGCTTGGTGGAAAGAGATGAAACGTTTAAGCGGCGAAAAATTTTCTCAGGCGATCTCATCAATCATATAAACGTTTAGGAAGTTGAGAACTTACCCACACATGAATTGGCGAACTCCATAAATAAAGCATTCCTCGAGCCTCTTCAAGAGTATTGTCAGTTGTGCCCCATTACTCGTTTGGCACTAGAAAAAAATCTCCCGGAGTTCCTAGAAGTATCCGAAGAACGAGTTTGGACAACACTATCAAAACTTAATCCATTTAAATCATGTGGTCCTGACAGGATTCCTAATTGGTTTCTGGGTGAATACGCCAATGTTATTGCTTTCCTGTATGTAAAATTCTCAACGTATCGTTTAAAGAGCAACGCCTACCTCTTTCGTGGAAATTGGCTGATGTAACCCCGCTTCCTAAGAAAAAACCCGTGCAAATCCTAAAGAAAGATCTTAGACCCACCTCACTCACTCCATATATCTCGAAGGTGGCAGAGGAGTTCGTAGTACGGCATTACATCATACCTGCCGTTCTTGTTAATCTCGATATGAATCAGTATGGCACGGTATCAAGGTCTTCCAACACCTTCGCTTTATCGGACATGCTTCATGTTTGGTCTGAGGGCACCGACGGGAATGGTGCTACTATAAGAACTATTTTGTTCGATTATCATAAGGCCTTTGATTTAATTGACCATAGCATCCTTATAAAAAATTATGTAAGTTAAACGTGCCAAATAGCGTAATTAATTGGGTTATTGACTTTTTGTCAGACAGATCTCAAAGAATCAAACTTGGTGAGGGATGTGCATCTGAGTGGGGATCAGTACCATCGGGCGTCCCCCAGGGAACCAAACTAGGGCCTTGGCTTTTCTTAATTATGATCAACGATCTAGTAGTCGAAAATGCTCGCTTATGGAAATATGTAGATGACACCACCATCTCCGAGACGGTTGCAAAAGGGGAGCTTAGTAACGCACAGCGTCATACAGATAGACTAATACAATGGTCCCTGGAAAATAGAGTCCAATTAAACAATGAAAAGTGTAAAGAGAGTGCGAATATCCTTTTCAAAGTTCCAGCAAGAATTTGAGCCCATTCTCATCAATGGCGATGCTTTAGAAGTGGTAGAAAATGTAAAGCTTTTGGGTCTTAATATCTCCAGTAATTTGACCTGGAATACCCATGTTAATGAAATTGTTAAAAAAGCCTCTAAGGGCCTGATTACATGAGCCGGGCTAGCTCGGTTAGTCGGGCTGGTGTCAGTTTGCCAGGATTTCGGCACGTTCGTCAAACGCAACAAAAATCAACCTCGCGATTATATGACAACCGAGCCAGCCCGGTAAGCCGAGATCCCAGTATCGCGGTGCCGGGATCCCGGCTAACCGGGCTGAAATTTTCCCATATAATCGCGTTTAGCCGGGTCAACCCGGCTCATTAAGCCAGCAAGAGTTCAACGGATAATACAATGCTTATGGGCAATGGTCTCAATTTCATGCAAACATGGCGGCCACGAAAGTTAAGTGGACGATTTTGGAATGGTGGACGACCTTCTTCGCGCGCTCGGTGAATTCAAAGCTAATATGGAGTATCGCAACGTGGACTTCAACGCTGATAAAAACAAGCAATATGAAGCAGTGAGAAAGGCGAGAGTGACGAAGTATTCTTCAGGCGATGTTGACTTGTTTGGGCCAGAAGAAACTGCTGCCATTCCCGAAGATGTTTAGGAGTCTTAGAGGAAAGAGTTGGTGAAAAAAGTCAAGTCAGAGAAAGCGCTCATCAAGAAAGGTTGTTCTAGGGTGATGGAAAAGATAGAAGAATTGCGGAAAAAAATTTAGTAATGCTGTGACAATGGGATCTAGAAGTGGTTCTGGAAAGTTGGTAATGGAGTTCTATGATGTAATGGTAAAGATACTGGAGAGGATCAAAAAATCAAAGCTCACTCCGGTCTCCCGCGGTTCATCACCCCAGTCATCAACCGGGCTGGCTCGCCTCATGTAATACCGGGCTGAATGTCATCTCGGCACACCAAGGCAGCCCGGCTAACCGGACCAGCCCGGCTCGTGTAATTAGGCCCTAAGAGATTATATTTCTTGATTCAACTTAAGAGAGCCAAAGTTGCTCGTACTGATCTAGGGCTCTTTTATTCTAGTTGTATTAGATCAATCATGGACTATGCAGTACCGGTTTTTCACTATAGTTTGTCTAAATATATAATGCGAGAATTAGAACACGTACAGAAGAGAGCAATGTCCATTATCTGTCCTGGTCATAGCTATCATGAGGCCCTGGATATTATGAAATTTAAGGAATTAGCTATCCATCACGACGAAATATGTGAGTCACTTTCGACCAAATTGTAAATGACAACAATCACCGTCTTCAAAAGTTAATACCAGCAGCGCATGAAACTACCTACTTGTTAGGCCGTGCGCGACCTTTTAATGTACAACGCTTCAAAACCAGCCGTTTTGAGAATAGTTTTATTATTTCCCCATGTCTTAAAGTGAACTCATCTTAGCTTTCCCTTTTTTAAGCCGACTGAACGCCTTTTAATAACTAAGTACCTAATATCTAAATTAGTTTAATTTTACTATCCACCCGCTGTATTAAGTGAGTAAGTACGCAATTCAGTTTTTTTTTTTAACTGCTATGTATTTATGAATAAATAAACTTCAAACTTCAAACCTCAAACATTACGAATCCTGTGACATTGTTAACAATCACCACTGCATGATGATCACAAGAATGCTTGAATTGATACAACTTCTATGTACACCCACTCAACGAATTCAGGTCTTTTTCAATTTGAAATAATTTATTTAATGCATAACAGCCTCTCCAGGAAGGTTATTTTAGTTGGCGTGACCATAGGATCTAACGTGACATTAAGGTTTTCTATAGCGTGACCTTAAATTCGCTTAACAAACATTCCTCGCATAGTCTATACAATTTCCTTTTAAGTTTCCAGGTTTGAGGTCTTAAGTTTTTCTCTTTTTTTTTAGGCGAGCTCAGCAATCTGTCCTACACTTTTGATTTTGGCGACGGTTCCTACGTGTTGACCACGTGTCCTAATGCCACGCACGTTTACACGCGCGTGGGTGAGTTCCACGTGAGGGCATCTGCGAGGACAAACGAGTCAGGCCCGGTACTGGCGTCCACGTGGGTGTTCATTCAAAGTCCAACGGGCAATCTAAACTTAGACTACCCCCAAGAGATTCTTGAGGTGGGAAACGAGACTGAAATTGTGTTAAGTGTCAGCCAAGGCACGTGGATGACAGCTAAATTGAAGACAACACAACAGAAAGACTGGAAGAACAGAAAGTCGTTGAACGTATCGGGTAAGTAAGTCGCAGTTTATTCGTTTCGGAAGTTACGAGCAAATAGGAGAATTGCCAGAATTGCTAACCCCACCCTTTCACCCTCGTGGCTAGTATGTTAGGCCATCGCGCAGTTACCTGTAACCAGAGGCTCTTAGTTATTTCTGGTTATCCATTATCAAATGTGATGGTTTTTTTTCTTAGACGCATTAGTCCACGATATAGGTTCTTCTGCAACATTTGGAAATTCCAGCAACTCCCCAGAAACGGACGGAGCATATGTGATCCCATCTGCTGCGCTGAAGAAAGAAGGCTTTGTACTAGCTTGGGAATTCTTCGCCTCCAAACTTGGACCCATTCGGTTACAGGTCAGTAGTTCTTACACCACACGGCGTGATACATTCGAAAACCACTGAGCGTTGAGTTTAAGAATTCACCGCTTATTTTGCTCAGAATAGAGATTTTAAATATTAATTTGAGTCTTTTAAGAAGGAAAAGACCAAAGAAGCAGTAGTAGGATCAAAAAGAAGTCAGGGTGGTTTAAGATGGAAAAGATTGAAACGAATTGTAGACGTCAAACCTGAGAGATTTAGCCAAAATTTTCAGGTTAGACTAACCGGGACATTACTCTTTTAAAGTGAGAGAGATTAGCCGCAAGCTCAGGGGGTGACGGGATAGGAAAGGGCACTTAACAAAGTTCTCGCAGAGAGTAATTTTTGTGTTTTGACTCAAGGGGGGCATAACATGCTGAAATTTTTTGGTCCTCGAATGCGACTTGTGCGAATTGCGCGACTTATTAGACTTTGACTTCAATCGGTAAATTTTAAACGATTATTGTGCTAAAGTAACACTTTTTCCCAGGTTTACCGCCCCAACTGTTCCTCGCTCGACGGCTATTTCTGCGCAAAAAATTATTCCTGTATACCCAAAGGAGACTCCTGTGTCAGCTCCAGTCTGTTCAGTTGTCCTGGGAACAAGAGCATCTGCATGGGGACTGGTCACTGCTTGTCAACTTGTCAAAGACAGATAAAATCATTTCCGGCTATTTCGTCTCCTGTGACCGACTACGTCGTCGCAGCAGGTAGATTTTTGACTATTTTATCTCACATGACTGGATGAAACTACTTGCGTCGAGATTTGCGTGACACTTAAGTAAAGAATGATGTAGGCGTTCAGGATTGAGCGTGACGGGTTAGATAACTACTGGATTTTACGAGAACAATATGAAAGAGGCCTAATGATAACCAGACGATTTTAGCACCTTATTTTTACTTCTTACCCATAGATTACAAACGCATTAAAGCGCAACGTTTTACGGGTAACGGTGACCAACCAACAGAGCAAACAAAATCTGACGAAATGTTTTTGTTTCTTCTTTCTTTTTCAATTGCAGAAACTTTGGTGAACATCACAAAACTCGGCAAAAATCTTATCACTCTTCCTTCCCACAAATCCATAAAAGCGAAAGCTGGTGACGTCATAGGCTGGCTTGGAAACGGCTCTTCTGGGGCGCTGGCCTTTGAAAAAACGATCAATGACCCATCGTTCTTCTTTCCTAATTTATCGTCCAGTTTTGCAGTGGGAAGCGGTTTGACAGCAGGTCGCGCCACTCGGTACGAAATCAAACACGTTCTGCGGGCTCACGTCTCTCAACCCTCACAGGCAGCGATTGCCGTGGAATTTAAAGAAGCAGGAGTTTACAATGTATCAGTTACTTTGGAAAATGAAGCTGGAAGTGAACTGAGGAATTGTCCATTTACCGTGCAGGTACTGTCTTACATTTTAATGATTACATGATAACAATGTCTAATCCTAACCATTACAGTTTCCTCAAATATAACTGGAGCATTCGCTGCTTTATTTTCACTTATTATTCTGTAAAGTTGTAATCGGAGAGTCGGCTGTAATCGGACACCTGTAATCGGACAGTTAAAGCAGCCAATCATACTAGGTCCACTCAGCTAAATCAAACAATTGCAGAATTGATTCCAATAACCAAAGTAAGAACCAAGTTTCCTAAATGGAGGATTTTTTACTCTAGAAAATGTCTCTACCAGAGATATTTTTCCCATAGCCAATTTTGACTTATTTCCACAGTTTTTTTCTCGGAAATTGTCATGTTCATGATTTATTGATAACAGGACTTTGTGTGGTCGAATTCGATCTGTAATAATACCTATAAAAGACAGATCGGACTCGTCCAATTTTGCTAATCACTTGAATGATTACATACCGAATTGGACTCTACTCATTCCTATTACCATAATTGATGATATTAACTTAAGGGTCGAAACTCGCAATAGCCCTTGAGAACGCCCTGGGCAATGGATTTCCACCTAGGGCGGGGCTCCCACGACACGCCTGTCGTCATACGGGGTGCCACACGCGGCATCAGCTGTTGAGGGAGTTTTTCTTCTATCACGTCCCGCGCGCCATTTATCTTAGCTAATCTCGCTATTCGCGAGCCAAAGTGATGTTGCGCCGCTAATTTACACACTCTTCCCCCCTTTAAAAACAGAAAGTCTAACATCGCAGGTCAAAAGATAAAATAACACATCACCCATAAAAGGGTAGGAAGAGAAATTCCTTTTATGCCTTGAAACAGTTTTTTTCTCAGTAGAGTACGATTGCTTCCATTCTTTAAAAGAAATAAATGTGATCGGGTTTTTTGGCCGAAAACACCAAGCTCTCACATTTTGCTGCATGACTAAGCACTTTTTATAGATTTTTTGTAACAGTATTTTCCATGTATTGCTATAATAGTGAAGGATCTAACAGAGGTGTAACCATCATTCCTATAGAGAGGAAGTGCATCAGCGTCTGATCAATATTCAAGGCATGCTTGGTAACTGTATTGTGATCAGTTATCCACGTTTTGCAAAGACAAGGATAATATCCATGGTTATAATTCTTTTCCAGGAGCGTATAGGACACCTCAGCATTGTCAGTCCACTGACGAACATGAGCTATCCCAAAGGAGAAAACATTTCCTTAAAGAGCGCTGTGGACAAGGGAAGCGACATAAACTACACGTGGAACACAGACGGGGAAACATACAACCTGGAATACCCTAAAGTAGTATACAACAATACTGGTAAGGCTACAAGTGGATTCCGCCAGTTTATTTATTTTTGCTGTTATCGTTGTCGCTGTTAGGGATAAGTCCGCCATTATTCATTAAGGGGGGGGAGGGGAGGCGCGGAGGATTTTCGAGGGATCACGCGGTTTTTGAGGGAACAGAGGGAGATCAGTCGGCGTTAACAGAGTATAAAGGTGGGACTGCAGACAATTGACTGCCAATCAACTGCCAATGAGGGAGTGTCACAAGAGTTCTACATAGCCTTAAAAGGGAAGAACAGATACATTTTATCGTAACACAGTCCCTTGCCCGTTGCCACAAGGACAACACTTCAAAATGTTTCACTACAACTCACTGCATCTTACAAATGGTTACAAAGGATAATAACATCAGTTAAATGTTTTATTTCTATGGAGGGTGGGAACATTTCAATATTAATGATTACAGTTCTTGATGTATTACGGTACATCACCTACTGTACCGTTACATTCCTTTTTTTCCCTTAAAACAAGACATTTCTAACAATAAATCACAGATCGCGTTTATAGGAACCCCACCTGCATTTACGGTGTGCCTTTTACCATACAGACTCACTCCTTTATGCAAGAATGGAGAATTTCTGTAAAATCTATTTGAGTCAATCACTGATTTTTTGTGCTCCCTCTTCTTTGCAGGTGTTTTCCCAGTCTCACTGGACGTCCAAAATGCAATCAGTTCCGCAGACGCCTATTCAGTTATTAGGATACTCGAACGAGCGTCAGTAGATTGGAGGGAGAAACCCCCGACCGAGATTAAAATTGGCGTACAATACAATTTTTCTGTTCTCGTAACTGGAACAAACGTCACTTTAACCGTAGAATTTGGAGACGGCTTTTCTTATGAAGAGTTTTTTAATTCAGCCCTGAATACTGTTGTGAACATTACACACAAGTAAGTTAATAATTTAAAAGTTAACACAGCGGGTAGTTTCTGTTAATCGTCTAAAGCTGAGAGGACTGGTTTTTCCGATACATAGGGATATAGAGGCTTTGCCCAGCAGCCATGTTGGATGGCAGGAACAATAAAAATATTTTGCGTAAGAAAGAAAAATTTTTCCCATGGGTAAAATAATCTATTGCTCCTGCCATCCAACACAGCTGCTGTACGAAACCTCTATAGGAAGTCAAGTCATTGTGAATAGGGGCTGGTTGTACGCTTGCGCGTATTGTCAATACCAGAAAGAATGAAAATTATTCTGAGCCAAAACCCGCACTATTGAACACTCAAAATCCACACGCATTTCTTATTGGCCTTTTCATGCAACTTGACCGGTTTATGTAGAACCTATTATTTGCAATTCTTGAACAGAACCGCACGGAGTGCCAGTTTTAAAAAAGGCAAAGCTTTTTCATAGACTTACAAGAAATGCCTTGCTTTTACAGAAGAGTTTTGAGCAATCACAAGTAAATGACTTGCATCTCATTCCAAGCGTATGGCAGTAAATTCTGACTTTCTTATTTTTAATGACGTAAACTTCATGAAAAAGGCGGGAATCTCGAATAATGATCGAAACACAGGAAAAGGCGGGAAAATTAACCCGCGAAAAAAGTCGAGCCGTATCTGCTGTAAGAGTAATGGCGCGGATTCTAATTTGTGAATAAGTGCATGAGCATGTCTGAAATGTCACCTGTCTCCCCATGATTAGTAGTTGTAGAGGACGGGAAACCTAACCGGAGAATTTCTCACGAAATAAGGTTGAAAGGCGAAATTTACGCTTTTTGTGCAGGACAAAAAGTCTAGAGTTTAGACGGTTTGGATTTATCTTCAAGTGATCTCATTTACAAACTATGTGTTTAGATTCTTACCCCGAACCTTGTTCTCAAGATCTTATGCGCGAATGTCCCGCAAATACAACATAAAAAAGACGCACACATTTTTGTTGCCTGAATGATTTTGCGCTCAGTCTACAAATCTCTGCGATAAACGAATTCTACTAACTCAATTTTTCTCTTTTTTCCTGTCAGCTATACCATATATAAAGCATATGAAATTACGATCAAAGCGCAGAATAACATATCATCTTTAGCAGCGACTTTAAAGTTCTCACTGACGGTTGTAAGTGATCTTGGTAACATCAACATACAGCTGTCCCCAGCGGTAAATGTTGACAACGTTCTTCGCGTTTCCACAAAACAAAAGTTTGAAATTGAAGTCTCGGTGTCAAATGAGCAAGAGGTGAACTACATATTCACATATGGCGAGTCGGCTCCTCATTATGTTACTACCGATAAGGGTTACACAAAATGGTCCCACGCATACGACACCGAGACTGACTTTAACATCTCCATAAACGCAAGTGCGGGAGCATACTCACGTCTAGAATTTGTGCATGTCATAGCCACGGAATGTGGTCCGCCAGCCATTTATTTTCCAAACAGGTATACTGAACAAGATCCACAAATTGTCATTCGAGGCACGAGGATCGACTTTTTGAAAGTTAGCGTGGAAACGAAGAAGGAATGTCCAACAAAGCATGACCCTGTTTATTCATGGGATATCACTCCATCACCAACAGTATCTGAAGCTAACAAGAAGAAAGAATCTTTCGTGTTTGAAGCCAGGAGCCTAGACAATGGAAACTATACTGTCACATTGAACGTAAGCTACAATGGTCAAAAATATCGCTTTAACACATCCATTCGGGTGGAGAGCTCACCGCTTGTGGCATATCTATCCGGCGGCAGTTTTCGTCAAGCCGATTCGAATTTGACTCACCTGATATTGAATGCCTCTCAGTCTTTCGATCCAGATGATGAAAATGCAAAGTTAAATTTCACATGGCAGTGTAAAGTCGAGAATAACTCTTTACCGACACTTCCAGGTGAACTTTGCAATTCAACAGAGTTTTTGGAAATGTCTGACCAACAAGGCAATAAAAACATACAATTGCCTACCAGCAAGTTTAAGACGACTGTGGAATACACTTTTCAGGTGACAGTAACTGCGAAAGATCATTCGCGTTCATCCTCTGCACAACAAATAGTGAAGCTGGAGCCCTACATTCCACAACTGGAAATAAGGTTAGTTGTTCTTTTCAGTTGAATTTAATATTTTCTTCCCTCAGAAAAATCAATTTGGAATCCTTTCCGCGACAACTGAAGTAGCTTGCTGTTGTGGTTGGTAACCGGCCATTTTCATGGTCAATGGTAAACTATTGACTGGCGAAAAGTTTTGAGCACTTGAATTCAGAGGCATTGCAGAAATATGAGGGTGTTATGCTGCAACTCGCTATTTTTGTAATTATTCAGTCGAGGAATTGAAATTCGAAATCACTTACGACGTCTTTGTGTAATTTAAAATCACGCCTAAATCCCGACTTAAACTGTCGGTAAAATCGTGCGAAAATCGCCTGCACTTTCGAGTGGTTTTTAACTATGAAATTCTCAGATGCGATGAGCTTGTAACTTCTTTACTAAAGAGGTGATGAGGAAGTGTATTAGATGACAAGAGTTTATTTAGCTACAGCGAGATGTAAAGCGACTGACAGAAAGAATTATTTGTAAGATCTTCGCATTTGAAGGGTTACACAGATGGACATTTTGCTCGTTCAGACTCCTCTAAATCCGTTACTAAACGAAAGGAAAACAGTTTGAGACCACAAAGAGCTCCAGAGATTAATGGCGAAAAACGCGCACATGTACCTCAAGAGAAATGACCGTGTTCCATTTGGCGAGGTTCTAATAGAACATCGTCTTACACACTGTTCTTTTTCAGCTGCCGCGATTGTCAAGAAAAGCTAAACCCTTTCGAACGTATCACCCTCGAGGGAATATGCACAAACTGCAAGAGTTACGAACGAATGGATGAAACAACTTGGAAATTGCTGTACGAAAATGGTAGTGAACACGAACTATCAAGAAACGACAATGTAACAGACTCGGATCTCGGGTGGAATGACATTAATCTGGTTTTGAAGGAAAGCTCCTTGAAAGAAAACGAAAAATACATTGCAGAGCTTCGGGGCAGCCGGGCTAACAAAAGCGCACGTGTAGAGTATACCTTTCAGACAACTTCCCGACCCAGCGGAGGATTGTGCCAAGTTTCGTGAGTACCTGAAAAGAATACAAGTTTTTAAAAGATAAAACTGTTATTATCATAACTGTTGTATTTTTAGTACAGTCTTTTTCGGTATCACTATCGTTATCGTTACCGTAAGCGCTACCGTTATCGTTATTGTTGTCTTCGTATTTGTCGTTATGGTTTTCGTTCTCGTCGTTTTCGTTTTCGTGGTTATCGTTGTCATTGTCGTTGTTGTTTTTGTTATCGTTATCGTTGTCTTTGTCGTTATCGGTTATCATTTTCGTAGTTTTCATCGTCTTCGTCATCGTCGTTATCATCTTCGTTGTCTTTGTCGCTGTCATTGTCGTTACGTACGGTTGTCATTTTTTTATACCGTTGTCATTATCGTTAGCGTTATCGTTGTCATTCTATGTTATCGTTAGCGTTATTGTTATCGTTATCGTTAGCGTTATTGTTATCGTTATCGTTACTGTTATTGTTGTTGTTTTTGTCACTGTTATTGTTGTCGTTGTCTTCGTTTGTGATGTTTTCATTTTCGCAATTAATAGTATGCAATATCGTTTTGGTTATCGTTGATTATAGTTATCGTTCTCATTATAGCGATCGCTATCATTATTATTATAGCTATCGTTGTCGTTATCGCTGCTGTTATTGTTGTCGTTCTCTTCGTCTGTGATGTTTTCGTTTTCGTAATCAGTATATCGTTTTGATTATCGTCACGATTATCATTATAGCTATTGTCGTCGTCATCGTTGTCGTTATCGCTAGCGCTGCCACTGCTGCTACTGCTGCTACTTTATTATCATTCTTCCGATATCATGTTTATTTAACCAGATTCGATCAAGAGATATCTTTTAATGCGAAGACGTAATGCACAATTTCGATAGTATAAGGGTTATCAAGAGCGTAGCCAGGGGGTCCTGGGGTGCCCGTGACCCCCCCTTGGTAGGCCTTCTTTTGAGCAAACAACCTACAATATTTAGGTGGTGAAAACGCAATGACAATATGTTGGCCTGCCCACTATACTCTCACTGCTCATCCCAAGACTGTAACATGAAGTAAAACATGCACGGCGTGGAGGTCGACATGACAATCTGGTGTGTAGCCTCTGTGACCCCCCCCCCCCCCTTTGAAAAATCCTGGCTACGCCCCTGGTTATAAAGAATATATTTAGAAAACTACTGAAAAACAAATAACATTAACATTTGTATTTGAAACTTTTACTTCAGTCCACAAGAGGGTTTTGCGGCGCAAACCCTGTTCAAGATAAAGTGTGAAGACTGGACAACCTCAGACTACCCGATCTCGTACGAGTTTCGCTACAAAACCAAGATAGACAACTTAGCTAAGATTGATACATTATCACACACATCAGCGCACACATATCAGCTTTGGTACTTTGGGGAGAGATCTACTCCATCGAGAGTGTTACCTATCGGAGATCCAAAGAATGGATTCCAGCTCCAGTTATCTGCACATATTTGCAACAAGTATCAGTGCTGTGCCAATTTTTCACTAAACGCCATGGTGAGTAAAAATTCAAAATGGAAGTCATTACAGTAAGCTGCTAGAGTTAAAAACATCTGTGAACCTTGCTCGAGGATTCAAATCTCCTTTCGGTACCACGTCACGGTTTTGTGGTCTTCTAAACCTCACACTGTTTTTTTAAGTGCGTCATTTGCACCTAATTTTGATATTCTCCATCATTGGCCAACCTTTTTCTATCCGAGGTTACTATTATCTCATTTTTCTTTTGCTGCATCGTGGTACCGATTATTTCGTAATCTGTTTCAAGTTGAAAGTGGTTTGAATAGCCCAAAAAATGACCTGAAATGTCATAACGTAGATCTCTTAGAGTTCTTAGAAGAGGAAACAAAAGTCTACTCTAGTTACTAGCTCTTCAGTACTGGTTTGCTTTTTGCGTCAAATCAAGCCTTAAAAAATAAAACTTAAACGGGATTTCGACCTATAACCTTGTGATCATGCAAAATATAAACATTTAAAACCTGATTTTTCTCGTAGGTGAAAGAACCAAACACGGAACAAGTAAACAAAGCTATTGAAGACTTGGAGGAAGTGGATGCCAAGAAAGACCCTAAAAAGGTCGTCCAAGTAGTAAACTCTCTGGTATCCATCATAGATCAAGGCAACAAATCCAATACTGCAAATAAAGAAAAGCAAACTAAGGTATTTAACGCATTTAGAAGGTGTCTCAATGTAGTTTCATTCACCCAGTACCAAAGTTATCACAACAGCCAGTCAGAAAGTAGGAAAATATCACAAGGAGAGAAATAGAAATTGGCGTAAAATCATTGTGTTTTCTCGGATTACTTTTTTATCTCCTTATTTCTTGGAACAAGTTTGCCATTGTTATTAAAAAGAGGTAAGTGTTGATGACGCACATTAGGAAGTACACTACATACGCTGGCAGAGCAGGAATAGGGAAGTCTGCGGTACAGTTAAAACTCATTAACTTGAAAGCTCTCATATTTTCATTAAAAACAACAACAAAACATCACACACAAGCACAACCCCAGACCCATACACTATGACTGCAATCAAGTCAGGTTAGTGCTGAGCTAAGAATCGTTCTACATGTAAAGTGTTTTTTTGAAGGGGATTTGAGATGATACATTGTCAGTAGAAAAAGGGAGGTCGTTCCACTATTAATCACTTGGGAAAAGGGAAGGGTAGTCTTGGGGGACTGGGGAGGATTCTAGGTTCTTGTCCTTTGAAACATTGAGCCGTAAATGGGACAGCGCACAGGCTGCAACTGATGGTAGCCTGGTATCCACACACAGTCCCCATCACGCAATCTACGGTGAAAAGTGCTCGTTTCACGTCACGTACCTATTCCAAGTTTCTATAGTGATGTCTTGATAATTTTGTTCCTTCCTTTCAGGAAAAATCGAAGCTGGTCAATAAACTGGCGGAAGTCGATATAAAGGATACATCCCTGGCTCAACAGACCATCGGTGCTTTGATAAAAGTCACCAGAGACAAAACAGAAGTGACGTCGAAGACTCAGGTAAGTGCAATTGCCTGGCACTAGTCTAATTGATTCATTTCATCATTTATTCATTTATTGTTCATCTGTGTGTCCGTTCACTCATTAACTCCCTCACGCGCACACGACATTATTACTGTGCATTTCGCTTTTAAAGTGATAACACTTGAAGGAAATAACTGAAAGATTGAAAGATACGAATAGCTATGCCCAGATGTTCTCGATTTGGCTAAAAAAGCATCGTTTGATTCCCTTTATTGGGTCTTCAGTAGCAGATCACTTTGTTGCGTAACTGAGTGCGCAATGCAAAATAGTAGAGAAACAGCTGTAAGAGCTGCTTTTCGCCCCGATGCTGTCCTATTTACGCTTGTGTCAATGCTTGTGATGTGCGTGTCCTGGCAAGCGTTAATGTGTTTGTGTCTATGCTATGGTGAAAACCAGGCTCAAAATTTTTTAATTTCGAATGAAGAACAGACTTCTTTCTATCAGGAATGGACAGCCTGAAAGGGTGGCAGGTTTTTTTTTCGGGGGGGTCACATGGTTTTAAGGGGAAATGAAGGGGGGTCAGTTGTCACCAACAGAATGTAAAGGGGACTATAGAATATTGACCCTCAGTCAACAATCAATGAGTGGTGGATCATAGACAAAAACAGCAGATGACTGGTCCCTAATCAACATTGATATATCCCCTTGAATTTACACATCAAAATTAATTTAAGATGGCGTTTGTATTCTAGTGGTTTCTTCATTTTTTCTTTGTCCCTTTTTATAGAATCAAGCTGCAGGAATCGCAAAAGGGGCGGCGTCTGTCTTAGGGGAATCCGCCAAAAAACTGGGCGCGGTGAAAGTAGAAGAAATAGCACGAGAAATCTACACGGCGTCCTCGAACACGTTGGAAGCCAGCAAAGAAACTACAGCTGATTACGTTGCTCAGCGTAAGGAATATCTTTTGTGATGATAATTAAAAAAAAAGGAGTCACAAAAAAAAAAGAATGGAGAAGACAAAAACAGTAATTATACCATTGCGTGCGAAAGAAATTCTCTCGATCGCTAAAAAATTCTTGGCATCTTTTCACAGGGTAATCAATGGCAGTGGTAGAGCTAAGGAGGGAGCGAGGGAAGGGAGGGCGTATGTATTCACCTGCCGGCTTTTCTTCCCTCTTAGTTCATTTTTTACCCAAAATGGAGGGGGGCGGGCCCCTCATGCCCATCCCCTAGATTTGCTACTGGTGATTGAATCAATATCAGCATCTGAACAACTGCGCACCTACCCCTTCCCTAAATTAACATTAAGCCTAACTTATTATCATTTGACTGAGTTAGGGAAGGGGTGGGTGTGTAGTTTCTCAGATCTTGACATTGATCAGTTCGGATAATTCAATGACCCCTTTACACTTTGCAGTGATCAGCTAGCAATTTCTCATTTCAATATGAATACGACGTGAGGCAGATCGGTTAACGAGAACTGAAAAAAAAAATCAGTGAATGGCAAAGGAGTATAATCTAACTGAGAAACGCGCACTCTCATTGGTTGATGGGTGTGTTTGAGTGAGAGCGTCTAAACACAGTTTCAGCGTTTTCCATTCGCAGTTTATCTTAGAAATACTTCCTAAAAGCAGTGTAGGACGGGTTAACATCTCTCGCCTGAGGAAGTTGGGGGTTTTCAGGGTTTTGGGTGTGTCACGATAAAAGGCGATGAATATTGACAAGTAAACCTCCGATTGCATCATAAGCTCGTACGGCTGTCTCTTATTCTCCTAACTACCCCTCGCCTGTGTTTTGGGGAGGCTTTGAAAACACAGAAGAAGTCTTCTATTGGTCATCAGTTGGGCGAATAAGATCTTAGACCTTTGGTCTGCAAAGGTTAACCCTTTGCCCCCTAAGAGTGACTAACATCTAATTTCTCCTTACAATATCACCCCTGAATCACACATTAAGGTCAGGAGAATAAAGGAAATGATCACCAACTAAACAAGTTCTTAATTATTAAACAAATTCTTCTTGTCAACACCTTAGGAAATCTATAGAGAACAGTATGGAGAATATGCATACTGATGTTAGGGTATAAAGGGTAAAAGGTTTCGTAATAATGAGTAAGCTTTCAATCACTATTCGAGCGCTTTCAGAATGTAATCGCCAAGGAACTAAATCACTCAAAATCTCTCATTGCTCAGTTCTCAAGGACGTCTTCCCGACTACCGCTCCCCCATCACGTGACTGGTCAGTCAGACTAAATTCTCTCAGAAATGAAGAGGTATGTTGATCATAAATTTTAGTTTTAAAATCGAACAAAAAGATTGAAAATGATAAGAATTTGAACCCATGAAAAGTCGCGATGATGCACAGGGTTTTTGGGCTTCGTGTGGGACAAAGCTTATGCTTGGGTCTATTTGTTTTCCGGAGGTTGGATAGCAATCAGAGCGTAGAGAACGTAACCAAAGCCTGCTTTTATTGCAAAATCAGTGACGGACCTTCGTGCTTGTTGGAAGAATGTATCAGGCCTCGATTAGGCTTCCCTTTTCCTTCCACGGGGCGGTGAGAAAAGGAGTTTCACTCTACGAAACAGGTGGTTTGAAATATCCAGCCATCCAAGTAAGAAGAAAGCTAAAATTTGTTAGTTTTCACTTCTCCCATTTACCGACTTTAGCCCCGCAAAGTGGAATGGAAAAACAAAGCTTGGTCGCTAGTCAGGCACGTATCGCTCTCGAATCTTGTTAAAGCCTCTGCCATATATGGCCAGTGGTGCAGTTCAAAGGAAATCCTGATAATTTGGCAGCAGCAAATCCATTTGACAAAGAAGTTCCCGCAAAGTCTCGACTGCCATTTTGACTTGCTGGGTTAAGAGAGAGCTGGCGCGCTGGAAATCTTATAGTGTCCAAGAAACTCCACGCACGAAATTTTTCTTTCATGTTTAATTACTCATTTCACGTTGCCTTTTTTTTAGGAAGCCGAACAATCGAAGAAAGTGGTGGATACAATCTTGAAGGCAATGGATCTGGTCGGCGGTGCAATTCTTAGAAAGAGAGTTCCCGAGGAAGGAGAAACAGAAATAAAAACACAGGCGTTCGATATTCGGTTGAAGCGTTTGCGTAAACAATCATTTAACAGTTCTGCATACACGGTCGAGAATTCCACGCGGCTGCTTGTTCGTCTTCCGAGACCCGATGTCGTTCTTGAAGATGTGAATGACAACGACCCCGTTGACTTGCAGGTATATAGTGGTGTAGTGAAATGTTGAGAGGATGGATGCGTCGTTCACAATGTTCTCCCTTTTATGACTTTTATTTTAATATCTTGTACCGTTTCCTTTCGTTTTAGTATTCCTCAATGACAAACATTTTCCGATCCGACGAAACGAGTTCGCCATACATTACTAAGACGCAAGGCTTCACCCTAATGCAAGGAAACAGAGAGATCAAAATACAAAACCTCACTGATGATCTTGAAGTCAACATACTTACCGATTTGATAAGCGTGTCAAGCTACTTCAGCGAACAGTTCTCACCCGCCACGAAAAAAAGTCATCGTTTCCAATTTCCACCCGGTCAACCATACACGCCACTGCTAGTTTACCTAAAATCGGACGATAACGCAACCATGACTGGCTTGCTTCATATCACTTTTGAAGGAAAAGCATCTCACGAGTACCAGCTTCGATTCTCTCCAACGTTTCCGGTTGAGGAGAGCCCTGCACCTTTTCAAAGAGTCGACAACTTTACTTACATCGCCTGGGAACTACCCTCAAGACCTGTCTATTTCAACTTGACTGTCATGGTACCCAGGCTGCCTGCAGAGGGGAATGCAAGTGTTGTGAGTGTTAATTACACAGTGGCCATATATCCCGTACGATGTATGTATTGGGGTATGGAGGAAAATAAATGGCTTGATCGGGGATGTAAGGTGAGAGCAAAGTTGTCAAACATTATTATCTTCTGCATCTAAAGAATAGGAGACTGGGGGGGGGGGATGAATAAAGGGTCTGAACGGAGAGCACGCCATAATTAACAATTATTCGCCTCAGGTTCGGTGAATATCGTCGAATAATCCCCGAGACGAAGTCGAGGGGATTATTCGACATTATTACACGACTCGGGCAGTCAGAGGGTCAATAGCTAACTTCAACCAATCAAAATGCTTTATTGCCGGTCAATATTCTCTCAGTATTGGACCGGGCACTGTCTCTAATTGTCCCGAATGATACTGCACTTGTGTCTCTTTGAACTTCAGTCGTATAATAAATCTCTAATTAACCAAGCTTGCTCGGGACCGTACTGGAAGAATGTCGGCCCTCGGTCTTTGTTGTAAGGACCTCGCTGCGCTCGGTCCGTAATGTCAAGACCTCGGGCCGATATTCTCCCAGTACGACCCTCGCGCTTGGTTAATAAGAGATATATATTCACCGAGCCTGAGGCGAATAATTGTTTTAGTATAATTTCAGAGCTGAACAACAGAGAAATTTTTAAAATCATGACCTTTTTAGTAACATTTATTAACATTTTATTTTAAAATTTTATACAAACCGCGTGGAGCGGTTTATATAGCGTCATATAAGGAACTCGTCGACCAATCAGATCGCTGGAAACTCTTTGCTCAGCTCTGAAAGTATACTAATTAACGAATAGAATACATAATGGCGCGCGTCTGTTCAGTAATAAGTCACGCATGACCTCAAAATGCAGTAAGAACAAAAAAGTGGCAGACAAGGAGAAGCTAAGTGAGCCATTGATGTTCTAGCCGCATTTTGACGTCATCTGTAATCTTTTGCCGAACCACGGCAACATGAAATCTATTTGTTTTATATGATAAGGAAGCGAAATTTGATAATGGTGAAGTCATCTCTGCGTTTGTATTCCACTAGATCATAAGTAGGAACCAATAAAAATGCAGGTATAACTTAGCTTAGCATCATGATAATTAAGGAGGGAGGCCTTTGGGATTTTCGGTTTTGCGGTTTTGACTGTTTTTTGGATCGGTTTTTCGGTTTTTGGGCCAAAAAGGTTCGGTTTTTCGGTTTTGATGTTCAGAGCGGTTTGCGGATTTTACCTGTTTTTGCATTCGGTTTTCGGTTTTCACGAAAACTCTGATGCGGTTTTCGGTTTTCCTTTTTGACTCCTTTAAAGACGAAAATGTAGCGGTTTTGTCAGGTTTGCATGCAGTTTTCGGTTTTGCTGCCTTTTTTCGTCGCTTTTTCGGTTTTGGAGGTTTTTTTCTCCGGTTTTGCGGTTTCCCAGAGGCCCCAATGCCCCCTCATTAAGCAATAGATCCCACTTTATATCAAATCGTTTTCTCGGCGTTAAAACTCGCCCTGGATATGAGAAAAGTTTTTATCACCAGTGTTAGACCAATGTAATCCAGTGCAGTCGATCGCGTTACCTGAGTACTGTTTAGTAATAATTTGTGTCCTTTTGTGGTCAGGTCGGTGAGGATACTTCAATAGCTGCCACAAACTGTCGGTGTAACCACGCGACCTTTTTTGGTTCCCTTAACGTAAAACCCAACCCTATTGGTCCACCTTCACTCGCCAAACTTAAAGATGGATATGCCATGCTGGTGTTTGTCAGCATCACCTTTGCGCTGTATTTCTTAGCCCTTATTTGGGTAAGACGAAAAGACAGAGCTGACATCATTAGGGTAAGTATTTACTTCTTTAAAGATTTTCCGGGGGGGAGGCAATAAAAGGATGCAGCAGTTTGTAGGGTGGGTAGAGAGACGAGCGTAAGTCAACAGATATTCAGTGGAAAAAAAAACAGGCCGTAATATTTTTGCAATGAAAAAAAAGTGAAGACCGAGGGAATCTGCATCATGATGATTTTTTGGTTTACGTTCTGTTGAATTTTCATTTTTAAATTGATTTAATGAATCCCGTATTTTTGTACTAAAGCTCTCCTTTGATTCCTTCGTCGTTAAGATACATGCTCAGAGAAAGCCTGTTTATTAAAACATCCTCCAGGCCATGATCGTTCAGTTTTAAATACGACATACCATTATCATATCAACGGATGGGTATTATGGAGGAGTCTAGTTTTCTTGGGCCTGGCCTAAAAAAGAAAGAAGAAAGCCCAAAAGGTTCAAAGGTTACTTTACAATTCAGCGCCAAAAAATGATAATTGAATCTAATTTTTCTTTTTCCCCTTAGGTTGGTGTTTGTCCGCTGCGGGATAATGAGCCCTCAGACCCGTACCGTTATGAGGTGACTCTCTGGACGGGCATGCGCCGTAATGCTGGCACTAAGTCCAAAGTCAGCATTATACTGTACGGTGACGAAGAGGACAGCGAGGCCCGCGCTTTGCATGATCCTGACAGAAACCCTTTTCAACGTGGCAGCCAGGACTCGTTTCTTCTAACCACACCCTTCGATTTAGGCTCTATTCAGTACATAAGGGTGTGGCACGATAACGCAGGTGGCTCGTGGTTCTTGAGTCGAATTATGGTGATTGATCTACAAACTGAGGAGAGATTTTACTTCATCTGTAACAGGTGGCTGGCTGTGGATGAGGAAGATGGCCAGGTATGATGTGGTGGGTGTTGGTGTGAAAATAAGGTTGTAAGGTGCATGAAACCTTGTCTTTCTTAAAGAAAGAGACAATTCAAAATAATGATAAAACAGCCTGGGATGCCCCTAAATTCCAGTAAGAACCGGTCTCTTGTAGGCCCTTTCGCTCTTCCGCCGCTTTTCGCGACTTTAGAACCTGCGTTAACCCTTTCCTTATAGCATTTCACGATGGACCAAAAATTAATTTGAAGAATCCCTTTTGATTGTCATACACCTTGAGGAAAGCAGTTAGGAAGAGCCAAACGGCCCGTAGTCTAATGCAAGGAAACGCAAATGACCAAACCCGATTGTTTTCATCTACGATCCGATTAGATCACAAACCAATCACGGAGAGATTGTCTTTACGGCACGAAATTGAAAATTGTTTTACAGTTATTTAATTACACATCTTTTGTTTTTTTTTTTGTCATCGATTGTACGAAAACCCTTCCCAAGCAACGAAAACATCAAGTTTTCAAAAGTTTTCCAGCCAGATCGATTTGAATATCCCTTTCTTTATCCTCCCTTCGAAACTCGTTATGCAGCACTTTCAATAATTCTCGGAACCCAGGACAGTTAAGTTCAGACCCCAAGGCACCGGAACTGGAATGTCCACCTTTTTGTCTAGTTTAGCTGTTTGCAACGAAGTGGTATTTTGGAATACACTCTTCATGTGCCTTCATGAATTTTATGCCAATAAACTCACTTCTTCTTTTTTATTTTTATTTTTAATTCTCTTCTAAGGTTGAACGTCTTGTTATGCTGGCCAGCAAAGCAGAGCTTACAGAGTTTGGTCATCTGTTCGCGGCCAGAACTCGCCGCAACCTTAGTGACAGTCATCTGTGGTTTTCAGTCCTCGCCCGTCCAGCCGGCAGTCGATTTACGCGGGTACAGCGGTTGTCCTGTTGTCTGTGTCTTCTGCTCATGTCAATGATGACCAGCGGTATGTACTACAGCCGACAAGATGACCCCTCCAGCACGCAGCAAATTGGCTCCATCGTTTTCACCTGGAATCAGGTGAGTTCTACATTCAAAATGTAACGTATTGTTAACTATTCACAGGTACTTAATAGCTGTAAAATTTTAAAATCTGTCTTTAAGAGGACTCATTTATTGGTCAATTTTTAATTAAATCCGTACAGGTGCTAATTGGGATCATTTCGAGTCTCATAGTCTTCCCAATCAACCTGATTGTGGTACAGATCTTTCGCAACGTCCGACCCAAACCAACAGTCAGGCCGAAAAAGCCTCCCCCCACCCCCACACCATGTCTGCCGACTTTATCCTTTGACAAGGACAACCTCGACAATTACAATAACCTGAAAGAATCGTCGGATGAGTCTGCTAAGGGATCAAGCAACAGTCTAGATTCTTCACGAGACAAGAACAATAAAACTCGGCTGTCAATTAATGATGTGCATCCTGACGTGGACCGCACAAGTTTTACTGACAGCCCACTGCTGATTGATCGCAGGCTCAGTACTACTTACGAGATCGGTGAGGAGAGGCGTTTCCGTCACACTGAATTTGCTTCTTTTTTATTGTACATGTCTTGAGATAATTTAATTCTAAATTGCAACAGTGTTGCGCCGTTGTTAGAAAGTTGGAAAGAAAAACAGCACTTCTGTATATTGTGAAGCGTAAGCTACTTTTTACAAACACCTATTCAAATTGATACCACTCGTTACAAGTGAGGCTGACATTTACCTAGTCTCCCTCGCACCTGTTTGTTGGATGTCATGCGACAACGTCCAAGGGGGAGCGAAGCGTGACATTCCCAAGAACAGCGGAGAGCCTACATACAGCCAACTGCAACGGTCTCGTTCATCTTGGTATCAATACCACTTTTCGACTGTCTTTAATTTCTTTAAATTCTTTCACCGTCTTACGCGCTGTTGTGAATCATATTATGACCGGCGCCGAAAGTGCGTAAATTCAACAGCACCGAGGTGATACTCAATTATATTTCCATTTTTTTCCAGCTCCTACGTCCCGTGCACGCCGCTTGCTGTTGTGGTGCAAGAAGAAGAATACCTTACCTTACTTCTTCGCATACGTGGCATGGTTTTTGGTTTTCATCTTCTCGACTGGGTCCGCCACGGTGGTTGTATTTTATGGCATGGAGTTTAAAAACGAAAAGTCCCTGCAGTGGTTATTTTCATCCTCTGTGTCTTTCGTTCAAGATGTGTTCATCACTCAACCCCTCAAGGTACGACTTGGAAGCCCAGTTCGCTTTGTCCTAGGGACCAGTCATTCCATGGGGGGAAAAGGAAGGGTCGGAAAACTTTTGGTTGTATTTACCTGATCCTCCCTTAAGGCTCAGAATTATTCTTACGACCGCCTCCCCTCCACATCGGCAGTCAATTGGCATTCGATTTACTATAGCGCCCCTTTATATTCTACTGGTGACGACTGATTTCCCGTCCGTTCCCCAGTGAAAGCCACGTTATCCTCCCCAAAAATTCTCTACCCCTCCTCCATGCGTTAATAATGACTGGTTCCTTATAGAGAAGCAGCATAGCATTTTTCGTCCTTTAATAACTTACAGTTGATTCATAACGGTCGTAAGAGGGAAACACTCATTGGGCAAGTTCGTGGACGAATTGGAAAGAAAAGCTGAAATTAAAGATGGATGGGGCTCAATATAGAGTAGTACACATGTGTAAGTTAAATCATGGAGGAATATGACGTACATTAGATTGAGATTGAATTAAATATGAAAGTAAGGTGTGGGTACATGTTGATGGAAAATCACAAAAGGATTTCGTTAGCAGTGTCGCACCTTATTTTCCTTTGTGGAAAAAACCAATGTAATTTCTTATTGAATTCGACGTTTAATCGTAAAATGCTGTTTCCTTTTACTTTTTCTATTGAAACAGGTGCTAGGTTTGGCGGTATTCTTTGCTCTGGTCGTTAAAAAACCAGACAAAGGTGAATTTCAAATAACAGAAGAAGCCCTTAAACTCGCCGAGGATGAAGAAGTTCTGGGCCAACAATCTGGCTCCAACGCAGGAGGGTCAAGGGCAAAGAAAGTGAAGCTTTTCCCTCCAGACGAAGCGAGACTGATCGCTATGAGAGCGGCGAGATTGAAGGAGCGAAAAATGTATTCTGTGATCCGCGAGGTTGCCACTTACTACATATTTCTCGCACTGTTGCTAACGATCGCTTACACGCACCGAAACCAATCTGCTTATTTCCAGACGAAACACCTCTTCGACATAATGGGAAACAACTTTTCCAAAGTGAGTTCCACGCGAAATTTATGAAACATGTAACATTTAGACAAATTTTCAGCTACGATTAACATATATACCCAACACAGCGGTTAACATCGAGCATGCCCGAGGAGATAAAATCTTGCCGGCCGCGCGCTAATATCCCGCGCAAAATATACATCACTTAAAATGTAAGTAACAACTGCGGTCTCGCAAAATAAGAGAAAGAAAATTGAAACATTCACAGCAATCTGTGGGGAAAAGGAGGGAAAAGGAAGGAAAAGGAAACTCAAGACTTTTCGAACACAAAGCTTATTCAAGTACGCGTACGGGTTTTCTGTTGATTTACCATTTTGTTTTGAACTTTACGTACGATCTATGCAGAGTTAATTGAAACCATTCGCATTCAATGTCATTCTCTTTAAGAGGGAATAATCTACAGCAATTTAGGCTGTAGTTAAAAAAAAAACAACAACAACACCACATTAACAACAACAATAAATTATAGCCATAGCTTTGAAAGTTTCCTTTTTTGTAGGCATTTTGTACCTCGCAGTTCCCTGAATTTTCCTGCTATTATTTTCTATATCACTATACGTTATAAATGATATCATTTCGAAATCTTGTTCACTTTCTCAGATAACCAATGAAAAAGAGTTTTGGAATTGGACTCAAGGTGAGCTCCTGACGAGTTTGTTCCCCAAGAAGTGGTACAACGGTCAAGATCGTAAACCTGACGGGTTTTTGGTGGATGGATACAGTCAAATGGTAGGAGGGGCAAGGATGAGACTCATCAGAATAAAAAGAGGTTTGTTTTTTTTGTTTGTTTGATTGTTTATATGTCAGTGCGAAACAATTTTTAATTTACCCTAGCTCATGAACCGTCTGCGGGAATTGCCACTGGCCCTGCTGAATGCACGCTGCCTCCAAGCATTTCGTCAGCTTTCCCTGACATTTTGCGGCAGGGTATTTTTATTTCGCTTGGTGCAGAAAAGCACTGTGATGATAACTTATCTTGGCCAATGATACAGCACTATGATCCGGCTAGAGCAGGAACCCAGACCTCTGAATTAAGAATCCAGCGCGGTTCCCAAAGATTTACTTGCTATTAGGTCCTACCCTGGCGTCCCACATACAGTAAGCAACAGGCCAAGTTGTTTTGTTTTGCAAAACGATAACGTTTACTCGGAAAGAAAGTTGATGTCATGCGCACTATGACCTTCCCTCCCAGCCACACCCCATCCCTGTGTTAAGTCCATGCTGAACATAGAACTCATAGCCAATGGTGGATCTAGGGGAGGGGCACGGGCGTCCGCCCCCCCCCCCTTTTCCTTTATTAAACGCAGTGAAGAAAAGCCGGCAGGTGAACACATACAAACAAAAACACCCCCCCCCCCTTATCTCAAGACCTGAATCCGCCATTGATAACTTGTTTGATCCTAGAATCCTGCCGAGTTCCAACCGAGTTGTATGGCATCACGAAAGAATGCTACGGAGAGTATTTCGTGACCAAGGACGATAAGAATGATTACACAGAGAGATGGGAGAACATTACTTCATATGACGCTCCAGTGTCTTGGGATGACATGCCATGGAGATATCAAAACGGCAGTCAGCTTGATGGGTACCCCTTCTGGGGCACTCTGACCACTTACAGTGGGGGAGGGTGAGTACAAAGTTGTTCTAAAACTTATAAAATATCGATCGGGATGAGTTTGCATTCACTCGTATCACCCGGGCGAAAAAGCGATTAACGCAGAGTCTTGGAGACTTACGTTTGAACACAGCCATCGACCGAAATGGCTCCACTCAAACACCTCTTTCCTCTAATATCACTTCACAGGGTAAACAATACTTTTATAAGTTACCTAATTTAGGCCGTTTTTCTACTGTAGCTCAAAACAAAATACGTCGCCTTGTTAGTCATTTTTGTAATGATCTTGACATCAAATTAGCGTTTACCACGTTTAAATTAAGAAATCTTTTCTCAGTGAGGGATTCTGTCCCTAGAGAACTTCGTTCACGTGTGGTTTTTAAATTTACTTGTGCTTGCTGTAATGCTTGCTAGATCGGCGAAACTGGTCGTCATTTTTCCACACCCGTCCGTGAACATCTCTTTTCAGACAAGTCCTCGCATATCTTCAAACATTTACAAAACTCAGAAAGTTGTCGTCAATCTTGCTCTGCGGATTGCTTTGAAATCCTTGATTCCGCCCCTACTAAATTTCAAGTTAAACTTAAGGAGGCTATGCACATAAACCGGGAAAAGCCTAGTTTAAACCAACAAGTTCATCACGTCAACATGACGCTTACGCTTTAGGCTTTATATTCTTTCCAACACTTTGTTACTCACTCAAATATGTAATTTTTGTCACTTAATCATAATTAATTATGCATGTTTCGCCTAGTTGTCATATAGTCCTAACGGTTTTTCAATATTCTGTAACTAACGATGATGTTCGTAACATCGAAACATGTCCTCGAAATTAAAAAATGTCGTACTCTTCTTGAAGATAAAGACTTACGTTTCTATTTTGATGTTTTTTTTTTTTCGGCACGAGAATCGCAATTTAAAAAAAGTAATTTTATACAAATGATCTGCAAGTGTTGACGTATGTCAAGGGAACTATAGTAAACCCTGTAACTCCAAGGATCTGATTGTTAATTCTCCCTTCTAGCTGCTAGACATTTCATTGCCAATTAATTAACAGAGTAAGGTTCAGTATATTCTCATTACCTGTTTGCTGGACAATGTATGGATATCACAGGGAGAAGTTACATGTTCATCACTTCTGAGAGCTCAAGGGTTAAATAAAGTTGAGATACACACAGATTTCAAATGATGAACTTGAAAAATATCAGCTCTTTTTGAGCCATGTGTCTCCCCACAGTACAGTGAAAAGAAAAGCTCTCATGGCTTTCCAACAAGACACAGTTGTTAACGTGTATTTCTGCTCAGAGCCGCATAAAGACGATATCTACTGCATTTGACAATTTTATAAACATTTCTCCTTTCGAATTTGACCAATAACTGTTGCATCATTGTTTTTTCTTTAGAGAAAGATATATTCGTGTAAATTTTCTTTCCACAGGTACGTAATTGTTCTTGAACCAGGGAGGGACAACTTCGACCGTGTCAGAGATCTTGAAAAGAAAATGTGGATTGAGCGGCGTACACGCGCTGTGTTAACTGAATTCACAATTTACAATGCACAGAGTAATCTGTTTTCTATTGTTACTCTGGTGGCACAGTATCCCGCCACTGGTGCAGCCATTCCGTACCTTAGCATCCAAACCGCGCGACTGTACGACTTCACCAAGACCATCATGTTCTTCGTATTAACGATCGAGGTCATATTTGTGTTGTTCACATTGTTTTTCTTTTATCGCGAGGTGAAACATATTTACAAACTCGGCATTCAGGCTTACCTCAAAGAGTTTTGGAACTGTGTGGAGATAGGAATCAGTGCGTTAACCTTCGCTGCCATTTCAATGTACGTTTATCGCACGCTCACAATTAGAAATGTGCTGGATTTAGTGAGGCACGACCCTTTCAACTTCAAGAGCTTTCAGTTCGCTGGGTACTGGAACGAGACGTACACGTTTATCCTGGCTATGATCGTTCTCTTGGCAAACATCAAACTGAACAAGCTCCTCCGGTTTAACAAGCGGTTCTCACTCCTGTCCTCCACTCTTAAGTACGCCTACTACCCACTGCTAATGTTCAGCATTGTCTGGGGCATCGTCTTCCTCGCCTACACGATGTTCGCGTCGTTAGTCTTCGGACCCATTCTGTACAACTACCGCAGCATCATCGCCTCGCTGACGTCTCTGTTGAGCCTTATGTTGGGGAGGACTGCCTACTTTGAGATGCGCGACGCTAATCGTGTCCTTGGTCCTCTATTTTTCTTCGGTTTTATGTTTATGATGTCGTTTGTGCTCATCAACATGTTCCTTTCCATCGTGGTGGACTCGTTCATCGTCGTTAAGCACGACAATGACAAGCAATCGAACGAGTATGAGATCGTCGATTTCATCATCGAGCGCTTTAAGCTGTGGTCGGGAATCGGTAAGACTCAGAGACCACAGAGTCGAGGCAAGGTCCTTTGGGAGACGGCTGCATCACGCGTCAAGGCCGTCAACGTGTTTACCAACCCCAACTTCACCTCAAACGTTACAGGTCTGCACGAAGATTCGGTTTCAAAGCTGGAGAACCGACTTGAAAAACTTATTGATCGTACTGAAGAGTTGTACGAGGAGATTTTCCCTGAGAAGAAATACAGAAGCTTGGAGAAGACGAGGGGAAAGGGTGGGAAAGGAAAAGTGCCTGTTTCTAAGGGGGATGTACTTGAGGGACAAACTGACTGACAAAACAAAAACCAGGGGGGTCCTCAAGGGTGGTGTTTGGAAAATATGTCTTTAATATAACATGTAATTTCACCGTTACTAAAAATGAACATAGATTTTACTTTCTATCAAAGTCTTTTTAATACCAACACAAAAGAGAAGGCATTTGCTTTCTGTCGTTTCACTTGAATAATTAGAGTAAATCACGTACAACGATCGTGTTATTATAATGACTTCTCATGAAATTCCAGGACTTTTCGAATGCATCTACTCAGTCGTCATACCTTCGAACAAATGATTAGTTTGGAATAAAGTACAGTATCCAAACATGCAGGTTGTATGATTTCGGTGGTAAATTTAATTAATAACGGGTGATTCAACTTAAGATCGCAATGAAGATTTTAGATGTATAATTTCTACGAATAATACCACAAAGTAGACTAGTTTATATTGTTGAGCGTAGGATGGTCAGCGTTACAAAGTATACTTCATATAAATCCTCGGCTAAACAATCGTTTGGATCAATGCTAAGGCATTTTTGAGTACAAAAAATTATCTACGATTGCATCGGTTTTCCCTCTCCCCGATCTGCAGAGGTTAACTTTGAGTTTTGATTGCCTCCTTGTAACTTTTTGTTTTCTGTTCTGATCGGCCCATCTAATTAATCATAGCATGGTTAGTGCTTGAAAACAACTAATGACCCTCAAGTGGTATACAAATCGCCATACGCGTAGAAAAAATTGTTTATTGAAAGTAATCGTTTGTAAATATGAGTAAACGGGGAATTCATCAGTGTTCAGATTCGGAATGATATTGTTCTAAAGGATGCAACTCGAAGTTAGGATTAAATACCAGGTTACTGAGAAATCATCTGTGCAGAATTTCCTGACCACTTTACTTAATTACGTACCGGCCACCGCAGCTCACACCACGATTACGGTCTGGAACTGAAGACGCTGTTCAAAATGCCGAGATAGAGACGGTTTAAGTCATTTCTATGACTCCTATGAATGGAACTTTGTTATGAGCTGTATAGGCTGGAATAAGCTTAGGAAAGCTGATAATCCGAGTGAGAGAGTGAAGAGAAACTCTGCCAACGAATCGTCGTAGGTTAGAGAATAACACTGATAGATCTATATTGAAATATGACCATGATGAATTCTATGGCTATCAGTCGGTAGCACTGACTGATTATTTGTCTCTGGTGGTGAATGGCTTTCTCAGTCAACTTAAGAGGCTCTGGAGTGTTCCCCTGTTTTGCACGAAATTATTTTTAGTCCCTGTCTAGTTATGTAACATCCTTAGGTGCATATCTCTATAAAAGAGAACACGCACTTCGAAACTGCAGAGGGAACGCTATCTCGTTAATAATTTCTACGTGCGAACAGAGCAAGAATCGTAACATGAATACAAGGTTTACTTCGGGAAAGGAATACAGAATTGTAAGTACAATTAAAACATGTTTGCTGTTTGAAATAGTTCAGGGACATTACGGCACAGTGCCTGAAAGCGATTGTAATTTGTCTATTTCCGTTTGACTCTAAGTGCTTCTAGAAAGAAGGAGTGCAGAAATGAATTCCGCATATTTCCCAAGCTGTTGAGGTCTAATACAAGTTCAAAACATCCCCTTTCAACCTCTCTTAGGTCGTTTTCCTTCGGGAGATGACAAAACGCGGAGCCCTACTCCATGGAGTCATATGGAGTACCTGAATGGAGTACCCCTAAAAATTCATATATTGGTCGGATAAAATACTTTAAAGAGATGGTAAATCGTTGAGTTGTACACATCTTAATGCATTTTGATCTTGCCAGCTGTATGATTGTCACAGTTCGATACAGTCCACGAATTAACCGCCATCTTGAATTTAATGACATTGAACTGCTGGCCACTTCAAACAGAAGGCTTAATTAAATGTAATCTGTGAACCTTTTCTTTAATAGACCGATTACCATCTTCATCTTGTGATCTTCAAGAGGCCAAAAGTACGGACGCACTTCAATCGGCTGCGGGTTTTACCATAGGGGGCCCAGACAAGCGACGAGTCTGGTTGTTTATTCGAAATATAAAGGAATGTATGGGAGAATATTAAAGAGTCTTATTATCGTAAACTTATATCATGAAATGTCTGAGTTAAAGCTCAAAATAAATGTAAACCTACCTCACTTGCTGTGTATTGTAGTTTCTGTGGCTCTAAATGGCGAATTTGAGCGATTTGGTGGGTTTTCTTTAACGTATAGTAACAGTCGACGCAAAACCCACCAAATCGCTCAAATTCGTCATTTAGAGCCACAGAAACTACAATACACAGCAAGTGAGGTAGGTTTACATTTATTTTGAGCTTTAACTCAGACATTTCATGATATAAGTTTACGATAATAAGACTCTTTAACATTCTCCCATACATTCCTTTATATTTCGAATAAACAACCAGACTCGTTGCTTGTCTGGGCCCCCTGTGGTTTTACGACTTTCAAAATACCTGTTTATATAGTCTGTAAGAGGTGTGGCGTTTAATCTATCAACACAAGTTACACAAGGCCTCATGTGTTTCTTAATTGTGTGAAGCGATGAGGATAAAAGCTAGGACTCGAAAGAAAGTAATTCATGTGTTTAAACTGACCTTTTCTTCACCCATCTATTTATAGCGTAATAAAATTGAGATGTGTAAAGAAACAACAACAACGTTACAAAAAAAAACACCGATGGGTCTGCAAACACATCTGGCTGGGGCGGTAGATTTGGAAAATGCAGTAAGCTGAAATATTTTACCTCGTGCAAAACTCGAAACAGTGGGTTTCATATGGAGTTTTTTGTCTCCCGGTCAAAGGACTCATTACACAGCGGTACCGGTAAAACCAAAATGGAGGAACTAGTAGGACTGAGAGCCCCCTGCCCCCCAAAATACTGGACTGTATCGAACTGTGACAATCGGAGAGCTGGCAAGCCCAAAATGTATTAAGACGTGTACATCTATACGATTTACCATGTTTATAAAGTATTTTATCTGACCAATACATGATTTTTATGGGTACTCCATTTAAGTACTCCATAGGGTACTCCATGGAGTAGGGCTCCGCGTTTTGTCATCTCCCTTTTCCTTCCCTCTGCCACCTGGTCTGAGACGAAATTGGCAATACAATTTTCTTTATCTCTCATAGCGCCATTTTATCTCTTTGCTAAGTCACTTTCCTCACAAGGAAGATTCATTTTCTTTCAATTTCAGCTGAACTTTTAATGTAAATACGGTAAACTGCCGCTGTACATCCCCCAGTTATGGGCTCGTACCCAAAAAAAAGGTTACATCTTATAACAGATCCCTCACCCGGATGTAATACTCCCGGCTCGTTTGCCCTGCTCATTACACCCTCTCTGAACACTTTTCTTCTTCAATTACAACCTAGTTACCTTGTGCATGTGACTGAAAAACTGTTATAAGTAAACATGTACATGTCCACGAAACACTCACCAACTTAGGACGCTTTCGCCGCCATATTGGAAATAGCACTTCCACAATGAAATGTGATCCCAGCAAAAATAAACTTCGGTTGCTCGTTCATTTTCAGTCGTTCTCACTTCGGGATCCAGAAGTCTTTGTAAGTTACGGACTATCTTACTCACAACATGATGACATGCGTAGTGGCCTTTTGCCAATCACTGAGTACAAAAATGGGAAACAACGAGACTATTCTTTATTTTAGTGCTTTCTATCACAATTTCAACTTAACAAGTTCCTTCTGATACTTTAGTTTATTCTACGCATCAAATGTGATTCGTTATTAAAAAACAGTTGATTGACAACGTTCAGATTTCGACTAATTTTTCTGAAACTCATTTCTAAACGCTTTATTTTTGTTCCCTTTCTAACTCTTTCCTCCAAGTTCTAAGCCCATCCAAATCCCCCATGATGTTGTATAAGTTCAGGGCCTCATAAAAGGTGATTTTGCAGCTAAGCTCTACAGCTTTCCTGTCTGGGAGCAGCATCAAAGGCAGCGGTAGAGATGAGTCCAGATTACAAACATCCAGGAAAATTCAACTCTTAAACGACATATTAGTGTAATAATATCTCGCACACAGGCCGGAGCTGTTCAATTGAAGTTTTACAAAATATTACTTCGCCAAGCGCGATGCTGTTAAAAGGATTCGTGAAAAGTCAGGGGATTGAATATTTTGCCAATTTTATGCTGCGCCAGCGATATTCTCGGGGCGAGGCACTTGTGCACCTTCGCGCGTAAATGTATGCTGTTTGTTGTATCATTCCTATCCATTTTGTTGATGAAGGCATAATAAAAAGGGTCGAACACGGCTCGTGTTGCTTATTGCATGATGAATGAGTGGGGTAGCTAATTAGGACCAAAGGATGAAAGGACAGTCGGATAAAGTTGTTTTCGTGTCAGCGGATTTCCTAGAAGCGGCAAATACAAAGATGGCGGCAGACCTTCAGGTAATTCCTCTAATATAGAAATTTAGTGGTTTTTTTGCACAGCGAGAAAGACTCAGAAAGCAGTTTATGACTAAGAAGATAATAATTCTGATATTTTTTAGAATCAGATCTATCAGAAGCGTCTGGAACTTCACACTATAGTGTTTGCAGTGGCCTTTTCACCATGTGGCAATTTCTTAGCGGCGTGCAACAACTTTGGACAAATTGCGGTTTTCAGGTAAGGGTCATTTCGGTATTTACTCGTCTGTCTGTCTGTTTTTTTTTCCGTTTTCCATAGATAAACGTGAAATAAGGATGTGTCAATGAAGCCACATCACGATTTGGATTTAATCACAAATCAAGGTTGTATGTTTTAATATTATGTTACTCCAATATTTTGTTCGTCAATTTTATAAATAACTCTACATCTGTGTTTTTTTAGCATTACCTCTGCTCTAGCACCGGATGCTTCATCTGACAAGAAGAGACCAATAATATTTTTCCAAGGTAAGTCTACACGTATACCTGTAGCTCTTCCAGTACTGCGTACTGTTCAAGTCTGCCAGTCTTACATGTCAAGGAGAGCAGTTGGACCGGTGACTATATATACCACAAACAAGAGTAATTTCTGCTGTTTTAATCTAAATTACTGTGACCATGTACATATTTGCAACGTAGTGCAATTCTGGAAGATGGCATGCTCATTCTCACCTGCCATGGCAAAGTTTTGTTCAGATTATGCCACAGGTGTCACAGGCTCTTTCACTGTGAATATATAATTAAAGAGTTTGTATAGTGGTTTAGTTGGACTTGCTTTTGAGCTCCGTAAACGTAAAGTTGTTTGAAATAATCAAAGAAATAAAGGCTTACCTTCATAGAGAGTGGTCTATGTTGTTCTCCTCGCGACTTGAGGCCATCTTGATGTGTTTTAGCTTGACACCCTAAATCACCGTGCACAAATTATGGGAAGGTTGGAAACTTCTGTTGACACATGCTTGCCAAAATCGATTGAAAACGACTCTTAAAGACTTTCCCTCGAATCAAAACCTGGCAGCACAAATGCCAAATAGTTGCCCTTTAAGTTCACCGAAAAGAATCCCACAAAAGATGGTTTGTCGAGCAATCAATCCAGTGAGAATCTCAAATTAATGGCCATTCTGAATTCTTCTAATGCGTGGAAGGAACATCTTGTGCAGCTGAGAGACTGTTAATGCACAGTCAACCTGGACCCTAGTCAAATATCCTCTTACCCGAGGTACCTCAGTATGTGTGCAGGGTTGGTGTTAGAAGACTATGGGGAGGACTCGTTGAGAGAACAAAAGCTCATCTTTCAAACCAGCAGTCTAAATCCCACAGGTATCAACGAACGCTTTTTGTTCCATTAATCTATTCATGTTTTTCTTGTTACCATGTTCCCACCAATCACTGAGCTCCATTTTCTGCCTTTAAAAGCGCACACAACCCTCAATTCATCTATTCGCTCCGACGAAGAGCTAATGCTTGAAACATCAGCTTTCATAACTGTAACGGTGGCCAATTTACCATTTCTTTGATTATTTCACACAACTTTACATTTACAGAGCTCAAAGCAAGTCCAACTAAACCACTATACAAACTCTCTAATTATATATTCACTGTGAAAGAGCCTGTGACAGAGCTTGGGCCACCTGTAATTATGCCTGCTAACACTTGTCTTCATATTCTATGTAGTGGTACTTAATGCACGTACCCATTCTGCTCCTTGTCTTTTTGTTCGTTTGTTTTGTTGTTGTTGTTGTTGTTGTTTTTGTTGTTTGCATGAGGATCAGGTCTTGGCCGTTCAAAGGGTAGATGACACTATTCGCTGCATGAATATCTATCTGGTGGGTAGCACAGTAAGCTTTGTTGGCACCCATGTGCTGGTTAGCAATTTATCCACTGGACAGTGTTATCTGCCAGTTGAATTCCTGGACTGTAATTGATCTTACTACAGAATACACAATGCCTAAAATTCGGCTGCCTTAAGGAAGTGCATTCATAACTCTTTTATAAGCCATTGTCTATGGCTAGTCAGAAAGTTATAAATTAGCAATATGAGGCCATTTAATGCAGAACACCATTACTGAAAAATAATTTTGTTTTGCAGTTAACAAGTGCAGGACTGATATAAAAGCTACATTGAGTTTTCTTTAATAAAAAAAACATTGAAATTTCTTTTAGGTCACAGCAACCCAATTTACAGTCTTATATCTACTGATAAATTTCTAATCAGGTATTTGATTGTAACTCTTCTCTTATTGATGATCATTTTTTAAGGGGATAATTTTTAGTAAGCAAATGATCTGTCTCTTAAGAGTAAGCAAGCATTTTTTTTCTATAAATTTATTTAGCTGTTAATTTTGCATTGCTGTTCAGTTCTAACTCATTTTGTAACTTAGTGGTGGTTCATCTGAAATACATGGATGGAGATGGGATGAAATTCTAGATAAAACAGAGGTGAATATTTGTCTAGATAATTTTACATTTATCACTGGATGATTGAAACTCTTTATTTGCACTATTTCAAGAGGTTACTACAGATTATAAAAGTCAGAATATATAAGAAACAGTAAATTACATCAATAATCAAAAGTAAAATGTGCACAGTGACCAAAGTAGCATAGCTTTCGAGTTGGCCACTGTCACGTATAATTAACTGGTGTACCTTAGCATTTACACAGGACTTACTTTACTTTAATTCTATATTTACACTAACCAGGGTATTTATACACAATTAATATTATAAACAATAATTGATTGTGTAATTAGTTTCAGTATGAATAGGAGATGTTGGGTATATGGCTGATAGTGTGAACTCTTTGAGGAAAGTTGAAATGGTAAATTGGCCACTGTAACGATTACAAAAGCTGACGTTTCGAGCGTTAGCCCTTTGTCAGAGCAAAAGACGACGAAGGGCTAACGCTCGAAACGTCAGCTTTTGTAATCGCAACGGTGGCCAATTTATCATTTCAACTTTGTTGATATATCCAAATTATTTTGTTACCCCCACCGCTGAAAGCCCCAAACAGTTTCTTTAGAAACTATCAGCCTTTATTCTTTGAGGAAAGGTCAGGTTCCAAACCCTGAAGGAGATAATTATTGTGATGTGTTCTTGAGCAAGATGCTTAAAACTCTTACAATGCCTTTCTCCACCCAGGGGGGGTGGGGGCAGATGGTAGGTTGGGGGCAGGTGGTAGGTTGGGGAATAGCTCTTTATTCAGTGAAAGCAGTGTTACTCGCATATCTTTCTTGCTATGAAAACTGAGCTAAACTGTGGCTTATGTGCATAATTATATACCCCTAATACTAGAGGTTCTGTTGGCTAAGTGTTCAACAAGCTTAATTCAAAGAGTAGTTGAGAAAGAGAAAAAACATGTACCATATGTGAAGTTGAGTGCTCTCTTAAAATTAATGTTTAGTGAGGATATGATACTCATGACTCTGCTTATATTCTGATCTTAGATTTTTAATTAAGGGTATCTGTTTTCTCGCAATGTGTTTACAGGGTTGGTATTTCATCACACACTTCTGTGTTAATTTTTTCCATTCTGTGTTACAGTCTTTTTCTAATTTGTAATCCAAAATTTTTAGGCTCCTTCTCCTGCCTGGACACTGCAACCCCCTGCTGCCAGGTGAGATTCTTTGCAATATTAAGAGACTTCATAAAATGAGAACTATCTTATTGTCTTCATCATATTTTACTTACATACAGTCTACCAATACATGTTCATTCCCTGCCCCCACAGCATATTTTGTATTGTAAACTTACACTGACCTGGGAATCTATTTATTTAATCACTTTCACCAGAGTGTGGTGAGGGTCGCACAACAGAGCGAGGCTCCAAATTAAGTGCGCCCTATATCCCACCCATCCCACCCCAGGGGAGGACATCCATCACACAGTAATCTCGTGTGTGGGAAATTAACGTCTCCTACCCCAACCCTGCAGGAGACGGGACCTCCATTTATTCGTCCCTATCCGAGAAGACTAGAATATCTAACCATTTCTTGATGTTATAGAAAGGTAGCAAATTCTTCTCAATTATTTTAAGACCCTGAGTGTTGGTCCGGCCGGGGCTCGAACCCTCGACCTCCCGCACAACAGTCCAGCGCTCTATCCATTGAGCTAACCGGGAGGCGGTTTTAAATCCCTTTATGGTCTCTATTTATTTGTTGAATATTGCCCCAATTTAACCCTCTGACTTCTAAGAGTGACCAGCATCTAATTTCTCCTTACAATATCACCCCTGAATCACACATTAAGGTCAGGAGAATAAAGGAAATGATCACCAACTATTGTCAGGAAGCTTTTGATTGTTAAACAAAATTCTCAATACTCAGCACATTAGGAAATGTATAGAGAACAGTATGGAGAATATGCACTCTATTGTTAGGGTGTAAAGGGTCGATCATTCCATGATCTTTGTGGTCCTCATTCAATAAATCGTGTATCTTCCTGAACAAGTAACAGGGGAGAGTGTTCTGAGAGCTACATTGAAAAGTCTTTGAAAAGGATTTTTCTGACATAATACCAATATTCTGTTTCCTCCATGATTATTAAAAAAGTTTATCTTTGGACCTGTGAATATTGATCTTTTTTTTTTTAGAGCATCACTGGATATACCTGAAACCAATGCTCTAGTATTTGCTGAGCAGGTATGTATTGGCCTTTGAAAATGAACAATGCTTGTTTGATTAACAGGAATTCTAAATCAAATGGATATTGTTTTTGTAATATACAGGGTTCGTACACATCTTGAAAACCCTTGAAAACCCTTGAATTTCAGGAGGCTGATTTCAAAGCCTTGACAGTACTTGAATTTCGTTTTGGGTCCTTGAAAGTCCTTGATTTTTTATTGAAGAACATCGAAAAATATCTGCTTTTGTTTTGCACCATCTGTAAACCCAAAACATAGATGTTAACAGAAACATTTTTCTTGGTTTTGATGTAAAATTTTCATTACAAAAAGTCCTTGAAATTTCTAAGTAGGGTCCTGGAAAGTCCTTGAAAAGTCCGTGAATCTTTGGCCTGAAAAAAGTGTACGAACCCTGAATATATACTCAGGATCTGATTTTTGTCCCCTCAATGTTTTAGTCTTTTTTTTTTTTTTTTTTTAGCAGGGCTCAACACTATCTTTTCAACCTACTAGCCCAGTGGCTAGTAACATCTTAGACATTACAACAATTCCAGTTTGTTTACTAGCCAAACTGGCTAGTGGAAATCAAAAACCACTTGCCAAAACTGAATTTCTACTAGTCTGTGGCTAGTGGGCTACTGTTAATGTCAAGCCCTGTTTAGTGCTACATATAGAACCCTTTCACTCCCAAGATCTCACTAGTTATTCTCCTTACTGTCTGCTATACCATTCTTATGATCTTAGTTGGGAGACTGTGATATTAGATCAACTAATAATCCTCTGATTGACATTTTTCTTTATTCTCATCATTTGCCTCCTTACTGTTGTACATAATAGTATAGCAAGGAGATGTTCTACCTTGGACATTTGTGAGAGTTATAGGGTTAATCTAATCATAGTAGTACTCCTCTACTAACTATGATTTAATGAATTTTAGCAATTGAGGGCCACATTTTGTAAACAAAACAAGAGGAATTAATTAAAGTAATTTGACAAAATGTTGTAAATGTGGAATAAGTACTTGACCATTTAGTGCTGCCTGCAGGTATGAGTTTATGGTTTTCCATCAAACATGAGATCAACATGTCTTGATTTGACAGAAGGAGATATAGTGTAATTAACAAAATTTATGTTTTTCTAACACCTCATAAAACTACTGTCATATAACAGAAATTAGTATAATTTCAGAGCTGAGTGATTGGTCGAGCGGTTCCTTATATGACGCTATGTAAACCACTCCACGCGGTTTATATGAAATGTTAATAAATGTTATTAAAATGTTATGATTTTAGAAATTTCTCTGTTGTTTACAGCTGTAGTTCTGAAATTATACCAAAACAATTATTTGCCTCAGGTTCAGTGAATATTGTTGAATAATCCCCTCGACTTCTCCTCGGGGATTTAATTAGACAATTTTCACCACACCTTCGGCGAATAATTGTTAAATAGATGGGTGCAAAGATGGCACAATGGCATCAACCCCTTAACTTCCTGAAATGATTAAAAATAGAACTTCTCCCTTTAATAATTACATCCATACAGTACCCAGCAAACAGGGAATGACAATACTCATTCAGTCAAACTTATCAGGTAAAAGTTGATATCTTGGTCTAACATCACCAAATTCACACAACCAATTAACAAGGAAATGTGTCGCAGCTAGAGGGGAGAATTACCAATCAGGTTACTGTTCCTGATTGTCCCTTACTTGGCTGTTAAACAACTTATAGACTTCAATATTTATGTAGCTTTTTACTTATATTCTGTGTTATTACAGGAAGATACACTCTTCTCAGGTTGTGGGGACAATAATATTTATCTGTGGGACCTTGAGTCGGGGACATGTAAGGTAGTTTATAAATCTCTTAATGGTAAGGCCCCGTCGTATTTGTCTGATCTTTTAACTTATTGTAGGAGCTCTTATTCTCTGCGATCTGTTAGTAATGGCAACCTTGTAGAGCCATCTTCAAAAATGCGAACTTATGGTGATCAATCATTTGCAGTATGTGCTCCTAGATTGTGGAACTCTTTGCCTCTTTCAATACGTAGGAGATCTTCTGTTTACATTTTTAAAAGCGTTTTGAAAACTTATCTTTTTAAAAAGTTTGTTAGTGAATGTTAGTGAATGTAGTTTGTTTATAATTTATTTTTATTCGTTGTAAAGCGCCATGGGCAATTTATTGGAGTTGTGCGTTATAGAAATACTCTTTATTATTATTATTATTATTATTATTATTATTATTGTTATTACACTGTAACATTTAAAGATAGTTTCATTTCACACATAAGTTAAAGGTAAATTAACGAATGGTGTTTTGTCAAAGAATATTTTGTCAAGTGATGTTCACTTAGTGTCAAATATTCGTTTTGACTTGTAGAACACACTCTCTGGTCACTCGGATTACATTCAGTGCCTTACCCTCAGAACAAAACACAGTCAGTGCGTAAGTGGAGCAGAAGACGGCACTGTGAGATTATGGGGTATGAAATTACAGTAAAGTTTTAATACTTTTTACCAAGCTTGTTTTCTTGATCTGAACCACAAATTAAAGACCAAGCTTCTTGTGCTTGGATTTATGGTCCAAGCCCAAAGCGAAGTGGCCGTGAATCTGAGTGGAAAAGAACAAGGTTCCATAATTTACAGATGTTTATTATGTTGTATCTCTGGGTTCAATCGAGAGTGATGGTTTTCATCCAAACTAACTTTCGTTAAATGAACCATACAGTGAAATACAATCTGCTACATTGGCCAATTGGTTAAGCCAAAATGGCTACAACCTCAGTCATGTTCTCTTTTTTAGAATTTTTGGTTAAGAGTTTTCGTTCTCCTTAACTTTTTTAGATTACAGAACAAAAGGATTTATGACTGACATCATTGAACCCTGGAAAAATGAGGTAAAAATAGAAAGGTTTGCCATACAGTTGGTGGGGTTTTCTTCCTTTATCAAGTCATGAACTCAAAAGTCAGTTTCATTGCTCTTAAGACTTTGATGTATGTTTTTTCTTCTTTTCTCTTTTTAATATAATTGAGTATTGTTAGCAGTTTTACATCTTGAGCTCCAATTAGTCAGGGACCTACTCATTTAGTTTTCACTTCTTTTCCAAATCATACTTAAATGCTGCATGGCAGACGTTTTGTAAAGTACTCTGTATCAAGCAAAATTGTAGATACAGTACACTTAATTTACTTTTACATAGTTTGTAAGTTTTGCAAGGTAGATGTTGATTTTGTATGTCTTCACACCAGGATATACACAGGCCTCATTTGGGGTCTTGGATAGGTTGTGTTACTGTTGATGAGAGTGAAGACTGGCTGGTGAGCAGATGAGTATTTTTCCAGAGTTTGACGTGTTCAAAATATAATGTTATATACTTTTAGTAAGTTTCCTCCACCTTCAGTTGGGTAACTAATAGACTTCTTTGAAACAGCAGTTGAAAAATACAAATTTGTTGCCTCACAATTGTAATTATAAATAGTTACTCCAAGAAATTTTCTTATAAGCCTTGACCTTGTGTACTTCAGCCAGTTTCCTGGGCACATGTCTCAATGTTTGTTCATGGGCCATTACCTGCATGTTGTGTTTATTCTCTACACATTCATATGTTACGTAGATTACATAGGTTAATTGACCACTCCCCACAGGGCTTTTCAGGGCCAACACCCACCCATCCCACCCCAGGGGAGGACATCCACCACTCAGTAATCTCGTGTGTGGGAAATTAATGTCTCCTACCCCTAACCCTGCAGGAGACGGGGCCTACTGTTTATTCGTCCTTATCCAAGAAGACTAGAATATCTATCCATTTCTTGTTATAGAAAGGTAGTAAATTCTCGTCAGCTATCTTAATATCATGAGTATTGGTCCAGACAGGGTTCAAACCCTCGACCTCTCGCACAACACAATCCGGCACTCCCGCCAATTGAGCTATATTCTGCATTCATTTATAGGTCTGTGGTGGTTGCCCATCTCTGTCAGTGTGGCATTTAAGGTCCATGACTTGAGCTATATTCGGTGCTCTATCCAATTGAGTTGTATTCTGCATTCATTTATAGGTCTGTGGTGGTGGCCCATCCCTGTCAGTGTGGCATTTGAGGTCCATGACTTGTACAAGTGTTCTGAAAACAGCTTCAAGTCAACAGTCTGCTCTTTTGCATGATGACCTTGTAAGTGATGATACTACCAACCCTTAACACCCTAACATCAGCATGCATATTCTCTATACTGTTCTCTATACATTTTCTGAAGTGCCGACAAGGAGAATTTGTTTACAAATCAAGAGTTTCTTAAATTGTTGATCATGTCCTTAATTCTCATCGCATTCGCATGTGATTGGTGGTGACAGTGTAAGGGAAAATTAGATGCTGGTCACTCTAGGGTGTCGACGGGCTAACAATCAACTATACCAAGCCTGATTCTAGTTATCCATTGGTTATGCTACTAAATAATATACATGAATAAAGTTATGCTCATCTGATTGGCTGAAAACAAGAGCATTTTTCATGTAACAGATTGCAAAGTTGTAACACAAGACTAAGTTTAAATTGTAAATAGCGCACGCTGTCAAAATTTCATCTGTCTTGACTTTGTGCGATGCTTTTTTCACATAAATTATTACCGGTAATAAGTTACAATATGATTAATTTTATCATGCAATTGGGTAAATAAGCACTTGTAAATTTTTCAAAGACTACAAATTGCACTCTCCCATTGTGTTGTCTTTGAAAATTTTGTTCATGCTTATTAACACTAAACTACATAACTAATCATGTTATTACCTAGTATACAAAATGAAAGCAAAGGTTTATGGGTTCATCCTTTGTTTGACTAATACAGTACAAAGTGAGTTAAGAGTTCCTTTTATGGAAAAATTTTATGACATTCTTGTGAAAAGCAACCAGATTTGAGAGTAAGATCCCATCCAATGTAAGATTTGCATTGGTTGTGCCTACAGCTGACCCCTTCCCAAAGAAAATCCTGGAGGTGATTTTCTTTTGGTGGGTTAGGGGGGCAGCTGTGCAGAGGCTAGTTTTACCCAAAATGTGATGCTTCTTGAAGCATTTTAAACTGCATGAAGTTTCATATAGCTCTGTTTTATACTGAAATTTGGCTCCATTGAAAAGATAGAAGATACATGTTTAATAACTTTTTTTTTACACTTTACCTTTTTTTTTATGTGAAAATGAATTTTACTTATTTTCTCCTTAAGATATTGTCTGCGGGGTCAGAACCAACAGTGTTCCACTGGCAGATTAATGGGGATCCAAAAACACATGTTCCTTGCACACCAAACTCAGTTTTTACCATGCAAATCAATGATAAGTCTCCAAAGAATAAGGTAGCTGAATAACAGTTTATCTGTCTGTTCTTTTATCCATTATAATTGTTTTGAATTATTGACTACAAATTATGCTAGTTGGAATGGGGGTGTACAAAACATGGAGGGGCTTCCTTTGTAGGCAGCGAATCAAAAACAAAGTTTTTCCATTTAGTTAGAACTTCTTTGTTATTTAGTTCAAACAGTCAAGTCTTTAATTTTTGTTTAGATGGGCCCATTCCATGTTTGGATTGGTGTCATAGTTATCTTTAGATACTGCATAAAGGGAGTTAACATTTTGAACAAAAAATATGAAAAATTGGGCAGCCACTGTCCATGGTCTTCAGTGGATGCTGAATTTGGTCACTCATAATTTCACATTCCTGTCTTACAGAGGATTTCAAGGAAACCTACCCATAGGATATACATTTATCATCTGGCTTTTTTGACCTCTCTTTTTTTTTATGATGTTCCCCAAATCCAACCTCATAAAAGTTAATTTAACTGCATGAAAATATTGAAATCTGAATAAGTTTTTCTGTGAATTCTTAATTTTGCCCTGATTGACCCTTGTTTTTTTTTTTTTTTCAGGTTCTTGCAGTGGGTGGCTATTCAGCAGACATTGATGTTTTTACAAACTTTGGCTATAAAGCACTATCATTTAAATTTTCTCATTAAACAAGTCCACTTTCAACTGTTGATAAATTGTGTTGCATAGAATGGAAATAACCATCAGACTGCTCTATATCTTCCGTGTAAAGAACATCAAACATTGCTATAACAAGAATTGGCCACAAAATGCAGAAAATGCGGCACAAAGTTTTAAAATGTACACAACACCTAAAATCTTTGTTAAGGGACTAGTCATTACATTCATTGCTGGGAGGGGGGGAGGAAATAAGGGGAACAAGTAGGGGTTGGAGGATTTTGGTTGTGTCTTGGTTAAATTCATTTTTGCCACCTTTGTTAATTAATGATTAATTTGATCTTTCCCCACTGGCAGTCAATTTTCTGTCGTGCCCTCTTTTTAAATTTAGGAGATGAGCCCATAAAATTGGATAAAGTACACAAGGTCAGAGCTTATAAGTTACCTTCTTGGTATAACTATTCTAAGGCAACAAATTTGTATTTTTCAGCTGTTGTTTCAAAGAAGGCTAATCACCCAACTGGAAAACTGCTCTGGAGGAAACTTATAACACATGTCCCCCCTCTCCCCCCCCCCCCAATAAATTCTTCTGCAACCCTCCCAAGTGATAAAATGAGTAATGAGTGATCCCCAAAGTTGCATATGAAAAAAAAGAGGTTAATGAAGGGCATAAAAGCGGGGAACAGATATGTTGGTTATTCTTCGATGTATTTCAGTTGATTGACTTCAGTAAAACAAAGGGGTGGGGGTGATGGGCTTTGACAAACAAGCATTCCTGATATGAGAAACTAGAGGGGGATAATAATTGAGATGGCTACATAAAGGTTAACAGGCAGCACCAAATAGCTGTTAACTAACACATTCCAAGGGAATTGCATTCTCATTTGGAATAAAAATGTACTTGAAACAATGGTTTGAGAAATATCTTGAATTTGTGATAAGAAATTTTGCCTGAACCCTTGTAAAAGCTATTTGATAATTTACATAATTATATTGAACTTTAATTAATACACAGCATTACATGAAATTTGTCTTTGTACACAATCTTTGCTATATATTAAGTTGATACAAAATAATCATTGATATTAAAACTGATATTTGAACTTTACTGTGGGTACATACAAATGACATTTTTACAGCTACTGGAAAATACCACGGCTAAAAGAAAATTGTAACTTTATAATTTGTCTTTAAATAATATTCCACTAAAAACAGCAAAGACTTCCTCAATTTTCACTTCTTATCATGTGTCACGCTCAAAGATTGGAATCAAACTTGATCTGTTTGATTTTCCCTAATTGCTTCAGGAACCCTCTTGTAACTGCAATCTGACATTACATTGATTTCAATGAACAACATTTTCTAGTGGCACTATCAATATCCATACAATTTGCATTTATAAACGTCTTTGTCAGTGCATTCTCTGGTCTTATCAAAGTAAATGAAGCAGCCATCTTTCCGTTGAAGTTTCTTGACATAGCCATTATGAGGCCAGCGATCCTATGTCAAGAAAAGGAGGGATAATCATTATAAGAGAACTTTAAGTTAATCACTTTAATTTTAAAATCTGTTTGTTTCAAAGCAGACTAGGGGTAGAAGTAAACAGGATGGCCTTGGACAAAATACTATAAACCTAACTTGTTCACAAGACCTTCCTCTGAAAGATAAATTTTGTTAGAAATCGCTTTTTTAATTCACAGGAGAGATTTTACACACTCTGAAGCAAAAATTGTAATACTTTCTTCGAAGGTGACTCAATAAATTTCTCACAACCAAGGAACTGGTGGGTATAGGGAAGCTCAGGAAAGGTCAGCCTGACAAAATTCCCAAGTAATTATGATTATCTAGATGATAAGCTTGACTTTGCAGATAAAAAGATTAAGGTTGAACAGAAATTCAAACTCCTTCCTTAGATGGAGCAAACGGATTTTGGTCGCCTGACCAGAATTATACATGCATATTCACGCAGGAAACACCACGGACAGTTACAAAAGTTCTTCTATCTCCTTTTGTATGCATAAAGTGTTTCAAACCTTGCAAAATGGGGGCTTAATAGCCACGATTAAGAAGTAAAACAATACACAGTCCTGAAGGAAATAATATCTCGTGGAACTTACGGGTTCTTTTTGCTTGACATCGCGGTACTCGTGTACATCTCTATAGCCAGCGATCTGAAATCTGTAAGCTAGAAAAAACAAATTTCACAACAAAGGTTAGTCAGATGCTATAGAAAGTCATAGCAGTAAAGAATGTTATGATCGTTGGCCATTTCATGATAAATCTTGTGAGGTGCACAGATAAAAAGGAAGTAGCTGTTACCTTCTTCCACTTCCTCGCTCCAGCGCTTGGGTCGGGAAACTGATTTCGGTCCTGAAGGTTGAGCGATAGGAGACACAATAGAGGCCATATTGTTTGAGCCTACAAGGAAATGAGAAAATGTTATTAATTTGGTTAAAAAAGGTTTGAGTCAATAAGAAAAAAAGGCCTATCTTCGATATTTGGTAGCCAGTTTGCCTTGGGCAGCAATGGCAAAGAGAAAGTTGAGTTTCGCAGTCATTCTGTGGTTTGAAATCAGCCTAGACCTTGGTGAGGAATACGGGGAACTAAAAAGGAATGAAACGATGTTCATTCTCGTTTAAAATAAGATATAAGTGAACCAGAAAAGCTAAAAAATTGCTTGAAATAAATTGGCAACGTGTACAACATCCTCGTCACGATAGAAATTGGAGATCATGCAATTTGCTCACGCTCTGTTGAAGAACGTAAATTCGCTGAGAAACGAATCTTTTGCAGCAAAATCGAGGACAACAAAGCGACAGAACTTACCCAGACAATTCTTGTCCACAAAATGACTCTCAAACGTAAAATTCTCTGATATAAACAGTTAGAAGATGTTTTGTCCGCGCTATGCAACAGATGTCTGGCTGCCTTCTGATTGGCTTCTTATTAGTTGTTATAACAACGCAAAAAACAATCAGCAATCATTTTGAGCCCATAGATAGTCAGTGGTCGTTGGGTGGACCGTACATGTGCTCATACACCACTAAAATTCCAATGGTAAACAAAGATGGCGGACGAAAAATGATGTGCAATCGTCTGCATTGTGAAAGTCAAAAAAGATGGACTTTCTGTTCATGGCATTAATATATACTTTAGTTTTCGTGACCCTATCGTATGTAGTTTTTTTTGGAAGTGCTGACTTTCATCGAACTGGTTTGGTTGGCTTTCTGCGAAGAGGCTTGTTTTCAGTAAGTACCCCTCTCCTGCACATATTGCTGAATTAAAGTCTATTTTAACGCTAAGCTAAATTCATTCGTTCTCATTAGAATGAAAAGTCGCAGAATGTGTCAGATATACCTTTTTGAGTTGAGTATGCGCCCATATGTCTTTCGTGGCTGAAATTAAAGCAATGTTATTTATCGTTAACTTAGGTTGCCCATTCAACGAAGGCTACTTTTGAAAAGTGCGTTCCAACAGCTTTAACTAGCATCATAAGAAGTGTTACAACTTATCTGTTGTTTACAAGGTATGCTAAGGTATTTTAAAGGTTTAACTTCAGAGTGGCATGACTTATCAGGTCACTGCTTCCACTTTTGTAGTAGACACTTCTGTATTCAGTTTTTCTTTTTTCTTGACGTTTGGCTCGTTTAATAATTAATTTTATCACATGAATCGATAATGTGATTTTGCCACAGTTAAGAGAGGTTCTTAAGCTGACATTTTGAGTGTTATTCCTTGGTCAGAGTGAATCATTTTTGACTTGACACTTGCTTGTACACCTTCATTTCTGACATTTTAATTTTTGTCTCTTTCCAGAAATCCTTGTATCCAGCTTCTTTATGGCTTCCTTGTTAGTGGAGGGACTGCTATCTACAGCTTCAAAGTCATTCCTTACTTTGACAAAATAAATGCATTCAGCATTGTTACATATATTCTTATAGCCATCAATGTGGTGCTGTTTTGGATTTGTTGTACACATGATCCTGGTATGATAACAGTGACAAATCATGCTGAGTATATGAATGACTATAACCCTGATGGTGTTTATTATACAACACAAGGATGTAATACATGCAAGTTTATTAAGCCAGCAAGATCAAAACATTGCTGTAAGTAAATTAATTAATTGTGGTGTGGTACTTAACCAGTATTCCCTTGAAAACATTGAATTCAAGCAGGGTTGTTTTTAATTATTTGTCATTAACTGTAACTACATACAGGTACTGGAATGTGTGTGGGAGATACAGTGGCCTGATGGCTAGGGTGCTAGACTCTGGGTAGGGAGGACTCAGTTGCAGTTAGTCATGTAGATTGACTGTAAAACTTAATATCAACCAGCATAGTGGAGGCGGTGTGGCCGAGTGGTCGGGGTGTTGGACTTGTAATCCAGTGTCCCGGGTTCAAATCCTCCTTGGCTGCACTCTGTAAATAGCCCACTGGTCTGCCTCCTGCCAGTGGGGATTTTCAAGCACTTAGTTAGTCTACATTGTGGCTGAAAAGTCCCTATGGGGGAGCTTCAAGGAACATATTAACATGTTTCTGTGAAAACAAAAAATTTGGGTCTGCTTTTGAACCACTGATCTTAGTTTGCCACTAATCAGTTTCTGAGAACAAAGAAAATGATCCTCAACTTAAGAGGTTGTTGAATTTTTAAAACAAAATCTTCCTATGGGTGTGACAGGAAATGTATAGAGAACAGTATGGAGAATATTGACTTTTACCACAATTGGCTATAATGTTCCAATCTGATTGGCCAATTTGCCATCGTCAATAAGAGAGTACAGACAACACTGCTCATGTCAACATGTCAAGTAATAGTCACACACATTTTATTTGATGTAGATATAGTGATAAAAAACAAATAGACAGTGGTTTAGCATGGTCTGTAGTCTTGGCAACAAGGACATTTATCATCACAATGATCAAAATTTGTTGCTGACTCACATAATTGCACTTGTGAGTCCATAACATTTTGACCACTGCACATGAGGACAAATATCATTGTCAATAAGAGTACAGACCACACTTAACCACTGTTCATTTCTTAAAGTGATGTCAGGGTGTAAAGAGTTGAAAGTCTCTCCCAAGATCACAACAAGATCACAGGGCAAGGGCTTGAGTCTGCACCTCTCCACTTGGAGTCCAGCTTATTCAGCATTTGGCCATCTATGACAGCAATAGCAGCCATTTCAAATTGAAAGAAAGTGCTGTTTGATGCAGCCTGCCATTATCTCTGTTACTCCTTTTACCCACTGACATGTTCTTGTGAATGTATGATTTTTATTTCATCAGCTCTATGTGATGTGTGTGTGAGTCGTTTTGACCATCACTGCTCCTGGGTTAACAACTGCGTTGGGAAAAAAAACTACAAGTTCTTCTTGTGTTTCATCGCAAGTTCAGCAATACTTTGTGCATATGTGACATTTGTGGTGGCAATTGTGTATGCATATATTGTGCTCTCAGAGGGCTTGATCAACATGAAGTATGAAGCCTATGATGGACAGTATTATCCAGTAGGAATCAGATTTCTATCTCAGGTAATTTTTATTGAAATTGCACAATGAAACAGTTAGTATTCAAAGAGTCATAGTTAAACAAGATCCATTGCATGCCCCCACTATATTATCTCATGGGCAGAACTTCATAATGAAGAGTGGATGGAAGATATATCTTGTGTTTGAGACCACCTTGCATGGCTGTTGGAGCTCATCCTGGCCTCTTTAGCATGAAACAGGAAGTGATACTTCTCCACTTGGGCTGGCCCTGGTGATATTCCCCAGCATGTTGTCAACTTTACCTAAAAGTTCATCCCTACCCATTTATGCCCTTGTGGAACCTTTTGATAGAACGGGTTCGTCACCATCAACCACAAGGAATTCTTCAAATATCCCTAAATATCAATTTGCTGGTGCCAATTCAGTACTCATGGGTGGAGAGAGGCACTGGGAGAGAAGAGTGTCTTTCCAGAAAACACAGCACAATGCCCTAACCAGGGCTCGGACCCAGACTCCTCAATCCACTGTCCATCAGGCCTGCGACGGCACATTTCGAGTGACGCAAGACCAACCCAGAATAATCATAGTATCAAAACAGGAAAAAACATTGAGCAAAAACTTATTATAGTAACTCCCTTTCTCTTTTCCTTGTAGTATATGCTGGTTCGGCAGCCCTTGCTGGCAATTCTGTTTCTAGTTGTTTTGTTCTTTGGTGTGGCCATGACAGGATTCTCGTTATTTCACTTGTACCTTGTTCTTACAAATCAGACCACGAATGAATTTTACAAACGTCATTATTATGGTAAATCCCACACGAAGTCATCACGGCAGTCGAGAATCATCTCGTCTCGGACTGAAAAAACAACGGTCAAAACCGCGAAAAGAAGAGCCTTAAACCGCAACAAAGAAATCTCGTCAAGAACTTTGGCTGATGAAGTAGTAACTACAGAAAAATCGCCTTCTCCAGGGACTCGTACACCATACTACAAGGGAATTTGGAGAAATATTACTGAAGTAATGGGCGTGTGATTGAAAAGAAACCAAGATTTGTAAATTGGCCTCCATAAACAGTTTCTAAAGCTGACGTTTCGAGCTTCGTCAGAGTGAAGGACGAATATGACGAATGACGAAGATGACGACGATGACGAATGACGACCGTGACGAATGACAGCGATGACGTATGACGAAGATGACAAATGACGAAGATGACGAATGACGAAGATGACAAATGACGAAGATGACGAATGACAAACGACGAGGATGACGAATGACGAATCACTTCATTCGCTCTAGCGGAGGGCTAATGTTCGAAACAGCTTCCGAAACTCGGTGCGCGTGCGGTGGGCAATTTATATTATCAAGTCAGTTGATAAAACCAAATTATCTTGTTATACTCCCTCACCGACGCAGCACCATAGTTTATTTAGAAACTTACCCCCTCTATTCATTCACTGAAGATTTGGAAGAGATTGATAAATATATTTTTCGGCGCTGTCTTGAGATTTTACATTAATGCAGCTGGCATGCGTTCATTGTAAATGCTCTGTTCAAAGTTCTGTTCGTTTTATTTATTACCTTTCATTCTCTTTACTCATTAGAAATATATCTTTTTTTTGACACTGTACCGTTTGAAAAGAAACGAAGTTCGATCGGGAAGTTCGGCATTTTTTATTGCATTTCACTTCAAAAAAAAATTACAAGATTTCAAAGAAAAATAAGAGATTACTCTCGAAAACTTTAAGATTTCTTGTAATATTTCGACGTATCCCCGTCAATCCTTGAGGGCAGGCGAATATTTGTGGGTTTTATTCAATTTAAAGGAAATGCTCTGATGCTAAAATTGACTGAAAAAATCGCTATGTAGCTCTTTAACTCCACCATGACTTTTCCTTTGAAATTCGCTCTTAAACTCTTGATTAAGAAGCTTAAGTTTGCGAAGACTACATTCCCGCTATTCACTCCTAGTATATACCGGCCGAATTCTAACTCATTCTTGGCTCATCCTTTTGAATTTCTTTATTTTAATGGGTTTTTAGTTGGCTCAAATCGTCACTCTTTTCTAGTACGGTGTTAAGGTATGGAATTTGTTTTTGGACGCCGCGTCCAGTAAAAATTCCATAGCTTAACACGGCAGTCCACAGTATCGAATCCTTACACTTGCTCGACCGGTGAATGGGAAGTCAAACTTACCGGCATAGTTTCTATTTCACTGTTATTTAAAACGTCAATTACATTTCATAACATAGTACTTCCTCACATTGCGAAATTAGAAAAAAAAAATTGATTAGAGATTATTCAATTATGATATTCTGATTTTTTTTTCTTTTTTTTTTTTTTTTTTTTTGATCATGTATCGCTTTCTTTCTGCTGTAACCATATAAAGATCAAACAATAGACAGCATCTTCTATCGTTTCACGGGCGTACTAACCCACGCAGGATGTCAGTGGAAAAACAAGAAAATGATAACGTCGAGTACAGTCGACAAGCCTTTCGAGAGTCTTCCAATTTCCCAAAAGCGTCATCAGTACACTAATGGAGAGTGACTCAAACGCGCGTGGTACGACAGTTACTTCCAGTTGCTTAGGAGCGAAGCATCAATATACTTCCCTACTGACACCATTTTTGCGAGAAGTATTCGAAGATTTTGTTTCCAAATGCGGAAAATTCGGAGACAACGTTCAGTCCCACGTAATCCTATTATGAAATGTCCGCCCTCTCTTTCGTTGACTGGCAGAGAAATGCGGCGTTTGAAACCTTTTTTTTTTTTTCCGTATTCTGTTTTAGACATCAAGAGGAAGTTTTAGTATTCTTCACTTTCTAGAATTATCTCTTTAGTAGTTGCGGTTGCAAAATACATGCTCCAGGTCATACCAAAAACTTCGGAGTTCCTCGGGGCAACTCAAAGGACAATCAGTTGTTCGCTCCTTTACCCTAGCATGAGTGATATTTTTCGTTTTTCTTTCTCTATTTTTGGTTACAAGTTGAATAGGGCGTATAACTGAAGAAATTCCATTAACGTTCTGTGTCTAGTGGACACTGAATTGACGCATTACAAAAGTTGGCGCCGAGAGGAAGAAACATTTGTGAATGCGATAATATATTCCTTGAAAACTGTTAAGTAGTCTTGTGAAAGAAGCGTACCTCTTAGCATGTACACATAAAAGACCCATGAGCGAAGATTGCAATGCCTCGAGGTCACCTGGTAGCACATAGAGGAGTGTCAGTCACATGACCACAAGTCAAACTACACAGCACTAAACGTACCTACATCGATTAGTGAGGAACAAAGTTACTATCATTTTAAACAGAAGTGACTTAGGGAAAAACACAGTGATGAAAATTATTTGGCTTTTCGAATCCACTTGTTTAAAGAAATATTACACAGTCCTCCGAGAGTCGTCACGGTCAAGGTAATTCCCTTGTAATGCAGCGATTCAACAATCAGTTTATTAATGTCAATGCGTGGGCACCTCCCAGCCGGCTTAATTTACGCTCTTTTTACAAACGGAAAAACGTGCACGGCGCTTATGATCCACCTTTCAAGAACCGTGATTTGCGCGGGGGAGGATCCCACGCACAAGGGAAAAATGGCAGCGTTTAGTGTGGTCGGCCGACCCGCTAAGGAAATGAATCGTGATTTTCGATATCTTAAACTTAAACCGAATCCAATTTGTTTATTTGATTTATTGTGAAGTATTAGAAACTCCAGCAGAGATCAATCGCAAGGTCTTGAGACAAATGAAATTAAGCGGATGAATAAAGAGCTTCTTGTCAGTTTAGTTCGAAAGTTGAGTTCGGGCAGTTGAGCTGAATTCGTAACTGTTGTAAATCCGCCTATATCATATCCTATGCAACAATGAAAAGTGTCTCTGCGTTTCGCTAGCACGCCGACCTAACAACTTATCATTACACACACAATTCTTTTTTTCGATAGTATTCTCGGCTAAGGACGATAATTCGTAGGCCCCGTCTCCTGCATCTTCTTCGTACTGCTTAGTAGGAGGCGATAAAGAACCCCACACACTTCTCGCAAAGAGTAGGGGACGAAGCTCCCCGGCAGTTTTTTTGGACTGGCCTTGTTATTGACGGTTGATAGATTTTAAAGATCCCCGATAAGTATCGCTGTATAAAAAGAGTGGGAAATAAAGGGAGAAGAAAAAGATAATGTTTTCAATAACATGCTGCGCTCGAGGAAACATTGACAAGATTGAAATCCTTTTAAAATCAGGGGTAAAATTAATTTAAGAAGGAGTAAATCGACTTAAAATGAGTTTCTACGAGTGTAAAAATACTCATTCTAGAAGAGATAGGATCGTTAATGCGTTGGATAATTTGTAATCGCCATTTGTGATACTTAAAGCATTACAATAAAAAAAAAGTTAGTCTTAATGAAACAATTCACGTTCGCCAGCAGACACTGGCAGTTGCGCGCTTAAAGTTATACCGATATTCGTTAAGACTTTTTCTGGGGTATTTTGAAACTGTTTCTCTTCATGGTGGGTAAAATACATGGAAACAAAATATGACAAAGAACATTAAACGTTATGCGCGGTAACGTTTGTGAAGATTTGCCGCCGCAGAAACTGGGCGACCTTTTGAGGTCGGAGGTAAACGTGATACTATTCATGGTTGAATTGGTCTTTATTTTTCTTATCTCAAAAACCACAGATAAGAGCAGCCTCTCACTTACTCAGTCAAATATAATTAAAGCCTTAAATATTTGGTATGCGTTCACAGATACCACTTTCACCCGTGGTGCGGTCGCGAGCACGATTTGTAGCTTCTAATTGCTTCATTGTGTTTATCATTATGATATTTCCCTGGTTCACATCAATCGTAAGGTTGAATTTAAGGAAGTGAAAGTGTTTTAAAAGCTTTTAATCGTAATCCTGCTTAAGTCTAAATCGGCTTTTAAGTCGATCAGATTTTATCAGACAAACATCATTTAAAGTAAATTTGAGAAGGTGTTTTTCGCGTTTTTGCTTTTATTTTTTCCGTCACTCTCTGTTTCTAGTCCGAGCTTTTGTATTCTTTATCCTCCATACGGTATTTTATTAGATCACTATAACTAATAAGAATGCTAAAAACAATTTAACCACATAGTTTTCAAATCGTAGCACTCACTGTTACCTACCAGGAGGCAGGGCGCTTCAGCTGCTACGGTAAACAAACGGTTTTCAGCTGAAATGTTGCTAGAGTTTGCCAATCTTCAAAGCGAAGTCACAAAACTTGAAATCACGAAAAATAAAGAGAGTTGAAAAAAGAGTTTTTGTTGTTAGCGTGACTGTCCATTAACCCTAGATTGTTATTTGCAGCTCAAATTTAATTTTAAAAGATAATAATATGAAAACTATGTTATACCGCACGTTCAAGTTGAATTGCGTTGACCCATGATAATACCATTCCTTTTAAGGCAACGGGCAGCGCCCAGTATAAATCTTGTCGTCGGTTTGAAATTTCTTACGCTACATTTGTTTGCAAATTCATTTTATGGCGGAGTTATTCAAAACTATTCTTGATTGTACAACGTCTTACAGTGTTGGTGTTTATTAAAGTCTTTTCGGAGTAACGCACACCCCATTACACATTACATTGCAATAACGAAACAACATTTTTCGCGCAACTCAAAAACAGTTCAGAGTCCATTTATGACATCATAAAGGTAATCGACATGTGGGTTTCATGAGTTGCTTAATGCAAATAGCGACCGCATTCTCTTTCAACTCATAGAAGTTTTTTCATTCCAAAGACTCTGTTGTCACTCCAGGCTGTCTTGATTTTCACTGGGTAAGTTCTAAAAAATTACGACAGTAGAGAATTGAAGGACTGTTGTTCAATCGTTTAGTTTTTGCAGTGACCGAGAAGTTCTGTTGACCATAAGAAGCTACAAACGATCAAACTTGATCAATCAAATACTCATGGTTGATATCGTTAAAACTCAGTAAAATATTTGACTGAATAAAGCATTACTTTACTCACTCCTGCAATTCTGTTATGATATTCACGACATCTCTAACAAATTATAAACAGCACACGAAATAAAAAAGCTGCTGATGTTTTTCCAACAACTACGAGAGCCTAAGCTGTCGCACTGAAGTTTACATCCACTTTGCAGTGAAAAATTCATTTTGAGTATAACCGTTGCCAATGTTTATTTAAAAAACTCAAAGTCATTGTCGTAAGTAATCCGTAAATATTTGACGAGGTACTAAGTGTTGGCCCGTCCTCCGGAACGGTTAGGTTTAAGTAGGAGGATATTAAAAGCTTTCAAAATCCTCGAACAAAAATACATGTCATTGAGAATTCTAGTCACATACACTTGTTTATTACCTCTGTGGGAGGCGTAACCCTTTTGAGAACTACATTTCCGGATGATTTTAACATTAATCATTTGTGTGTAAAGTCCATCTGATGAAGCGACGACAAAGGAACTCTCGGCGACGATTGTGGTCTTGGTATTCAGAGTGAGGGGCGATGTTCAGGCACCATACAGTAGCCTCAAACTACCACTCAAGCTGACTCATTTACCATAAACTTCTGGGGCTGTAGTACTACAAACGAGCTAGGATATTTTGCGCATTGTTCTGGATGTAAAAAAACGTGCAGTCCATAGAGTACTTTTCAGATCATTCTGTCAACAGCGATGAAGTTAGAACGCTCATATGGAATTTCCTGTCAGCCTTTAACTTAGAAAATAAGTTGATTTATGGAAAATTATGCCAAAATACAGCTCAATTTTGTATTGAAAAAATACTTGATTTTCATGATTTCATTTTAAAACATTTGCCACATTTTTTACTGGTTTCATTTTAACCACATTGTCACCATCACGATGTTTAAACTTCTTTTAAGTGGTCTTGATCAGTTCAAATCTTAAAAATTAAATCCAAACTTAATACAAAACTTAAAAGAGGAGCTTTTAGCTACTTCTTATGCTAAACTAACCACTAACACACACAAAGGATACATTCCGAAACTAAGAAAAAAGTTCGACATTCTGGTGATCAAAATTATTTCTGCAATGTTCTTTATGGTCAATAACTGACATTGAACGCCACTGAAGGATAATTTCAAATGATCAAAGTTAAAAAAAAGTCAGCCAAAGCTCGTTCTATATTTCGGACGAGTCGTCGACCGATAGGCGCAAAAGAAAAAAATTCCGTGTGCGACATGTGGTGTTAATCTTTACTAACTGACTTGTAATCCAAATAAAAAAATTATATCTGATCTTCCTGGTGAAAATAAAAATCGACCCTTTGAAATAGATGCTTGGCGCAATACAGCTAAAGGTTTCTAAATGTAGTTTACTGTCTTTTAAAAACAATTCTAGGTATAAAATATGTGGATATCTTTTAGCTAACAGTGGGAAGTGTTTACTACAGGTATTTTATTTCTAGAAGAAACCCGGGATAAATTTTGTTGGTTGATTTATTTTAAATGTCAGCTCTGATTCATATGGCTTTTGACAGCTGCATTAGAAGGGGCCCGGAAAGCCTTCCCGGCCTTTGGGAGCAGAATGAAAATCCCATTTTCCGTATAGTCGCTACTATCATGATAAAGGATGACATCTTGATGGAATAAAACCACCTCTCTATTCGACCTCCATCTATTTTTTACTTTCAGTCTCTTCTCAAGATGTCTTTTGCGCACTTGCTTTTTCGCTCGTTTTACGCCAAGCGAGAGTTTGCCGCATGCAAAATTGAAACAAGCTTAGCCTTGAATCCTGATGAGAACCTGAACATTTCTTCCTTCCCTTGCTCTTGATAAATGTTTGACATCTTTCGTCAAGATCCAAACAGTTTCTATATCTAACCAAATCCATTTATGTAAAACAACCAGAATGAGGAACTCAGTGGTGTCCGGATAGATCAAGTTTTAATTCTTTCTATGTTGAATTATTAATCGTTCCAACACGTCCTTTAAATCAAATATTTCATCAGGTTGTCAGTCTCGCATGCTCACGTGTAGCTATGTCATGGCCCAACCCCATGACGTGGAAAGTTCTCTCCTTGGGCTGATAAGTACTATGAAAACATAAGTATTTATCCAGTCATGAAAAGGTGCTAAATGTAACCTTTGTCAAGCGCTAACGCACCCAACTGAAGTATACGTAAATAGTTACACTGACTTAAGTTTTCCATATTTATTAGAGTTTCAGCAAAGAAAAATCAGTACCCACCCATTTTTGCCTACAGTGAGATTGTTTATGAGGGCATTTTACCGGATGTCGATTTGAAATTATTGATCAATTCAAAGTTACTCTCCTGAATGTGGTTTTCCAAAACTGCAATGGGCGCATTTACTGTTATGAAATCGAAGAACACCTAAAAATTCCAGGAAATTCTCAGAAAATAATATTCGCGATATAAGACGGATCTTCAAAAGTCTACAAAATGTATCCTGTTTACGACAAATTTTAATACTCTTTAATTCTTGGAGGTTCAATTTCAACTTGGATGTTTTCCATTTCATTTATGGAAGGATGAAGTTACGCATTGCGATTATGACTTCACAATAACATGTTTTTCAGAGAGTATTTTTCAGATGAAATTTGTATCATTGCATTGCGTCATTGTGTTATTTTAAAACTTCACTGCCCACAGCTTTCATAGTTAGGCGAAAATATACGAGATATACGTTACGTTCGGCATTGCCGAGAAAACGGGTTAGCTGTAAAGTTATCCGTTAATTTTCTAGAATTGAACGAATCCCTGCATTTCTTTTCATGCGAGCTTTTTTATTCTCATTTGCCAACGAAAGTTTATTATTCTGCGGCGGAGAACGCTTTGTGACTTGTTTCTATTTTTCAGTACGTGTTGTATTAACAGTTTGTTACCACAGAAGAAGATGGTTTTTTAATCAGGTAGGTAAATAAAATTGATAATAATGTGTTTACCGAAGGCCCTAACTTTCCAAATTGATCGATTTTTCCGGTGAGACCAGCTGGAAGCCATCCGGTTCAAATTCTGGGCCACGAACGATCAGCTGAAAACTCTCTTCGGACGCGTATTCCATCTGGAAACCTCCCTTGTTTGAGTTCTAGCACGTAACTGCGTTGGTTGAATTTAAAAGTGGGTGTTGTGTCGGTTGTGGTAATTTCTTATCCTAATACTCAGCTAAATGACTTTCGTGATGTCAGTTGTCCATATTTTTTTCTAGAAACCCCATTCTACAAAGTACATAATAATATTTCGAATTACAGTTTGTCAGATTTGGGGTGTGAAACTAAATAACTAATTGCTATGTTGTCTTCTCTTAACGAATGCATTGTTAATTAATTATATCCCTGCAGGTAAAAGTACGTGTTCGCGATGAAAAAGCCAGTATAGGAAATCAAAGCGTCGCACAAAAAATTTCTCCAGCCTTTTAAGGGCATGTTTAGTACATTCATCAAGTTTTGCCGAACTTTTCTCAAAAAATTTCGCCCCTCATATTAAGGCAAAGAACAGCCACGGGAAACATTCTAGAATGATTGATCTACACCTTCTACGCGACAGTTTTTTATACCGGCTTCAGGACCGAGAACAATCTTGGCGACCAACTGTGACGTTTTCTCGATGTCAGGTTTTATTATTGGACACTCTGATGCTAAAAAAGCTTTGAGACAGAAGAGTTTTTCTTCCATTTAAACCCAATGAGATACAGAATTTTAAACTCGATAAGACACAGAATTTTAGTCCAGGTTTATACAACAGTCTTGACAATAAATTGTGACGTTATCTCAGTGTCGAGTTTTATTATTGGAAACTCTGAGATTAACATGAACAGCCTTGAGACATGAGATTTTCTTTCATTTATACCCAATGAGCTACAGAATTTTACCCAAGTTTTATGTTAAAAAAAAAAAGCTGCTTCTCTCGATATTCATGTATCGTGCAGTTTTTTGTTTCGGTGCGATTTTCGTTTAATAAAAATGCAAAATTTTTTATGCCAATTCAAAGTGCACTTTTGCACCAAGCCTTTGTCGTTTAACGCGTACTAATCTAATAGGAGTGCTTTTTATCAGTATTTATCAAAGCAGTTGTCTTATTCTGGCCAAGAACTACATAAGTAGTGAGAATTGAATATTTCATGACATGATTACGAAATCACACCTCGACTAACAAGAACTTTTTTTTGAATCCCTAACGTTGCAAGTATTCCCATTGAACCGGGCTACTTTAGGAATATTATTTTCAGTTAATTATTTCTGTAAAATTACATCCTTGACGGCTCGACTTTAGGCACACATCATCGATGATATTCAACCTACCCGGGAGCCCTTGACAATTCGTAATAAAGCAAGTTTGATTTATTATTTCAGATAATCGCAAATACGCAGCGCGTGCATGTAAACATTCTTATCTTTTATTCGAGTTACCCGAGTGAAGCTGAAACATCCATGAGCTAACCAGATGAAAATGTCGTAGATTAACTCTGAAGTGTTGTCGCAGCTTTTCCGTCAGTGGAAAAAGTGAAAAGTTTTTTGTATTTACATTGCTAGCAAGAAGCCTCGTAAATTGCCGTCGTTTCTTCAAACGAAAACATTTAATGTCGATACCAGGAAAATCACATTGGCAACAATACATAGACAGACAGCTAACAGGGTATATTTTACAATTACGACGATAACAAAGCAAAACGATCCAAAATGAGTGTAATATTTTTTGTTAACTTTTATTTTGGTTATTACACTTCTCCTGTACATAATTTTAACTCAACGGCCGCTAAGGACCTACAAATAGCGCCCACACATGTAGGCAGTTTTATTAATCTCGCCGACTGAAATATTCAACAAAAAACGTATCGAATAATTCTTCATGGCTTATCACAAAATTTGCAAGATTTCAAATCGAGGATTAAGTGCATTCTGTGAATATCTAACAATCTTCAATTTACATGTTTTCATTACAAAGTATGACAATTATAATAACGTTGTCGATGACGGTTTCTAAGTCTTCATTCGCGAAGCTAAGATCGTATACGCAACTTTAATTTTTTCGCCTATTTCAAGTTCTTTCTGGTTAATGCTGTTTTTTTGTATTGGAAAAAAACAAAAAACAAATAATTCTGGCTTCGTGGCTCAATAAACAATGTCCACTCTAAACACGTTTGTGTGAACTGTTGTAGACTAAGGATAAAACTTTGCTTTATAGCAAAAATTACACAATTCTCTCCCAATATTTCTCCCAGTTGATGTAAATGAGTACAACTTAGTTTGCTCACAGTTCGGATCCTTTGTGATCATCGACGACAGAGAGCTCGAACCAGCGGGATAACGGTTTTATCACAAGCGTTCTAGAATTTGAAACTAGACTTTCAGTTTACCTGTCGTTCGATCGGGCACAATTTGGTTTTTTGGGTCACGAGGAAGAAGTTATTGTTAGGATTGCCCGATGTTTCAGTTCATTTGCAGACATCGCATCTGTATTTAATCGTGGCCCTATGTTTTGATTAAAGCACAGATGCTTGCTTATAGGTTAGATTTAATCAAAACGACAACCCTCAAATCCTACAGAAAAACCCAACAATGAACTCTTATAACTTGAAGGCTACCGTGCGAGAAAATCGGGTCAATTTCGGAGCTGTTACGACACCGACGTCAAAGATGTCGCAAAGGTTTCGATATTTATACTCTTCTAGCCTATTGTCATCTAACGAACTGAAGTAAGAAACGCTCAATCCATGCTCAAATGATCCATTAGCATGGCGCAAAGGTCATCAAGCGACCGTAAAATTGTTGACAACTGTATACGCATCCAAGTCTGTGACCGAATGAACTGGAAATGAAACTCTCGCTAGTTGATAGTAGTTTCAACTGAAATGATTTCTGCGTTTCACCTTTGCCGAAAGAACCCTTTATCAGTTAAACACTCTTTCACCGTAACTGTAACATAGTTTGATGTTACATCAGTAATGAAGATCTGGTCAATCAAAGGCTTTCTCCAGCTTTCAACTGGCGTAGACTTAGTGGAGTGTTCATTTTCGCTTGGTAGGCAAGCGCGAGAAGCATATGTATTTTCCGTCATCTCCGAGACAAGCAACTCTCCGTTACGGCGGTGTTTATTTTGCGCTGACAAACTTCTATAAAATTCATCGGAGCCACTGATGGCTGTATCAGTCTGATTCTGGCCGCCTTCACCGCGAAAAATTTTGCCTGACTTGCCAGGTTTTGCGTGGCTGCCTTTGTCAAAGTCCGTGACGGAGGATACATTGACAAAGTTCTCGCCATTCATTTTCATTGTCATTTGTTTCAATTCTCCGTTGCTGCCAATTTCAGCATTGCTTATGCCTTCTCGACGTTTCTGTAAAGCCGTCTTCGTGATTTCACGTTCTGCTGAGTCGAGATAAACCTTATCGGCAACTTTCACAGCTTCACGCCATGGTTTGCCGGATGTACTACCCCAGAGAGAACCTTTTTCATCATGACCGTTTAATCCTTCCGAATTTATCTTTAATTTCGTCTCCTGAGGGATACTAGCTTTGCTCAAGGAGAAATCTTCCTTTTCTTCTCCAGAAATCGGCCCATTCGGCGGGAGCTCAGAGCTGGAATTATTGCTGTGTTTTTCCCGTGAACTTCCCGCGTCATTAACGTTGAGTGTTGCCATTTTGTGGTCTGCCAGAGGTTTTCCTGTTTGGGTGCTCTGTAAGCGCGGTGCTGCATCCGAGCTTGATAAACTTAATTCCGAGCCAAGAACTTGTTGTGGAGAATGCAAACACGCTGACGGATTATCTTCAGTGTCATTGAATTCAAATTCGTTACTTGTAGCATCGTCACCAACAAAACTAGAATCACTGCTGTCGCTTTCATGCAAGCTTCCTCTGCAATCTTCGTCTTCAATGCCATCCCAACCTAGTGAATTCCCATCGCCTCTCATGAAGAAACTTGGACCCTGAAATTACAAACAAATGTCGCAATAATTAATATTTCTACATTGGACATTGACAAGGCAAAATATGCTTAAGCTGGCCACAACGTTTATATTGCAATGTCTTCTTAGCGCGCGTGTTGTCGCAGTCGACATTTTTAACGTATTTAAATTGCAATATTCCTCCATACAACGAGACGTCAACACTAACCGTTTCAAGTCTCGGCTTTTTATTAGAAGTTGTTGCAATCCCTCGTTGCCACCTTGAACGTTTCCCTCTTCGCCTTCGACTGAAATTACAAAAGATGCAAATAAAAACCAAACGTGTCATCCAGACGCAAAACTCTAGCACTGCATAATCAGATGGAAAGCTCTGAAATTACGACATTCCCATCTACCTGTTTTCATACGCCAAAAGCAGTCGAGCGTCAAGGATATTATCGGCCGGTTCCCAGGTGTTGTGTCTGAAAAATTCAACAAAATATTCTAATCAGTTTGTAGCCGTGAAATAATTTTATTGTCGATGCAAAATTGTACTTACTTTGCAGACCACCCCTTCCACTTCACCAAGTACTCGATTTTACCCTGTCAAAAAAATACAAGCAGAAAATTCACATTTAGAGAAGCACTTCTAGCGAAAATCAACACGGATATGACACGGTTTCGACAGCAGATTTCTTACCTTTCGGGTTCGTTTTTTCAAGATACATTCGGCAGCGAAAATGCCATCAACTGGCGGTGTGTTGTCGCTGTTTTCTACCGTGGACAGTGCTTCGGCCATCTCTCCATTGACGTTCATTGCTGTCTCGGCTGGAAATTCAATATTTACTTGGCCCGAGGGAATTCGAATTTCATTCATTGTCCATCCCGTAATATTAACCAAAACAATCACGAATTACGTCACAGCGAAAGGACCCTATGGGCTGCGAAATCGCTTTTTATCGCTTCTCCAAAGGTAAAATTGGCCTTTTTCACTTCTTTCAAAGGTGTTGAATTAAAACGTCTACAGAAACACTCGGTAAATTGTCGTTGAGAGAGAAAGGCTGAGTGTTGCTGCCGACTCTGTTTTAAAATGCTCGCCAACGCTATTTCAACGTGCTATCAAAGATAATCTGACCATCTGACGTCACGAAACACTTGCAAATAAGAAGAAATTGCCTGACTCGGCTAAAAGCGTTGTATGAGTATAAGAACACGTATGAAACTAAAATAGCTTTAACCAGTTTTTATAATGCTGATGCACCAGTATTTGTTTCACACGTGGAAAACGTTTTAGTTTCGAACTATTGTCTTGTCCATTTCCAGCTTTTCGTGGAAGACATGTCATTGTCACCTCAAAGTTACCAGCAATTAAAACCTGTGTAATAAAATATTGGTAAAAAGTTCTTTTTACAACTAAAACGTGAGGAAACCTTTGGTGTAATTGTCGCTCAGGCTGGGTTTCAAATTTAATCAAATCCCTTTGAATTGACGTGCGCCGGTTCTTTGTATCCGTTTTCAGCCATCGAAAGAACCATGAATCACAAGAGTGATTTCTGTAAAATTGCACATGTCTTAAAATGTCAGCAGAAAAGTCCCATGTTCAGACAAGTGTGAGAAGCACATGACGCGAATTTTGCGAGAGAAGTATTTATTGTAGATTGTAAAGCTAGAAGAAAAAAAAGACTACCAAGGCTTCTCGCTTCGATTTCAAGGCAAAGATTAGATCGACTTAACCTAAGCCAAATGTTGTACTGTAGACAAACATTTTGATAAAATCTAAAGAGAATCGACAATAAAATGTAACGGAGTTACAGTTATGTGTTTCTTAAATATTTTTCTAAAGAGTTGTTATATTTTTCGAAGAAAAGAGCGGAATTGATCTTCCTTCCCACTTCGAAGAATTGCATTATTAGCGAATTGGAAACGGGAAGCGGTTATTCATGTGAGGAAGCTTAATGAAACTGTAGATCCCTTCGTAAGATAAATGAACGTGTTTAAGCTATTTTAAACTCCAAGAGAGACTAAAATAGATACTTTTAATATTACTTGTAATTTTTGTTTATATGCCCCGACAAGGCGTTGAAGAAATAAACCACGTCACAAATGTTAAACCATAAAGTTCATCATCCGACTACGAGAAAGCCTTTTCTTCGTCACAAACTCTCAGTGCTCCTGCGTGTCCCTTGACTCAGTATCATGCAGACGCTTTGTACTGTGTAAACTTTTTTGTCCGAAATCCCAGCTGCTTCGGTGATTTCCTGAAAAACATTTGTCATTGACGAAATAAACTCTAGCAAAGTATAAAAAAATATATGAATATGCAATTTCGTCATCTGGCAAAAGCGACTTTGTTGACGTTGACGTCGTTGCGCGCGGAGCGTCGGCGAAAAATATAATTTTCATGGAAACAAATAATTCAAGTCACTTTTCTTAATCTGACTACTCCAATCGAAACAAGATTCTGTTCAGTTGTTAATTGCGAAAAATACGTGGGTTTCTTTGAGAGTAATCTCGTCACTGATCTTTTGATGCCATCGAATTTCGTAAAGAAAAACTAAATGGCCCACGCTACTATTCACAGAAATGCAATCAGAGTTAAACATGAACTCTAAGTGAACATGACTTTTTTCCAGTCCATGAATTTTGGGTATCTTTTGTGATAAGTGGAGTTAATTGAGCTACCAAATGCCACAAATAGCTCGACTTTCTGAGGGTTAAATAACAACTAATGTCTTAGACATTAGTGTGGCAGAAATGAACAGCTACTTGCATTATGATTTCGTCCTTCATTTTCATTTTTGGTAAACCCACATGCCGTAATTCAGCGAAGGCAACGATTTTAGACATTCGGACCTTAACTTCTAAACGCTCTAGAAAATTTTACGTTTATGATAATATTTTTAAGGCAAAAAATAAATCAGTAAAACAAACTAAAAGACATGTTACAAATGGTGTATTTTTCGTATCAGTGAGGGAAATTTTGAAAAGTTTCGATCCTTCAAAGTCACGCTTGTATCGGTATAATTCACGAGCGCACGACAGATTTAGAAACAAAATGAAAGTGAACAAAAATGATGTTCTTACAGAATCATGTAACCTCCATCCAGAATTCAGAGTGGAAATCGCTTATGACAGAATTTTCCACCTTAGAAAAGCATCCTGGGAAATTTTACAAGATGGAGTAGACATGGCTTTTTCCAGGGCTAACTTGACAGGAAATAACACGTTTTCTTTTTCCAATCAGTCCTTATTTTTGTTAGCATTCTATTCTTCATCCCGTTCTTGAAAAAGTCAATTTCGAGACTTTCGGCAAAGGTTGAAAAAAGACCATTACACTCTTTTTATTTTCAAAATTACAATAAAAGTTTTATTGACTTGGACACAACGCAGTGAATTATGGCGTGTGAAGAAAAGGATTACTGAATTCAAGCGACGGACACGAGCGGTAAACGTGAAAGAATGATATGAACGAAAGTTGTATGGGAAAAAACGAGGTAAAGCAGAATAGGAAGAAGTCAGAGATGGTCGGGGAGTCTTGGTGAGGAAGAAATTGGCAATGATCAAAACTTAGCTCAAGATGTCTCGGTAGAACGCTTCTGAAAATAATAACGAGTTTTTCCCTCTTCTTCGCGATTCTCTCGACTGGAAAAGAACACAAAGCATTCATTCGGAGGTGTTACGGTGATTTTCCCTACTATTATTAGTAGCCGAAACACAAGCAATTCCGGATTGTACACCCTTTTAAGGTTTTCAACTGGTATATGACATATTTGTGAATCGTTGATGAAGAAGGAAGAGCTAAGAGTACAAATTTAGAAACGTCTGCATCTAATCTGCCAGCTGTCGACATGCCATGAATAAGGTAACTATGAGAAAACTTCTAATATTGGAGAACTGTGTGATTCGAAATTAAAAGAAGAAAATTGTGACTGTGTGATTCGAAATTAAGAGAAAAAAGGTCTGACTCACGCAAACGGGAAGACAGACGGTGGATCTGCAGCGGCTGTTTGTATGTTTAATTTTTGTCACCTCACTACTTTTGTATGGGTTTTAAGACACTTGTTTTGAACATTTTAGACTTGCTCAAAGAAAAACACTGAAAGGCGGAAAAGAGACCGAAAAAAAAAAAGATTATCTTCAAAAATTAGCAGCTATAATGTTTTCTTGCAATTCTTTGCGCGTTTTTAGTGACACTCGTATACGGTGGTAGTAAGGGAATCTGACAGGTTCGACTTCCGCAGGAAACAGGACGTTGTTTTTGAATGACGGGCATACTGTCAGGCTGTGGCGTATTTTCCCAACCATTCTGACTTCATGGGTTTTACCTTTTCCATGTAAATTAATTTTAAGAAAGTACTTGGGCAATCCATTTCACGTCATGTGGATGGTAAGGAACTTTGTGAGTTTGAAAAAAAGCGACTTTGCGAGCGTGAACTGGTCCTGTTGTATAAGGGATTCGTTTTGCAAGCATTGGCAAATCTTTAGAACCCTCTCGCCTTCAGGAGTGACTAAAAAAATAAATTCTCCTTATAGGATCATTCCACTGTCAAACAGACAAGAGATGAGAAGAAAAACAATACCATTTGGGGAAAAAATTATTTCATTTTAAGTAAGGAGAATCATAATTTGAGATCTTGGGAGTTAAATTGCTAAATTTTAAAATTTTTTCTTTCGAAACCTACCTTTAAATTGATTGAGGCTAAAAATGTTTTGAGCAGAGAGAACAATAAAGGAAGGCAGTAATAAACCCTATAGAAACAACGATGGAGAAAATTACGAGGACTTTAAGAAGAAGACGAACTTGAATAAAATTGGCGAACAGTTTTTTTGAGATGCGCAAACCTTAATCAAGATTCGCCAGCGCTCTGAAAATCTGTACAGAAACAAGAGCGGACAAAAATAATCTGTTAAGTTTTCGATATGGAAGACTAGAGTAACAACTCAATATTAGCATTCAATTCTATAAATTCGTATCGCATATACCGAAAATTTATTAACTCTTGCCGAATAGTAGATTTTGACGCAGACGCAGTAAAGTTATATAATATCGCTGTCCAATATAATTAACGTTAACTGTCATTAAAACACAAATAAACAAAAGAGGATCCATTAGATATATTATAGGAAAAGAAAGTTTTCATCAGCGTCTCGAGAAATTACAACACGAAAGAGGTTTTCAAGTTTTTGCGAGAAAAACGTTTTGTAGTATGTTAAAATGTTTAAAACGTTTAAAACGTTTATGTAGTATGTGAACAGAATACTATGAACTACGTCTGAGTGTAACATTGGCGGGGACACAACATAAAAGCTGTATTCAATTTGAATAAAAAAAGAAGTGGTGAAATGATTACGTCGAAGGTTTTTATCGCCGATGGAAAAGTTCATTAACATAAAAATATACTTTTAATTTATTGATGAGGTATTAATTACTCTCCGAAAGGAAGTTGGAAAGAATCATAATTAGCGAAATCTGCCAGCTCTTTATTTTTTTTAGCAGGAGGAATTCATAACATGTACCGAAGCAAGATTTCTTTTTTGACTCAAAGACAAAAGGAATTAAATATTTTAATTGAAGAACATATGAATGTAATCAATTTAATACACGTCTGATACTAAAGCATATTTGTATGGGCGCTCTTCGATTGAGTACATATCGCAACTTCAAACTTGAACAATCAGAATGGCTAATATTGTAATAAATATCACTTTCTCAATTCATTTAGAGATCAAGAATTATTATTCCTGCCTGAAAATCTTTTTTTCTCGTTTTTTAAATCACATAAAGAGAGTCTAAACATAAAGGGAATCAGTTAAATTGGGTTCCACATTGATTGTTACGCACGCTAAAAACTGTTATTTCTCATATACAAGCTTTTGTAAATCAACCCTGATACTGTTTCTAGTTGTAATCAGTGTTTCCTATGCGGTAACGGCCAGGTTTAGGTCTGAGTCCAGTATTAGTTTAAGCTATCGACTTTTAATTCACATAGACAAACATAGGACAGCGTTTGTATCACTCAATACTTAAATATCAGTGGAATCAGTGCTTCCTATACAGGTTCGTTCATCCTAAAAAGCCCTAAAAAATATTTGGAGAATACTTCGAAGAAAATATAGGCTAATATTGCTGAACAAGAGTTTGTCGCGATCGGCCCATATTCTGCATCGAATCGATGCAATACACAGAGTTGAGAAAAGTACTTTAGGTATCTGTGTCATGTAAGAGAAACGGATAGATTTCTTTTTATTTCAATTGGAAGAAGATGAACTGTTTGTGCGTTAAAACCCCAATCTGCTTTCTATGTAAAGCTCTATGTTCCACTTCTTCAAAAATCACACACATTCGTGTGGTGTTTTTTGAGCACAATCAAGAAATTTTGTCAACAAAAAAAAACCTGATCTAAAAAAAAAAGTAAAATATTCACGTCCTATAAAGAAGCCTTCAGCGTTTTCTATTGAACCTGGCATTTGTCAATTAAAATAAAAATCATGAAGCCCATGCAGAGGCACAACTACCAATCCTGAGGCGGACTTTTTGATTTTAATTATTGAATCGCAAATTGACGTCAAATATCTGGCGCACACTTGACAATGTCACTTAAAAGAACATCCTACCGACCTGGTCAAGCACGAACCTACGAAAATTTTTTGTTTCTTCTGTTTTTTGTTTTCCTTGTAAAGAAGGAAAATAAACAGGGGCTTGTACATGCGTTATTTACATTTTTTCGTGCGCTGTCTGAAGAAATCAAACATGTGCGTGATCAGTTCAAAGAAATGACAAGGTGAAACTACTCAGGAAACGTTTTGACGCATACAAATCAGTACGTTGAAATGTGTGTAAATATATTAATGAAGTGGATTTGTTGATTTATAGAGTGTAACATTACAGTTCAAACATTGGGCGCCAAAGAAACTTTCGAAAATGTCGAAAAAATGTGAAAAAGTTGCTCGAGATGACGTCAAGGCCTAACCATCAAGTTTGCATTGGCTGTAACAAGAGAAAATGTCTCATTATTTTCTCTTAGCTGTAAGTTTTAAGGATATTTCTAAATAAGAAATAAACAGGATGCAAGTTGAAAAAGTCGTATGAAGTTGACAGGGCTTATGGCAAACAAAAAGTTATTCATTGTGATATTACAGACATCTTCATCATTGAAGAAAGTGCGTTTTTTGGAAAAGAGATATTGAATACTGTCGAGGGTGTGTACGTGTAGCGAGCCTGGTGAAAGGGACTGTTAATAGGAAGCGGTAACTGTTACTGACGATTCGTCAGATGAGCGGAAGTTATTATCTTAGTCAAGTAGGCTTAGGAACCACTTAACAAGCACCTGGGTGTTCAGTGCTCAACTTCAGCCCAAAGTCAAGTAAGATCATGTTACGAAGTAGTCAAAAGAAGAGGCTTTTGTTATTAATTTTAAAACCGTACAACCAAGCTCCCTTTCAATCAAATAATTTGGATATATCAACAAAGTTGAAATGGTAAATTGGCCACCGTAATGATTACAAAAGCTGACGTTTCCAGCGTTAGCCCTTCGTCGGAGCGAATAGAGGAATTGTGGGTTGTGTGTGCTTTTATAGGCAGAAAATGGAGCTACGTTATTGGTGGATGCATGGCAACGAGAAAAACAGTTTCTTTCGAAACTATCAGCCTTTATCCCTTTCAATCAAAGTTTGGACGTGTGACGACCTTCTAGCTATTCTTGACGAGACTGTGTTACTTCAAGGACCTCTTCAGGAGGATTGTTCCTGACAGGGGGCGCTGCTGTAGAGAAAATACGTTTTCCCTTTGCGAGGCGACTATCACTAGGAGCGATTCTACGGGACCATGTTATAGATGCATTAAAGTTGGGGTGAAATTATTAATGCACTTGTACTTTAAGAATAAGGTTAATCCTTACGGCGCCATTAGCGATAAGTTTGACCTTTGGCTAACCCATACCACATATCCTGTGAGCCTCTTTTATGTAAAACAGAATAGCAAATCAGCTTATGTTTACGCCTTGAGTGCAAAATTGTTCAAAAGACTAGCGCACTATTCTGATAGGTCAGGACAAGAAAATATTCTCCCGCTAAACCATACGGTGCGGGTCAGGCTTACGCTTATACTGAAAACTGGAAGCGCTTGTTTGCGAGAGAAAGCTACAGTTTGGATGGATGGAAAAAGAATTCAACAAGGTGCAGGGCGCGAAAAAAGTTGACTGTAGTTCTTCTTTTTAACGTCCCTTTCGCTTGAACTTTAAAAGGAGTGGTGTCATAACTTTTACATACAGTCGAACCTGTATAAAGCGGTACGGTGTTAAGCAGTCACCCGGTCGGCCGCCCGCCGTTAAGCGGTCGGTTGTCAAAGTCCCTTATTTGTTTCTCTCAATTATTTTCATTTCCAACACTATTTAGGGGTCATCATTGTGTAGTCTTCTATCTGTATTGAACGGTCTTTTAAAACCAAACTACTCAAACAAAAATGAGAATAATCTTTCTAAAGTAAATTCTAATCCATGCTTCTCCCCCAAAATCAAAGTAAATAGTATTTTTGGGCAAGATTCTGCAATTAAGTGTTCAATTATGGCATTAGGTGGCGTGGTGTGTCGCTTTTAATAATACCCCTACTCTCTGAAACCTGTATTAAGCGCTATCCCCTATGGGCGACCGCTTACTGTACAGGTTTGACTGTACTGTGTTATAGTCCATTATCACTCTATTAACCTTTTGAAAGCAACAAGTAGTGAGGAAATTAACAAGGAAATTAAATGAGTTCAAAACACTATTTCAAATTTTGTCACTTAAAATGTTGAAAAAAAACATCCTATTTATCTATTTATTTATTTATTTATTTATTTATTAACTTCTCCACTACAAAGTAAGGCAGGGGAACCGCAACAGCGGGTAACCAGTTACTGCGGGTCCTGAGAAATAAATCGACTATACTGAAAAAAAAAATTAAAAAAGATACAATCACAAAAACAAGTAAAAGAATCTAAAAATAGGTACAATTACATGCAGCATGTAATGGGCATAGCAAGGCTTCTACAGCGATTACACTTGAGATATACAGTTTTGAACGAACGGGGGTTATTAACATCGTAGGTAGCACTAATGGCAGAATCATTGTATCGCCTCACCCTCATAGTAGCCCTAAAATAATAGATACTGTCCATATTATGCTCAAGTTCATCGGCAAGTGTGTTCCAAATTCGCGTAGATCTGATAAGAAAATATTCAGTAAAATGTTGAAGTTCTATATCTACTGACAGTATATTTGATGACATTAGTGTTCGATCTTGTGTTTCTTCCGGTAGATCGAATACGGGGAAAATGTTGCTATCTACTTTAACAAGACCGTGGGTCAGTTTAAAGAAAAATACCATATCAAGATATTCGTGCCACTTTGTGTTATGGGAAGCAACTCCAACGATTTCAACCTTTCCGTATAAGAAACTGGGCTCAAAAAAGGCAATTTCAGAATATAAATATAGAGGCAAGACCGATACAATGTAGATAAGTTTTAAAACGGAGCACTATATTTCGGCTGGCCAGCCGCAATATAGTGCTCCGTTTTAAAACTTATCTACGTTGTATCGGTCTTGCCTCTATATTTGTATTGACTATATTCGTTATTTTGGGCCGATTGGATCGCTGCTGATCGAACGTACAAGAGTAGGATTATCGTCCACGGTTGCTTGCTGAACATTTCACAATTTCAGAATGTATTTAGTTGCGCGCCTTTGCGTTCTCTCAATACAAGAGATGAGTTCACGGATTGGGGTGCCGTCAAAACCAACATTCCAAATTCCAATTCGATCTGGAACAGTGGACAAGAATAGCCACCCAGTGGATGTCCATTGTTAAATCATTTATTTATTTATTTATATTTTATTTATTTATTTATTTGCGAGGCGTAACCGAACAGCGGCCGAACCAATGTTAAGTACATTAAGCGTCTTATGGTTGTATCTTGTATAGTTCGAGTATTTCTCTTAATGTATCCCAACAATTTATTAGCTCTGCCCGTCTGTTCATTTACATGATGGCTCCAAGTCAAATCATCCGATACGTAAACCCCGAGATCGCATTCGGTCGTCACGCACTCCAGAGGGCTGTCCTTGATGGTATATGACGAAACAGCAGGGTGGATCTTTCTCGTGATCATCTGGAACTTGCATTTCTTCTCACTGAAGGAGAGACGGAGGTTTCATGTCCAGGACACAAGGTGGTCTAAATCAGTTTGTAGAACAGCAACATCTTCAGCGGATTTGATCTGCTTAAATACTTTCACATCGTCGACAAACATAGTGATGCAGCTGTTATCTACTGCGTCCGGTAGGTCGTTAACATGCAACACAAACAGAGCTGGTCCCAGGGTGGATCCTTGAGGAACTCCGGAGATGATGAGCAAAGATTCAGACATCGCTCCGAGCACAGTCACTCTTTGACGTCGGTTGATTAAGTAAGAGTTAAACCACCGAAGTAAGTTATCCCTGAATCCGAAGACACGCAGTTTGTACAGTAGGCGTTGGTGGCACACCGTATCGAAGGCTTTTGACATATCCATATATACCGTGTCCACCTGACCACCACAGTCAAGCGCTGACCCAGTATAATAAAGAGCTTCCAGGAGATTTGTGGTACAGGACTTGCCACTCAGAGATCCGTGTTGGCACAATTTTGCAACCTCAGCTAGCCGATCCTTAAAACTGTTAAGCACGCACTTCTCTAAGACCTTGGATATCAGTGATAACAACAACAACAACAACAGCGTTTGTTTAAACACAATAAAAAAATTCAGCAAAAGCTGATGTGGTCGTGTACAAACAATAAGACTAAATTCCTAACTAATTACAAGTAATGCAAGATTTCTACATATTTACAGCAATAAAAATTCTACATAGTACATCATTATAATATACGGGGCTTAAAAATACATTCGAGTGACCTTTTAAAAGCGCCAACGTCTTGAATTGATTTCATTTGATTTTCCAGAGCGTTCCACCGAGTAATTGACTTGTATGAGCATGATTTCTTGACCATGTCGGTCTTAGGTCTAGGTAACTTAAATGTCATTTTCCTCCTGAGGTCGTAACTAATTACATACTTTTCAAAACGACAGTTCATAGGACATGATAAAAGATGATGATAAGCCTGATGCGCTAAGATTAACAATCGTTTCTCATACATAATCTCTAAGGTATTCCATTTTACTGTGGCAAGAACCTCCTTGCTTGGCGTACACCAATCCAAGTTATATATTTTTTTTTCGCCGCGCTAACATGTGTAGATTCTAAGGTTGTGAAAAACACTCGACCACAAGAGCCCCAAACTAACATACCATATGTCACAGACGGCAAAATAACCTTAAAGTATAAATCAGTTCTCGCCTGTTTAGGCAGGAAATACAATTCAACTTCTGCGTAAATGACTTGGCTAATTCCGATACATGATGATCCCATTTAAGAGCATTGTCTATCTGACCACCTAGGCATCTTGTAGAAACAACCTCCTCGATAACATAATCACCCATCTTGAGAGCTTTTTTTGGCCCAGTCAATTGTCCGCGTCCACCAAGCAGCATATATTCCGTCTTGGTGGGATGTGGAGTGAGACAGTTCTCGCAACACCATGTATATAGCCTTGCTAGGACTTCATTCAACTTGGAAGCCACCAGATCATAGGTCGAAGCCGAGACATAGACGGTGGTATCGTCTGCGTACATGTGAAGCTGTGAGTCACCATCTATTCTCTCAGTGATATTGGGCAGATTATTACAAAATATGGAAAACAGGGTAGGGCCTAGCGCCGCGACCCTTGAGGTACACCTAACAATGATGTCGGACGATAGTTCTCCACATACTCTGCCTCGCCCTTCTTGAAGACCGGTACGACGTTAGCTGTTTTCTACTCCTGCGGCAGTGACCCGGTGCTTAGAGACTCGTTAAAGAGTTGACACAGTGACGACGCAATTGTAGAGGCCGTTTCTTTGAGCAAGCGCGCAGGGATCTCATCTGGGCCGGTCGCCTTGGTGACATCGAGCGAAACCAGCACGGCTTGTACCACCGGTAGAGTTAAACACAGCTCAGTCATAATTGGCTGGTTTTCCGGTGGAGTAGAGACCTTTCGCGTAATAGGAGAGAAGACCGATACAAAATAGGTATTAGATAACTTTGCTATATCCTTGAGGTCTTCAGCTAATGTCCTAGGAGGTGGCTGGTCAGCGGTTCATCCGGCGGAATCCGTTGCCATAGAATACGGTTAGGTGCTAGGCGAGGTTTTGAATTATGGTTTAAGAGGGACCAAAAACGCTTTGGATTCTTTTTCAACCTATTTTGCTTCAAACACACACTCAAACTTTTTATTTTATTTTCTCGTCCACACTTCGCAGTTTGACACCGCTCTGCATTTTCTACATTTCGTAGCTCCTCGTTTTCACATATACCTACTTTTAAAAACTTCACATGTTCAACCTAACCTGTCTTTTCAACACAGGAAGCAGATGTATTCGGTCGACGTTTCGCGGCGGCAGCCAGACTGTCCTTCGTTAATCACCATCTTTATCGACTGACTAAGTATCCCGCAACTAATCATGTACAGGACCATTTCCTCAGAATGGTATGGACTTCTTGTAAGAGAAAACTAAGAATAATTTTGGTTAAAAGAAATCACAAGTGGTGGTCCTCAGAAAGGGCTATTGATCTACTAAACAGGATTACATAAAGGCGCTGTGTTTTATTTTTCAATAAAAGTTTGCAGAGGCTGGTTTTCATTCGTCGGACGATTAGTAGGAACTGGACGTTTCCCGACCGAATTGTAGAAGTTCTAGAAACCATAGATATCCCGATCCTTTGAGGCGGTCGAGGTCCAATCGGTAAGTCGGAAGCATTAGGGATTATACGACGGTCAACGTATTAGACGAAGGTTTCGGCGACGCATCTGCGATCCTTTACATCCTTGACTGCTAGGCTCCAGTCCCACGAAACTCAACGTCGAAAAAAATTCACGGTAGGGCATGGGGCTTCTCATCGACCCATGCCCTTACAGTGGAACCTGTATAAGCGATCCGTTTTAAAAGTCTCGAAATTTTTTATCTCTATTAAGCGGTCGTGATCATCCTTCCTTGATTCCCAACGACCTGTCTGCGTCGTCTTTCATCTGTATTAAAGCGGAATCCCTGAATTTTAACTAAGGATAATCTGTCAACCAAAATTGAATCCATGTTTATGGCCTAAAATTATTTAGTAGCACTTTGAGGAAGTTTTTTTTTTTTTTACGTGAAGCGGTCAATTATGGGTTTAAATGGCGTTTTTATCCTTCTCTTGTAATAACCCCGTTCTGTGGAACCTGTATTATATACCGAGGGTGATCGCTCAATTTATATTGACTGTACTATCAATATTATCCTCAGCTTTACTGCGCTTTTTCATTGACATGCATAAAACCACGTCTAACCGTCGAAAACAAGAGAAATCGTAATACGATGATTTTTTTATTTATTATTTTTTCTGTTCTGTGGAACCTGTATAAATGGTGGTCCCGCCATTCCCTGTAGATGACTGCTTAAGACATGTTGACTGTACTATTCTCATCTCTACTGTACTCAGTTTCACTGACATGCATGAAACTACGTTTAATCGTCGCGTACAAGAGAAATCGTATTGCGATAATTCTTATTTATTCGTGTAGACGCTTGAGGAAAATGGCCAGGCTTCGTTGCAAGCTACAGGGTTCGCAGCAACCAAAGCCCCCTGCAATGGAGAAACCCAGTGACCCCTGAATATAGTGTGCCGTGAAAAGCACCTTTGCCCAATTGCGGCACCTCCACATTTACTTGTCTATTTATTGTCAACGCCTTTTCGATTTATCTCTCTCGATACCAGAGTCAATTCACAAAAAGTATTCTTAGGCCTGTACCTGAAAAATTGCAATTTCTGCAACTGTCATTTTTGGGAGGTTAAACACAATGACGTCTGACAGTGCCTTCGTTTCATTTTGGGATCAATAACTATTTATCGCTGGGGAGGGCAGGGTTTGAAGGATTTTGATTGTGTCACGATACTTTACCGACCCCCCCCCCCCCCCCCACATAAGGCTTTGTAATATTTTTATGATCCCACCCTTGGCAGTCATTTTTTCTAGAATCCCCATTGATAATCTCTTGGCGACGACTGAATCCCCCCCCCCCCCCTCAGTTACCCCCTGAAAATCATGTGTTCCTTCAAAAATCCTCTGGATAGGATAGGATGGGATAACTTTATTTATACACGGTTTTTCCATCAGTTGATTTAATTAATTATCCATACTAGAAACCTGTCTATCTAACTACAATAATAATTTGATAATGACAATTCAAATAAAAGAAATAAATGAAAATTCTGCTTTTCATGGAGGCCGTGTCTAAAATTTACTTAGAATTAAGATCTTACCTTAAAATTAAGATTAAGATCTTACTTTAAACTGTGGCGATTTATTTAGATTTGAAATCAGTCAGCGAAGACGCTTGTCTTAGGTCTACAGGTAAAATGTTCCATAATTGAGCTCCGCTGTTCAAAAAACTTCTCTTGAGATAGTCAGTTCGAGATTGTGGAAGAACTAATTTGTTTTCGGTATTCCTCAAACGATAGGCACTTACACTGTCACGATATACAAATCTTGATTTCAGATAATTAGGTGTCACACCATGTAACGTTTTATACATTAGGATAGATTTCTGTTCCGATCTTTGATAGTAGAGTCTTCGCCACCCTAGCGCCCGGAACAAAGAATCCAAACTACTATCATAGCTCGCAGACATTAGGATGCGAGCTGCCCAATTTTGCAGCCTTTGCAGTTTTTCAGAAAGGCCTTAGGCTCTCCTCCTAAGTAATAAATAGTGACTGTTCCCTAATAATACAGTGGAACCTCGATTTAACGAGCCTCTATATAACGAAGTCCTCGGTATAACGAACGATACTTCAGTTTCAGCCCAGCTAAAGTTACAGTAAAATGTCTGCCACAGAACCTCGATAAAACGAACCAATTTTCTCAGTCCCCTGGCATTTCGTTAAATCGAGGTTCCACTGTATTATGAAATATCCAGTAAGTACGATCCAAGATTTTGATGTCACTTTCTTCAATGTGTAAATCAGAGATTTTATCTAACCATTTCCGATAGTTACGTCACACTATCTTTGGTCAAGAAATAAGCGTCACACTATCTTTGGTCAAGAAATAAGCCTCGATGCTTAAGTTACATCCATCAAAACTAGAATACAAATTATGTTACATCAAAAAGGGTTATAAAAATACGAGAACGTCTATATCTTACATTTATTAAATATGGAAATATGCTACCGGTAAATTAAAATACCTATAATGAAATATACAGCTATGCCTAACTTGCTGTAGATAGACGTTGTTTCGCAGTCTTAAGTGCTGCTCGCTAAGTAACCTTTTCTTCAATTTTTTTTTTAACTTATGTAAAAAAAATATGTGAGAAACTGCTCATATAAGTCTATATCACGTAGCCTTATTCTCTGTTTCACTAGTTGTATTCTATAGAAACGTTTGATTTTGAAAATTGCAAAAAACGTTGTCTTATAAAAATGAAAATGAAAACGTCCAAAAATGTTCACTGATGTCTTGGCAATTCTACGCTCTGCCAGGGTGTAAAACGATCAGGACAGCATCATAGATGTTCAGCATGAACTTGGGCCTGCTGGACAGGCTCTGAGCTCAATGTAATTTATCCATCTAAATATTACTATCATTTTTCATCTTCTATCTGACCACATCATCACCCCTTTTTTTTGCGCAGAAACCTTTAAATTGTCCCACCACTTGGGACGGCGTCTTGAATTTGATGTAAAAAAAAAACCACGCGTGCGATTAAAACTATAGTAAATCATTGCTCTCTGTTTTACAGAGAGGCTCATTTTGAGGACTCTGTTTCTACGGGGGTATTTTGCTAAATGCCTTAAAATTCGCTGCTCAATAAAGATGACTTCGACACTACTACACAACATAGCCCTCCCAAGGATTAAGGTTCGATTGACTATAAACTTAATTAACGAATCAGCTCAATAGCTTCCGTGCCAACACTGAACTAATCAAAATGGGACACATGATACCCGGACCAAAAGCGCGGGAAATCGAATTAAACCATAGCCTTTGTCAGGCCGAGGTAAGTGGAGACGAGCGAAAATCAGTGGTGTTCTAAATAAATGTCTTCCTACAATTTTACTTTTACTTGCTCCGTTTTTCTTTGCTCGAATTCCTTTGAACAGACTACAAAGTTGTTCTTATATCTACAAAGTTGTGTTCCTGTTTTCGAGCCAAAATAGATAGCTGAAAGTCCCCACTTTTCTGTGTGACTATCGGGCTTGAACATGAAATAATACATTTGGCAGTGTAAATTGTTTGAAATCTTTCTTCACTCTGCCTCTGTAGAATCGAGCCTCTGTAGAATCTCCTTCAGCTGCTCAAAGGCGGAACGTTTCTTCTCTGTGAAAACGTCCTCCTCACAATCTTGTCCATTCGTTTTCTCATACTCAGCTTCATTGTCTCCTTCTTCCATCTTTGCTTCTTCCAACAGTCGTTTTATCTCTTCGATGGCGAACGACTCATTCCCCGGGGGTGACGGGAGTGGTGGGGGTTTTTCGTCGACGGGCGACTGAGAGGCCAGCTCGTCCCCAGGATCTTGGCTTTCTGAAATGATGGAAAGACTGGAAGGACCGCGTATTGATGATGGCTTCTGTTTTCTGTTAATTTTCGGGAGGCTGTAAAGGGCAGTAGCGTCAGGATTAGAACTCTGTTTTTCCTCTTCACACTCCTTACTCGAAGGCTTGTCATCCGTCACCTTTGTGCCTGGTCGTCCAACATCCCCCGGAGCTCGAACCACGTCATAAAGCTCGCTACCGTCCTCTTCTCCCGCCGGAGAACCGCGCAATTCTGTACTTTCGGTTGGTTTTTGACGAGCGATTTCATTAATGGTTTTCGAGGGCTCGGACCCCCTTGCGGCTTGGACCATTTCGTAAGTGGGTGGGGCGGACTTTGATGGTGGCCTCGATCCAACTAACTCGTACGTTGCACCATCATTTACATCTTTCTTAACTTTGGGAAGTGTTGATGCACCAACCAAGCTATACGCATCTCCCCCCTGACTTACGCTGCTGACACCAGCGGGAACTCCAACACTAGAGTACAAGGCATCAGTGGAATCATCTTCGTCATAGCTCAAGTTACTGCCACTGCTGCAAGCGCTGAAGCTTCTATTTGGCCGGCTCGTGACCTCTTCATACTGCGAGTCTATGGAACTTTGACTGCTGCAATAGCAGAACGTGACACTTTTTAGTAAGATAAGGATATATTGGTTTGTTTTATTGGTCTAGACGCGGGCCGCTCGTCAGACGCAAAGCGTCAGCAATTGGTATTCCTTGATAAGTGGATTCTCGAATGAAATCAATGGTATAAATCTACGTTTGAACTAAAAATTTAAGCTCTGGAGGGGCTTGAACTCATGCAAGCCAAATGACAGTTTGCGGCTGCTTCTACAAACTGAGCTTCAAAGGTGCAAATTGAAAGCAACTTGAAACGCGGTTTTATATGATCGATTTTATAGACAATTTGTGATCATTAAGTTTAAAACTGCACTTTGAGAAAAATCCGTCGGACATAATCCTGTTTGGTTGAGAGGGCGAGATGAATTTTCTGGACCAATTAAAGAGCACACAGAAGAAAAACTTATAACATCCCTAATTACTTTCAATACTCGATTTAAAATTGCTCACAGTTGAAAATCTATCTTTCTTACCTTAGAGTGTTCTTGCGCATATCAAACGATTTCAGCTGCATGGCTTGCCTCAGTACACTCACCCAGTCAGTGAGCAGCTCGGGCGTTGGAGCGGACTGAAAGAGCAAGAAACTATAAACCAAACAATAATTCACAGCCGATCATGACTACTGGCTGGCTCAACACCTGGCCTCTCCTTAGATATTCACTAAAATCATCATGTTCAATGTTAAAGATGAATTAGTTTCTTGCATTCATGACCTTTCACATGATGAAGCAGGCGAGTTTATATAATTATGCGAGACTGATCCGGAAATCTGACTGTGGTTTAGCTAAAGAATGGCGGTTGCCTGACAAATGGACATATTGCGTTTACAAATGCGCTTGCAATTTCGAATGCAGTTGTACTTAAACTTGACCGCGAGACGGACCTGCATACGCGAGGAACACATAATTTGCGCATAACGAGTAAGGCAACACTGGCAATTGCGCGTTAGTTAATTGACTTCTCGCACACATTTGATTGCTTTACAATAAAGGAGCACAAACCGTGGGAGAAGACAAGACGACTGTAACACCTGAACATCAGTATGCATATTCTCCGTATTGTTCTCTATACATTTCCTAAGGCGCTAACAAGGGAAAACTTGTTAACAATCAAGAGCTTCTTTAGCTCACGATCATTTCTTTTATTCTCATAACCTTACTTTTTGATTCGAGGGTGATATTGTAAGGAGAAATTAGATGCTAGTGACTCAAAGGGTTAAGAAGAACATTAAAACTTGCTAAGTCTGTATCGTAAGAGAAAAGTCGCAAGATATGAAGCTAATTTCCCTGGTGCAGTCCAAGGCGATCAGAGAGGCGGTAGGTACGTTGCACCATTGGGGTGACATCGTCAGCTCCTAAAACAATCGCTGTCGCAGCAAGTTGTCAGGGGACGAGGGGGGCAGACGGGAAAAGTAGCCCAGGGGCATAAAAGAAGGAGAGCGTTTCACACTAATATATTATTCAGTTATATGGTGTAAAATTTCAGTACTACTTACAAATGTATAAGTCCTATTCTTGGTTAAAATCTGAAAGCCATTGTTGACCAATTTTACTGGATTAACTGCCTTGACCTTACAATAAGAAATATAAGATCATGAAATTATATTTGTATTTAAACAACCCTCAATTTGACCACAAAGTGTTACTAAGTATGTCACGTGATATTGTGCTTTTCTATTCAACTATTATGCCGGTTAGCCCAAAAAATAGAGGCGAAATTTTTGAGGTTTAAATCTTTTTTACAGTAAAACATCAAATCAACGACAATTTTAATGCTACCAATAAATCAATGCTGATTTTCTCTACTTAATCCAAAAAAAAAATTACCTGACCAAAATCGATGGTACCAAGGTAGTTTTCTTCCTGCAAAAAGAAAAGATTTTTAAACTCTTAAATATAGATTTTCATCATTGTTAAATGAGCATCACTGACGAGTGGCTCAAATGATAACCCTCTAACTCCCATGAGTGACCAAGACAGAATTTCTCCTTACAATATCAATACAATATCATGCAGACAAGTGATGAGAATATAGAAAAATATCAATTAGGGGGAGTATTAGTTGATCTTATACCAAATTCTCCAAACTTGCACAATAAGAAAAGTATAGCAAACAGTAAGAAGAATTACTAATGAGATCTCGGGAGGGAAAGGGTAATTAGCCTTGATCAATGGTATTTTGCAAGAGGCAAACAATTTTGTCTATCTACGAAACAATAAAATTCCATCTATCATTAGCTCTCTTTATCTTACTGTTTTTTCAGCAGCCTTGTAGTATGACAACTCCTGCCCATCTAGTGTGAACCATCTCTTTCTATAACCCTACAAATATTGAGGCACAAAAATATTACCAGACTAAATCATACATACATACATACATACATATCTACATACATACATACATGGGTTAATTGACCACTCCCCGTAAGGGCTTTTCAGGGCCAACACCCACCCATCCCACCCCAGGGGAGGACATCCACCACACAGTAATCTCGTGCGTGGGAAATTAACGTCTCCTACCCCTAACCCTGCAGGGCACGGGGCCTACGGTTTATTCGTCCTTATCCGAGAAGACTAGAATATCTATCCATTTCTTGTTGTAGAAAGGTAGCAAATTCTCCTCACTTATTTTAAGACCATGAGTATTGGTCCTGCCGGGGCTCGAACCCTCAATCTCCCACACAACACAATTCAATCCAGTGCTCTAACCAATTGAGCTATATTCTATGCACCTAAATCATCATTCATTCATGTCACCAACATAGAACTCACATCCTGTGGTACATCAATCATGGTACATGCCTGTAGAACAGGATATATTTGAACTCATAAAGCTAACCCTTTGACCTCTACAAATGATTAGCATCTAACTTCTCTTAACAATATCACCACTGAGTCAGACATGAGGTCATGAGAATACAGTGAATGATCACCAACTAAAAAAGTGCTTGATTTTTCAACAAATTCTCCCTGTCTGCACCTGTATGGACAACAATATCAAGAATGTCCATACTGATGTTAGGGTGTAAAACTTTTAACACTGCCAATCCTACCAGTATGCAGAACTTTAATTATGTCACATGAGTCAAATTATATTCAATTTGTTAGATGATTTTTTTCCTTTTTTCAATAAAGAGCAACCCCAGAATGCAGGTAAGAACTGACAAAAAAACTCATGTAAGGTACGTATTTCAACGATGATTTCAGGGGTAGAAGCCAAGCTCTCTGGTCCACTGGTGAGTAATCCCCTACCCCCATAATGCCTTACAAACACCAGAATGTAAATGTTTAATATACAATAATTTATAAAATTAATGTACAATGCAATTCACCAAATCGAAATATGACATCCAATTTGAATTACCATTGTTTTGGACTTACTAGCCTCATCTTCACGTGGAAACACAAAAGGATTATCACATGTGTGAGAGGCTAGTAAGTCCAGAATAATGGCAATTCAAATTGGACACCATATTTTGATTCAGTGTATGCTGGAAAATTATGCATGCTATAGTTAGTATGATTTAGAAGGTTCCACAGTAGAGAACTATTTCAAAAGTAACTCAAATTCAAATAAAACACAATTTTGAGGTAATGTGCTCACAGGGGATCAAATGATCAGGGTGAAACAGGGGGGGTGAAAAGAAGTATTTAGCTCTGAGTTATAGATACAACATGTGGATAAAATAGAATAAATATATCTTATTAGACGTTTTGTTGTGTAGTATCGCTGAGTATTTTTACGAGTTGTGCCGTATTTTGACGAGCCTTACGGGCTCGTCAAAACACAATTAAATAACGAGTAAAAATACTCAGCAATACTACACAACAAAACGTCTAATAAGTTATTTATTATCCAACACACCAAACTGTTATTTCAGTGCGGACGAATTTCATGAATATTCATTTACGGGGAGTGCGTGACAGAAGTATGCAAAGCGAAACGGAATTGGCGCGTTGTTGTGTCGCTGTTTCTATTTTCTTCATTAAATGAAGAAATTTTCTGGTCGTCAAGCTGTTTTTCTTCGTTTGATTCATCTGATGAAATTGGAACTGTATTTGCCAGCCATTCTGACTCTTCGTCGTCTGAAATATCATTCAAATTGTCCGCCATTTGTTTTTTTCATAACTACAATCCAATTCTTCACTTGCGCAATGCGAGAAAACCTGTTTAACCGGTACTCTACAATAGATGAGTTCGTCTATGGTGTTATTTGTACTCGTCTAGGTGTAGTTGGATAATAATTATCCATATTCCCAATGGAGAAATCATAAGTATTGAAAACTTCAAGAGGGTTGACACATTTCTACAAACCATAAGGCTATTGTTAGCAGGTCTATATAAATATAATGATATTTCAACTCTCCTTAATTATCAAAGGCTCTAATGGAAACTGGACAAATTTCCCACTCACTCATTCTAGAAAGGTTGGTATTCAGGATACTAAGACACATTCAAAGTACAAATAAATATATAAAGAAATAAAGAAATCAGGTAAAGAAATAGGATTTAGCATGAACATTCCATGAGGTGACCCTCCTTGTCCACTGTTTCTGGGAAAAATTGGAATTTACAAAGTTGGCTTTTGTGGTGGGAGGAAAACTGGAGGATCCAGAGAAAAACTTAACCCACCAGGAAGCTTAGAATGTATCCATGGTCATTCAGTGACTTCAAAGCTGGTGGCAAGTTTTTAAGTCCTGTATTTAACTGTGGTTTTACCTAAACCTTCACATCCTAATATCTAAAACAATAAAAACACTAATGTGGCCTTGAATTACTGTAAAATATTGTAGAAGTCCAAGCTTTCGTCGCTCAACGGCATCATCGGGGACGTCCCTGATGATGCCGTTGAGCGGCGCAAGCTCGGACTTCTACAATATTTTACAGTACTTCAAGGCCACGTTCGTGTTTTTATTGTCTTACTAAAAATGTTACTGAAGGACAACAATCAAAGATAATGATCCTAATATCTGTATGCATATTCTCCATACTGTTCTCTATACATTTTATAAGATGCTGACAGGGAGAATTTGTTTAATAATCAAGATGTTCATTTTGTTAATTCTTGCAATATTAATGTTTTATCCTGGGGTGATATTGTAATAAGAAATTAAATAATAGTCACTCTTCGTGGCGAGAGGGGTTAATTGATGTATCTTAATTGTAATTGTGCTCCGGTGTTGCCATTTTAGCATTATCCTATGTTGTAGTTGATATCATTAGACTCAAGAGCAGAAAATTAATCCATGGTTACCACACTCGTATTCACGGTAACCAAATTACAAACAGAGGTGTAATTTTACAAAAGCGTTTAGTTGTAACATTCCTGGTTGTAATATTTTTCAGTGGCATATGATTCGAGTCTATTGTACTAAAAGTACCATAAAAACCTCAAACATCGATATCGCTGAGGACGTATTGGTTCTTAAGTTGAATCCTCACCACTTCGTCCGTATTTTAGCATGATTTAAATAGCTGTCTTTCTGACATGAATCATAAGTTTTTCCGTATTTGACGAGGAGGTTTCTAAAAGGATGATCAAATGAACCAGAAACTTTGTCAATTTCCTTATAGTCAAACGCTGAATCAAAACACTGCTTCAACTGACTTTCGATTTCGACGGAGATTTTTATTAAAAAACTAATGGTACCTTTCGATCCTTTGGGAAGCCAAGTGAGTGTGAAAATTGTGAATAAATACGAATTATCACCAGTGAAAGATACAAAAGTGTCCTAGAGGCGTGATGAACAGATAAACAACAGTGACCTTGCGCTGAAATTTCACAATTAACTCGCTAGCTGATCTTTCGTAAATCAGAGTGAGCTTAAATCGAGCTAATCTTAACAAGAACTAAAACGCTGTTTTCGTTGAGAAAATCACCTTCAACTTTCTTCGAGATCGAAAAAAGGTTTTAGAGCGCTAAACATCGTAGTTAAGATCTTCATAAGATCGCAAATCGATCTCTTTCAAAACATGTAAGTTTGCATTCCGACGCATACCTCAAAGAATCTTTTACCAGCTTTGTCGAGAACTCCTTCGAAGTGAAGTCGTGTTTCTGTTGCTTCACCAGACATATTTGGCACAACTTCCTTAATCCACGGCTAAGTCATTAAGTCTTTGACCCTCTGTTGTGAAGCTATCCCGATCAAATTACGTATGGCTTGCAGAACTTCCCAAAACTTTATGACCCGGAAATAGTCATAATAATGATCTTTACTGCAGTATCCGGCTGCGCATTTCACTTTCCGAGGTTTCACGAAGATTGGCCGACAGTTTCCGAACCCACGTGGCGGAGGCAGTTGACAGAGGCTGCGCACCGTCTCCTTTCTGAACAGTGTACAAAGAAGAGAGAGAACAGTTAGTTGTTAGAATGGGAGGTACAGACAGTAAACTAAATTTTAGGAAAGCCGTCGTCCAGCTGACAACAAAAAAGACGGTGAGCGAAGTGATGACGGTTCATTCTCAGCCGTCTTTTGCGAGATCTTTGGCGGAGGGTTTTGTGTGACTGAACCGGCTGTTTAGGTAATGTTCACCTGATGAACTTTGTCGATCGTTTTCAGGCTGTTGAAGCGACAGATGACACCTTTTGGGATCAGTTTTGGTCTGAGTCGTCGGCAACTATCAGTGACGTGTTTACTTTGATTCCTGCCTCGGAAATCAGAGCTTTACGAGACGAGAATCCCTCAAATTTGGCGACGCTATGCTATAAGGTGGGTGCATGTCGCAAGCTCTTCGCGTCTTGAATTAATTTCAAGTTGTACCACAAATCGATATGGCGCTGCGATTTTTCGTCTCGATTCCTTTGCTTTTTAATTCTTCTTGATGGCTTTTGTCTCAGTTGACAGTACAACAGTAGGCGAATCCACGATTTTTGTTAGAGCTTGAAAAACTTGCATGCAATTACTGTTTTATAATTTTATTAACAACAAACACGAATAAGATTTTTTCTCTATAGTTTAGACATGATCGCAAGGAGATGTTATTTCAGTCTACTAAAATTCAACCTTGTTTAATTTTATACCATGCAGTGAGTATTCTTCATAAATCTAGTAAGTTATCGAAAGCCCCTGGACGTGTTTACAAGATATCGAGGGTGACCTTGTGTTTCATTAAACTTCATTTGTAATCTTCTGACGTTGTTCACGCCTACAATATTTTTCAAAATAAACGTTCGAAGCACTTGCCACTAGTGCTATTACTGTAAGCGATAAATTTCTTTCTTTTTGCTTATCGCAGAGGGAAGCAGATATATTTTCAAAGTGATCTTTTGGAGTATACCTATGAATAATTTACGCCAACGATTTCCTCTGTTTTTTAAAAGCTTATTATCTTCATTTGATTGTCTACAGTAAAATGCCAAAGTACCCAGAGTACTCAGAAAATCATTTACCTCACAATCCAGTATTATTCTACTATATAAAAATGAAAAACAAAATGATCAGACAGTTTACATGTAACTTCTCGACTGAATTAAATTTTTTTGACTACATAAATAATTATAATAGAAATTTGAACAAATTTAGGTATCACTTATTTTGTGACAAAAGTTATGCATAAATTGTGCCAGTGGCCATTAATGGTTAACCAAACCTCAGGCAGAACTGATCTTGTTTTATAGTCAAAATCTTTCCCCCAGTAATTTTTGTGCAATTTTGTGGTAGTACAGACAAATATTGTATATATTGATGTTATTTTGAAATTGCATAAACAATTTCAATTTACTGTGGTGTAGACTTCCCGATGGTGTTAGTAAACAGATGTTAGAATTTAAAAAACATCTTTTAAATGCCCCATGCAAACAACAAGTCATGAAATAATTTATCTTGGTTATTTTAAAATCAAATAGAGATGTCTGTATTTGCTCCTATCAGAAGCAATATATTCATTATCCAGTTACCTGGGTGAAAAATGTTATTATTGTTTTTGCATCAATTGTAAAACACCTTATTTTTTTTATGTAACTTTGCACTTGTTTATATCTCCTTTCAGTGTGTTGAGAAGCTTCATAATGCCACTTTGACGGGTTGTTCTAACCCTTCAGAACAACTTTCAAGTAAGTTTTTTTTTATTAATTACACGACTTGGGCAGTCAGAGGGCCGATAACTAAAATCAACCAATCAAAATGCTTTATTGTCGGTCAATATTCTCTCAGTATTGGACCGGGCACTGTCCCGAATGGTCCCGAATGATACCGCACTTGTGTCCTTTTGAACTTCAGTCGTATAGTAAATCTCTTATTAACCAAGCTTGCTCGGGACTGTACTGGAAGAATATCGGCCCTCAGTCTTTTTTGTACAGACCTCGCTGCGCTCGGTCCGTACTGTCAAGACCTCGGGCCAATATTTTCCCGGTACAGCCCTCGCGCTTGGTTAATAAGATTACGGCCCTCGCGCTTGGTTAATAAGATATATATATTGATTTGTTTTAATTAACCCTTATTAATTAACTCCCAGAAGTGATTAACATGTAACTTCTCCCCTTTAGTACCCATACATTATCCAGCAAACAGGTAATGAGAATGTTCAAACTTATCACGTAGAAGTTGTCACCTTGATCTAACACCAAATTCTTGTAACTAATTTCCAAGAAAATGTGTATTAGCTAGAGGGGACAATTAACAATCAGATCTTGGGAGTTGGAGGGTTAAATTTCTTGAAGTGTATAATTGTGACGATGAAGTCACAATTACTGACAGCTGCAGTAGTTTCACTCTTAAACCCCAATAATTACTAGCATCTAATAATTATTTCCTCACAAGATTGCCACTGAATCAAACATTCATGTCATGAGAAGGAAGGAAATGATCACCAACTAAAGAAGCTCTTGATTGTTAAACAAATTCTCCTTGTCAGCGCCTTAGGAAGTGTATAAAGAATACTATGGAGAATATGCAAACTGGAGTTGAGTTGTGAAGGGTCAACGTGGAGTTTTGCTTCTGTTTGGATGAAGGATGAATGAGAGATTTTAATATTCTCTGAACCCATCTCAAAGGGTACCATTCAAATCCAAAGCATTACAGTATCTATAGCAAGGGCTTGACACTAACAGTGGCCAACTAACCACAGACCAGTAAAAAATTCAGTTTTGGCTAGTGGTTTTTTATTTCCACTAGCCAGTTTGCTAGTAAACAAACTGAAACTGTTGTAACATCTAAGATGCCACAAGCCATGTGGTTAACAAGTTCAAAAGTTAGTGTCAAGCCCTGGTAACACTGACATTTGATGTAGACTGCTTAATAATCAAAAACGTTTTGAAACAGGCCAATGGTTGGGGCTCTTTCCCCAAAGTTTAAAAGCCTCTTTACGCTGAGTATTTCTTTTGGAAATGATTTTGACACTATCAATTTCAGAGTTAAGTAGCCTATCATACATGTATACTTTGCCTTTTTATTTCTCACTCTTCTGCTTTGTTTCAGTCCTGAACTGTGTGCGCCTGTTGACACGGTTTGTACCCTACATTTTTGAGGATCCAGATTGGAGAGGTTTCTTTTGGTCCACAGTTCCAGGACAGGAAGTATGCTTGTTTCCCTTGATACTTTGAGTTTCTGATTGACCGTTAACTCCCACAAGTGATCAAAATGTAACTTCCCCCTTAATTATCCATACATAATCCTGAACAAACAGGTAATGGGAATACTGAAACTTGTCCGGTAGAAGTGGTTATCTGGACCTAACACCAAATTCTCATTACTAATTTACAAGGAAATGTATAGCATCTATAAGGGAGAAATAGCAATCAGATCGTGGGAATTAAAGGATTGCTAAAGAAATAAAGGATTGATACAGAAAAATGCAACAAGTTTAGAGGGGTTTTTGATCTAGCATTGAACCAAGTGCTTTACTAAATATCAAGATTTTCCTATCTCAGTATCTCAATATTCTCATATCTCAATATTTTCCATGACTAGCATCTTAAAAAATCAAGTGTAGATAAGATGATGTTATTTGTTATTTAATGACTTTAAAATTAGTGCAATAGTGTTGTCCTTTTTGTAAATTAAAATTTTGTTGTGAGCAAACCGCAGTCCATTTAAAATGTATAGAGTGCTAAACAACAGAGGTTCATTTTCAAAAAGTAAATCTTTGAGAATATGCTCATGATTACTTCCAATCATAGATGACTATATCTCAGTGATAACTTCATGGAAATAATCTACTAATTAAAAATGCTTTTTGTTTTGTGTTTGTAACAGGAGGAAAGTTTTCATGGGGGTGAAGAGGTACAGTTCCAACCATTGTGCCAAATTAGATAGCAAACAAGAATACTTTTAACCCTTTGTCTCTTAATAGAGACTAGCATCTAATTTCTTCTTACAATATTTCTCCTGAATCGAAGTTTGATGGCAAGAATAATGGAAACAATCACCAACTAAAGAAGCTCTTGATTGTGAAACAGATTTTCCTTATCAGCACCTTAAGACTTGTAAAAAAGCTGGCGTTTAGAGCGTTAGCCCTTCGTCAGAGCGAATAGAGGAATTGTGGGTTGTGTGTGCTTTTAAAGGCAGAAAATGGAGCTACGTTATTGGTGGGAACATGGCAACAAGAAAAACATTAATAAATTAGTGGACTTGTATCCATAGAGAACAGAATGGAGAATGTGCGTACTTCATGTTAAGATGTTATGAGTTATGTTTTTTGATATGGTTATGGGTCTCAAATGGCTCATGGCTGTGTTCAATGTAATTCACGATGTGAAGATTTTGAGATCCAACTCACCCATTACAGTTGAAGTGATATTATGTCTGAGGATTTGCCATGTCAGCAAGTAAGCCAAAAAAAACATTGTACACCCATTTTTAGGGCTTTCAAATAGCTGTAAGAAATACCTTTTTGAGATCTTACTCTTGTGGATAATTATATGGGATTTTTTCTAAAATGATGCTGATTAAATCAATTAAAAACTAATCAACATGTGCTTCTACTTTACAGACTGCAGAGGCAAGATCCCCTCTTGCTCAAACACTTCTCAGTGCAGTTGCGGTAAGCAGTACAACAGCGTTGTTGATCTCTCAAATTGTTTCATCTGAGGATAAGGTGACAGGAATACCCATCAAATGTTGATGTTGCTTTTTTTTTGTGTCTTTACAGGACCTGTGTTTCTGTCCAGAGTTTACTGTTCATCCTCCGAAAAAAACTGGCCCAGTAAGTTAGCCGGCCTTATCTTCCCTTATGTTTAAAGAAAGATTTACAGTGTTAACATTAAACCAGGGTTCGTACAGGTCATGGAAAACCTGGAAAGTCATGGAATTTCAAAATTTCATTTTCCAGGCCTGGAAAGTCATGAAATTCAGGTGTGGGTCATGGAAAGTCATGGAAAATCAATATGCTCTCTATGAGAGAAAGGCAATGAGACCCAAAGTTGAAAAGTTCACTGATGAGTCAAAAATCAGATTTAATTTCATTAGAAATAAACAGAAGCACGCATTGTGAGAATGTTTGTAAACATTCTTTCACACTGCATTCTTGTCATGGAATATTTCAAAAGGTCATGGAAAAAGTCATGGAAAGTCATGGAATTTTAACAGGTCAAAAGTGTACGAATCCTGTATACAGTAATATATGATGAAGGAAATGTGTGCGCCATTGTTGTACATTGGTTCAGTAGCCTTCAACATTAGGTCTCAGCACTAATGGTAGCCAAGTAGCCACAGATTAGTAGAAAATCAGTTTTGGCTAGTGGGTTTCAATTTCCACTAGCCAGTTTGGCTGGTAAACAAACTGAAATTGCCGTATCATCTAAGTTGTCACTAGCCACTTGGTTAGTAAGTTGAAAAGTTAGTGTCAAGCCCTGAACATTATGACTAAACTCTCCATTTTGCAGAGAGTCACATGTACAATCAAAACATTTGAAAGTGCTTTCTTGTGCAATTGTAATTATCAATATATGTCTAATTCAGGGCTTCAAATCAGATTACTCCATGGAAAGTGTGCACAAACTATTTTCAATCACAAGTTGCATTGCATGAAAAAAAAAAACAAACAAACAAACAAGTGAGTGCAGCAAATGAGTGAGTTTTCTGATACATCACAATGAGTGAAGAAAGGTCATTCAAGCACTTTCCATAATTATGATGTTTTTTTTTTATATTATAATTATAGATACTGTATTTCTTACTGACCAACACATCTCAAAGATTGGAAGCAAATGACTGTGAAAATACATTGTTTTTCCAACCAGAGACAAAGTGTAAATGTTTTTGTATGAAATAATATATTTACTACTAGATATGAGACATTTTAAACTCTTCCTTGATTTGCCCTGTGTTTTTTTTTTTTCAGGATCAACCTGAGGATTTGTCTTCAATTGATAGCTGTGAATATATATGGTGAGACATTTGTGCAGTAATGTGCATGAATTACCTAAAGCTTTTTAAGTACACAGAAAATGAAATTGCTAAGCCTACATCAATTGAGTAATTCTTAATATTCCAGTATCAGTGTAGAATGTCCAAAAATGGAAATTCCCCATTTCAAAAACGAGTGGGGGAGTGGGTTGAGTTCGCCACGCAAGGTTGTCTGGGATCGTTACTCGGGACGCAATTCTTTGTTTACTACAGATTTGTGTCCCGAGTAACAATCCCAGACAAACTTTCGCGGCGAGCTCGACCACTCCCCCACTCATTTTTGAAGTGGGGAATTATATTTATATCAGCTGAATCTTTTTTAACTTCTCAAATTGTAATGTTTATTCAATGACTATGTGTGAAATTCATTTAATATAATTATGGTGATGCATGAAAGTGAAATGGGAAATGTGGTGATCATTTCATTAGCCTCCAGGATTGCAAAATGAGATGCATGCCTAAATTGTGCATTGTCTTCAGTTACATGTGCTTGCTTAACACTACACTCTTATTGTACCTGACATGAACTGAATTGTCTTGGCCTGTTATCACCATGCACAGGCAGTAAAGAAACTTGGATTTATAAGTGCAGGAGTACAGTTACACCCAGTGATTGTACAAGGTTGTTTGGGTACATGTACTAACCTGTAGTTGGTTGAGTGTTGGATTTGTTTTGCTTTTTTTTACCCCCATAAGTGACCAAGACAGAGTATCTCCTCAAAATATCAATGCAATTTCAAGTCGACAAGAGATGAAAACAAAGAAAATATCAAGCTAAGGGATTATTTGTTGATCCAATCCCAAATTCTTGAAACTCACATCATAAGAATAATTTGGTAGTGGGTAAGGAGAATTTCAAATGAGATCTCGGGAGAAGGGATAACCATGCTTTTAGTCCATTGGCAATTTTGGCAAAATGTTTACTTACAACAATTTGGTCACTTGGTTAGACACCGGTATACTGAGAAGATTGCCAAGACTGATTGTTTTATTAAGATCAATGCTGTGGTTTTATGCTAATTGATTGTACCTAAACACAGGGAAGCTGGTGTTGGATTTGCATCATCCCCTCCGGGTAATCCACAGTTTGACTGCAGCAGAACTGAGCTTCTTAAATTGCTGTTGACTTGTTTTTCAGAAGCAATGTACCTTCCTCCCACAGGTTAGCTGTCAGGCAAAGGTTGAATTTTACCAAATCTGTCAAAATGTGTCATGTTTAATGAACAGTGCCTTTAAAAGTCATGAATGTGTTGCTAGTAGTTGTAAATTATTTATTGGGTCTGAATATCAATTGGGACATCATCCTGTTTTCTTCTCCAGTTGCTGATGTTATTTTGTAAGTGCATCAAATTCAATAAAGTTAAAGTTAAAGTAGTAATCAGATCTTCATGTTTACCAAAGACTTTTGGGATTGTTAGGGAGCAAACACTGCAAGGTGCTAGATGTTTTGGCATAAAAAAAGTTGGAGAAAGGTCATCACTTTTTTGTCACAGTTTTTTTCAGAAATGATGAATGGCAACAAATTCCCCTTTTTTAAGTTACACCTGGTCATGATTGTTTAAGAGCTGAATTATACTCAACAATTAAACCCCATTTCTGGCAACTGGTAAACAATCATGTTGGGGCATGTAACCAATGAACATAAATTTATCCATTGAAGGGAGCAACACACCAAGTGCATGCATGTACATTTTGTAATTTTTAATATGTCTATCAATCAGTTAAAGTGCATCTTGAATGGAAGAGGAACATAATATATTATTATTAAATTTTCCTCTCAAGCAAGATTTGTAATCATGAGATTTGCAGGTGTGATGGCCAAGACGTTGACTGCAAACAAGTTTCTTCTTTTTATTTTGTTTTGTAGCTGAAAATCACAGTAGACCAAATAAATGGCTGTCATTTTTTTCATCTGCTGGGAATAGGTAAAGGTGTTTGCATTTGTCTTTTGCTTTTGTCAGAATAATAATAATAATACCTTTATTTGGACTCGATAATGTTTAAAGCTGAACAGCTTGTGGGGTTGTGTGTAAATCTAAATAAACTCTAAATTAAATAAATTCAAATGATGATGGTTTTGGAGGAGAGGGGAAAACTGAAGTACCTAGAGAAAAACCTCTCGGAGCAGAGTAGAGAACCAACAAACTCAATCCACCTATGGCATCAGGTCCGGGAATCGAACCCAGGACACATTGGTGGAAGGCGAGCACTCTCACCACTATGCCAACCCATGACTCCTAATTACTATTTACTGAAGATGTGATATTATGTAGAAATACAAGCAAAACTGATACAATTTGAAGGTCTGTTGTTATGATTTTACAATCTTTTTCATTGGTTTTGTTTTACCAGACATGCTCTTCCAATATTCACATCCCTGTTAAATCTTGTGTGCTCCTATGACCCCCTTGGATACGGAGTGCCGTGAGTAAAAAATTAATTTAGAATGCTACTTGTTGTTCAGAAATAATATAGTCATAAACTTTAAGGTAAACTGCGACTACCCATAGATTGACATCCTGAACAGGCAAGAGTCTTAAAATGTAAGATTTGTTTGGGGTTTAAGTTTTCTTTTTTTTATTTGATTGCATGAATACATCATGTGAAAATGAGTGTTTTTGTGTATGTGTGTAATGTCTTATTGCTTAAAGCAACAGTTCACAAGAATTTGGAGTTTGAACGTTATCCTCTATATGACAATAATTTATTGTCCATATTCTCATCACCTGTCTTCTTGAAAGTGTCTGAAAATTGTTGGGAGAGTTTATGAAATGATTTCTCATAAGGTTGATGCTTTCCCACTGGTGATCATTTAATTCAGAAACTGCAATAAACTATGATGCAATGGGCTACATGTACTTGGTTTATGTCAAGACTTGTATGGGAATGTGTGCTTGAATGATTGGTTCGAAGGGAATTCTTGGGAAGGTTAAATTGTTGTCTGTCCAATTTTTGTTTTAAAGGAATACATTTGAAAATGAAAAAGAATTAAATTACTGGAACAGTACACCAACATTTTTTTTTCTTTTATTCTCTAGGTATAACCACCTTATGTTTGCTGATTACCGTGAACCTCTGGTGGAGGTTGCTGCTCAATTGCTTGTAGTCCTTTTGGATCATGACTCAATGCAGCCAACCCCAACTACGATGAATGGAACTGATGCAGAACACTCTTTTGAGGTAAAACAACTTCTGGTATTTAACATGTACAGCTTACAGTCTCATACATGTTTCTCTACATACTACCTGCTGTATAAACTCTGGCCTGTAGTTCTTCAAGTTTGTAAAAAGTCACTTTCACAGGTCAGAATTTTACTTATTTTTTAATCACCCTTTGCGATTAGAATTCTTGGCAAAGATGCCACTTAAGTTTGCCTCCCTCCCTAAAATGGCTTGGAGCTCAGTTGGAAGAAGTGCCCAACTAGAGAGGAACTGGTTGGGATCCCTTTAAAGAGGGAATTTTTTCAGGCTTCTCTTTTTGTAAAATCTGAAGTTGCAGCTCACACATTAGATTTACGTTAATGTAATAATGAAAACTATATTTAAACAAGTCCATATGGAAGTGGATTCATACCTTCTTTTCAATGATTATTTCTCTAAATAAAAAAATTAAATATAAATGACTGAATAGGAAATGAGTAGTGAGGTACATGTAATAATTATTGCTCCTTGAAAACTAAGATAATTGTATCCTAACATGTTTGCATTGTTTTTTTCATTTTTTAGGAACCTCCAGTTGATAACCTTTTTTGTAATTATTTGTCTCGAATACACAGAGAGGAGGTATAAATATTGATATGGTATTACTGTAGTTCATTAATACAAGTACTTGCTAGTAAAATGTTAGATTTCAAATTAGGGTTATTTGCAAAGTTAATATTTTACACAGGTTCCTAATTAAAACAGAAACCAGTTAATTTTGTTTGAATCAAGGATAAACAGAACTTCCAATTTAATACCTTTTAATTTGGATATATCAACAAAGTTGAAATGGTAAATTGGCCACCGTAACAACTACAAAAGCTGACGTTTTGAGTGTTAGCCCTTCGTTGAAGGGCTAACGCTTGAAACGTCAGCTTTTGTAATCGTTATGGTGGCCAATTTACCATTTCAACTTTGTTGATATATTCAAATGATTTCGTTACCCCCACCGATGCAGCCCCAAACAGTTTCTTTAGAAACTATCAGCCTTAATACGTTTTAACCCTGTCATTCCTAAGATCTCATTAGTAATTTTCCTTACAGCTTTACAATTCCTATGATGTGAGTTTGGAGAATTTGGTATTGGATCAACTAATCCAACAACTTTTTTCTTTTTTTTTTTTTTTTTTTTTTTTGACTCATCCCTTGTTTGTTTAATATTGTATTGGTTAATTCACCGAATCAAAATACGGCATCCAATTTGAATTACCATTGGTCTGGACTTACTAGCCTCGTCTTTACGTGGAAACACAAAAGGATTATCACATGTGTGATAGGCTAGGAAGTCCAGAATAATGGTAATTCAAATTGGACGCCATATTTCGATTCGGTGTATTGTAAGGAGAAATTCTGTCTTGGTCACTCATCAGAGTCACATGTAAGGGTTAACCTAATTATAACCACTTTGATTGCAGGTACATACTTATACTTATATTGAAGTATTTTCTTGCAGGACTTTTACTTTATTCTCCATGGTGTTGCAAATCTGCTTAATAACCCTCTTATTCAAGTATGTAATTCAAAAAATATATGATTGTATATTGAATTTCTTTGCCAAACACTTCAAGTTGCAATTTAAATCCCAAAATGCCCTGAGTAGTAGAATGGCCAGAATCTACTTAAGAATGTTGTACATTCATTTGCAAGGAATTTTTGTCATAGATAAAGGGAACCAGATCCTAAATATTGTCTTTTTGTTTTCAGACGTATCTTCCAAATTCTTGCAAGAAAGTTAGTTTCCATCAAGAACTACTAGTTTTATTTTGGAAGATGTGTGACCAAAACAAGGTAATCTTTGGTAATTTAACCCTTCACCTCCCAAGATCTGATTATGAATTCTCCCCTCTAGCTGCTACACATATCCTTTAAATTGGCCACAGGAATTTGGTGTTCAATCAAGGTAACAAATTCTACCTGATAAGTTTGAGTATTCTCATTACCTGTTTGCTGGATCATGTGTGGATATTATGGGGGAGAAGTTACAGGTTAATCACTTCTGGGAGTAAAAAGGTTAACTGACCTGATTTGAGAGCAATTTTTGTTTTTTTTTGTTTTGTTTTTTTTTTTTCATAATCACTTTGTTGGCTACATTTTGAAATGATCAGAAGTTATCAACTCAATATCTTACAAACAAAAATTTGTTACAGAAATTTTTGTTCTACGTGCTGAAGAGCAGTGATGTGCTGGATATCTTGGTTCCAATTCTTTTTCACTTGAATGATGCAAGGTCTGACCAGTGTAAGTTGCTCAGCGTAAGGTCTCGTGATCTTTAATACAGTAGGTTTTTTGGTATTTACACGCAAGAAAGGTATCTCAGTATAAATCAACATTTGGGAGTCATTATGATGCCATTGTCATTTGGCATGGATTGAGTTGTAAAAGTGTTTCTGTAATTTTATCTGGCATTCTTTATTATGTAAATTTAGTGCTGCAACAGTAATAGCCCATTTCAGAATTACCCTTGGCCTCTTTTTCAAAACGAGGCCTGGTGCTCAACCATTCTTGTGAAAATGAGTTTAATTTGCATGTGAATGAAAACTTATAATCATATGAAAGGATGAGCACCAGGACTCGTTTTGAAAATGAGGCCAAGGGTAATTCGGAAATGGGCTATTGATACTCAGAATTCATTATCCAAACATTTACCTTGGCAATGGCATCATGACAACTCTAAAACGATGACTTTTTATGTGCTTATGTATAATAAAATCTTCGCCGATGGGAAAGGTATCAATAGTGAATAAATCATCCTTCATTTTTATTTTACTCCAGCTCGACTAGGTTTGATGCACATAGGAGTGTTCATATTGCTGCTTTTAAGTGGAGAAAGAAATTTTGGTGGGTTCAGAGCATAAACAAATTATAATTTCATTCAATCAGTAATTATGATACTCATTACTTCCATAACTTTGTGACAATGATAGAGTCAAAATAAATTTCCGATTCACATTAATGCAGAAAATGTTGTTAAAACTTAGGACAGGTGCTAACCTATTGTCATGATTTCAATTATGTTATGTTGCTATCTCACTGATAGGTGTCCGACTCAATAAGCCATACTCTGTTAGAGTACCCATGGACATTCCTGTGTTTACAGGGACCCATGCTGATTTTCTTGTCATTGTGAGTACAACCTTTGTTCACTGGAAATCTTAGATAATGTATATATTTGTGTATTGCACAGTGTACATCACTGGCATGCACTAATGTTTTTGTTTGAGAGTTACTCACCAATCATCTCATTTTTTTCACAGGTGTTCCATAAAATCATTACAAATGGACACCAAAGACTTCAACCTCTGTTTGATTGTCTCTTGACAATTATTGTCAACGGTAAGAGGGTAGGGACTACTTTTGTTAACAACTGTCATGTTTAAGATGGGGGGGCTGATTGGGGGGCAGGTCCAAGATGCAATTTGCTTCAAGTGACACATTAAAGAATATTTGTTTTAAGTACTGTATCTAGCCTTGTAACAAAGATTTGTTGATGAAAAAAGTCCTTTAAAATCAAACTGGTTTGAATTATCTTGCATGCACAGGCAACCTGAAGGTTGGATTAATTTATTAGATTCACCAACAGGCAGGGACACTGCAACAGCTTGCGCCAATTACTGCGGGTCCAGTAAACCCACCCATCCCACCCCAGGGGAGGACATCCACCACACAGTAATCTCGTGCGTGGGAAATTAACGTCTCCTACCCCTAACCCTGCAGGAGATGGGGCCTACGGTTTATTCGTCCTTATCCGAGAAGACTAGAATATCTATCCACTTCTTGATATTATAGAAAGGTAGCAAATTCTCTTCAGTTATTTTAAGACCCTTAGTGTTGGTCCGGCCGAGGCTTGAACCCCCGACCTCCCTCACAACAGTCCTGGCGCTCTACCAATTGAGCTAACCAGGAGGCAGATTGTGCCAACCACACAAGTTTTCATGCATTCAAAATTTATTTTCAGTTTCTAATAAAGCCAGTCAGGTGTGATATCATTTCTTTTCTTATTTTCTTTATAGTTTCTCCATATTTGAAATCCCTATCAATGGTGGCTGCCAATAAATTGCTCCATCTTTTGGAGGTAAGAGCATGTTAAATTTGCTTTTCTTTGCAATTTAGGTTGTTTGGGCTGTTTGCAAAGGAACTTGGGCCAGGTTCTTTAAAGGTCGGTTAAGATAACCCGGGCTAGTGTGAAATTTGAGTTCAGTTCTGAAAACTTTAAAAGAAAATTCAGTTTAATTCTTTTTGTAAACAATTTGATGACTGAGTGCTCTTGGAATAATTGGGAAAATCGTTCCAAAATGGCTTTTGAACAGCGAAGTAATTATAGAAACCTGGATTAAAATTTAACCCTGAGTTAGCACTAATCAGCCTTTGAACAAATGCTAGGCCCTGAAGTTTAATTTCCAAGGATACTTTGTTGCTTGTTTGTGTAATGAAACTGAAAAAGCTAACTAGTAATTGCACTTTTTTTGTGATCCTTCATCAACAGACTACCCTTTATTTCAAAATTATCAGGCTGAATATTATTTTTTTCTATTCGGTTTTCAGGCATTTTCCACCCCCTGGTTCCTGTTCTCCAATGCCACCAATCACCATTTGGTGTTTTTCTTGCTGGAGATCTTTAATAACATCATTCAGTATCAATTTGATGGTAAGACATTGTTTGTATAAGAAGTTTCATTACACGACTCGGGCAGTCAGAGGGCCAATAACTAAAATCAACCAATCAAAATGCTCTATTGGCGGTCCAATATTCTCTAAGTATTGGACCGGGCACTGTCCCGAATGGTCCTGAATGATACCGCAATTGTGTCCCTTTGAACTTCAGTCGTATAATAAATCTCATATTAACCAAGCTTGCTCGGGACCGTACTGGAAGAATATCGGCCCTCGGTCTTTTTTGTACGGACCTCGCTGCGCTCGGTCCTTAAGTACTGTCAAGACCTCGAGCCGATATTCTCCCAGTACGGCCCTCGCGCTAGGTTAATAAGATATATGAATTACACACACATTTTGATTGGTTCTTACCTATGATCTTTTGGAGGACAGACATAAATTATAAAGGCTGATAGTTTCGAAAGAAACTGTTTGGGGCTGTGTCGGTGGGAGTAACAAAATCATTTGGATATATCAACAAAGTTGAAATGGTAAATTGGCCACAGTAACGATTACAAAAGCTGACGTCTCGAGCGTTCTTCGTCGGAGCGAATAGAGGAATTGTGGGTTGTGTGTGCTTTTAAAGGCAGAAAATGGAGCTACGTTATTGGTGGGAACATGGCAACGAGAAAAACACGAATAAATTAGTGGAATGACAGACATAGATTATGGCTGATGTTTGTAGTTTGCAATAGAGATGCCTTTTTGCTCCTTCTCTATTGGGGGGAGTGCAGATTCATGACCTGAATGGCAGCTAATTGTCAAGGCAAACTGACATTTTTTTTACAAAAGTTTGAAGAAATAGCACTCTTTTTTTTCCAAAAAAGTGATTAAACAAGCCTGGAATCCTTGCACAAACCTGCACATGAGCCTTTACAGAAACTTTGTGAGAGCAAAGAACAAAATGTGCCCACTTCACTTGCATTTTTTTTTTTTTTTTGTACAATACTGCCCAGTCAATTTTGTTACATATGCAAGAAAAACGTTTTAACAAAAACAAACTTATTTTTTTTGCATACTGAACATGTTCCTTGTGATTTTATTTTTAAAATTTAAAAATGGGTTTCTTCTGCTTTAGGAAACTCTCATCTTGTATATGCAATCATAAGGAAGAGAAATATCTTTCACCAGGTAAGTTTCTAATGAGTTATTATGTTGAAGTTGAAGTTGTCATACTTCTGTCAAAAATTAATATTTGTTTACAACCTTACCATGCTTTTGTATAGTAAGGTTTTTAGTTGCCATCATAAACATAATGATGGTGTATTGATTCATTTTATTGAGAAATATCTGATGGCAGATGTTAACAAAATAAGTATTTAATTAAACTTGAGACAATAAGAAACTGGTATTGTTTTATTTTTTACAGCATTTACCGGTAGCTAAAATTGTCTTTTATTGCAAGAATCTCTGTGAGAAAAGGCACTAAGTCTATGCTGTTTGAGTTTATCTTTTGACACAGTACGTTTTCTCTTTCTAAGTTGGCAAACCTTCCAACTGATCCTGCTACTGTTCAGAAGCCAAGAAGGAGACTTGCCTCCCAAGGTTCAGATAAGTAAGATTCTCTGGACAATTTTTTTCATTTGTGGTACTGTTCATGGCTTGTGCAACAATTAATTTGCTTACTGATGTATAATATTTGAACAGTAGTAATCCTTTGACTCGCATGAGTGATCAAGACAGAATTTCTCCTCACAATATCTATGCGATATCAAGCAGACAAGTGATGGGTGATGAGAATACAGAGAAATATCAGTTAGGGGATTATTAATAGGATTTTTCTGAAGTACTTTTGACCTCTTTTTTAAAACGGGGCCTGGTGCTCAACCATTCTTGTGAAAATGAGTTTAATTTGCATGTGAATGAAAACTTGTAATCATATGAAAGGATGAGCACCAGGACTCGTTTTGAAAATGAGGCCAAGGGTAATTCAGAAATGGGCTATTGATCCCATACCAAATTCCCCAAACTAACCATTGTGCAACAGTCAGTATGGAGAATTACTGGTGAAATTTGAGAGGAAAGGGTTAACCCATTTTCTCAAGTAGTGCATGAATATTAATGCTGCAGTTGATCACAAAATTGTTTAATTTTCTATCAGGGATGCGCAGGCCTCAGGCAGTGAAGGAGAAGAAAAGAGGCCTGGAACGAGTACTTCGGCAGCCGAGAGTTTGCCAGAGATGTCTGCCGATAGTAAGCAAATATATTTTGTAATATTTTTTGTATTAAAAAAAAGAAAATGACTGTCAAGATGAGGAAGCAACCATAGAAGAGGAAGGAATGAAAATAATGAAGGAATAGAGAAGGACGGCACAGATTGCAAACAACGTAGGCCCTCAATAAAGTGCACTTGATTTATCTATATATAGTTTTGTGTGAGATGTAGCCGACACGATTATTTAGCAGCGCCATAAATTGGACAAGCTAACAACAGCTGTTTCTTTTTTTCCTAGTGTCTGTGAAAGAAGTTCGCAATCCTGCCAGTGAATCAGAAACCAGTGATGTAGAAGCACGGTCCCCTGGGGAAGCAACCCCACCCAGTACCCCTGGTACATCCCGCATAGAGAGAAAAGCTATTGGACGATCTGCTTCCGTCACAAGCTCAGGATCATTTGTAGCAACGCCTGAATGGGTGAGTTAATCTTCCACTGGTTCTTGCAAAATCCTTTAAATGTCTGTTTGTAGAAGGTGATGTTGCATCATTCCCAGAAAGGCCCATTATGTCTGCTCTGGAAGCAAATCGTAAAGCAGGATTCGCTTCATTTTGTCCACTTATGGAGCCCGTCATATTAAAGATGCCACTAACCCACACCTTTTTAAGTCGCGAGTGCCCTTCTTTCGTCTTGAAATAAAATATGTATCGTGTGTTGATTTAGTTCCGGGTTTCCTTCATTCTGTAGGTCCAGTCTTGGAAACAGAAGCTACCACTTCAGACAATAATGAGAATGCTTCAAGTTCTGGTACCTCAAGTGGAAAAGATTTGCATAGACAAGTAAGTTAGTTACAAGTGATTAATGTTAAGATTGTTATTTATAGTTTATTAAGTTTGTTTTGTTTTGTTCTTGTTTTTGTTTTTGTTCGGCCCTGTTTGATGTAGTTTTGTTTGTTTTGATAGAGGTTTGACGGATGAATCTGAGATTATCAAGTTTCTTCAGCATGGCACATTAGTCGGTCTCCTACCCGTGCCACACCCAATCTTAATCAGAAAATACCAGGTATATATACTCCTATAATCACTGATACATGTGCATCACGCGTTTTGTGACATTTGGTGCGAACTTTTCAGTAGTGTAATAATAAGAGTGAATAGCAACTAATTTCTCCTTACAATTTTTCCACCAAATCAAACCAAGAAGGCTCTTGATTGTTGAACAAATTCTCCTTGTCAACACCTTAGGAAATGTATAGAGAACAGTATGGAGAATATGCATACTGACGTTAAGGTGTAATAGTTTAAATGAGGATGAGTACTCAGCCACAGAGGTGTTGAAACGTTAGGGAAAGTTAAGAATTTTTCTCTTAAAAGACGTTTTGACTCGGAAGTATGGAAGTTCTCTTTTCCCCAGCAGCAAAAAGCGCGTCATTTCAGGGTGAGATCCTTCCTTGTAAGGTAGCTGAATCTCATATAAATCCCACCCGGCCAACAGGCGGTGTTAGTTCTTCAGAGTAATTTAGTAACATGAGCTAAGTTGAAATTGTAAATTGGCCACCGTAAAGAGTTTCAAAGCTGACATTTCGAGCGTTAGCCCTTCGTCATTCGCTCTGACGAAGGGCTAACGCTCAAAACGTCAGCTTTTTAGCTCTTTACGGTGGCCAATTTACAATTTCAACTTAGTTGATATTTCCAAATTACCTTGTTACCCCCACCAACGCAGCACCACCGTTTCTTTAGAAACTTACCCCCTCTGTTCATTAGTTCTTCAGAGATAGTATCTGTGGGTTTATCTGCCAGGCACAATTTGACGACACTCTTTAATGTTCATCATTCTGTTATAGGCTAACAGTGGTACTCAGATGTGGTTCCGAACTTATATGTGGGGAATTATTTACCTCAGGTAAAAACGATAAGTAATATGCTCTCTCTCAGGAAAATTTAGAGGTATAGAACCAAGTGCTTACATAAATTGCAAATTTTACCCTTGATTCGCTTACTTTCCTTTAATCCCTACTTAAATCCAACAGGATGCACTATTGACTTATAATGGAAAAAAATTTTCATCATTGAACGTAGGACTGAGTTGTTCATTCTTTTTGTTTTCCGTTCGCGTTAAGTGACTTTAAAATATTTCTTCTATTGCAGCCGCGATCCGTATTCTGTACATCCTGTAAGGGGAAAAGAAAAGCAGCAACCGATAAATTACTTCTAATTCAAAAATGAGTTTTGGCGGGAAAGTTGACGCGCGCTCGGAAACTTCTGGCGGGAAAATCGAGGCGTACGCACTTCTGTTTTGAAAACAAAATAAACAGTCATGAAAAATTAAAACAAAAAAAGGGAAGTTCAACAGTCATGTCACTCTCACTTTGTTTTTCAGGAACATTGATCCCCCAATCTGGTATGATACGGATGTCAAACTGTTTGAAATCCAAAGAGTATAACATTTTGGTGCGTCTGAGAAGGGTGCGGAGAAGAAAGCGTTAGACTTCTCACAGATGACATGAAGCAAACGATGAATCAGTTGCGTTTAGAATTATGGTTTTGTCATTTTTCATCAAAAAAGAAGTAATATTTGAAGTCGCAAGCTGTCAAACATAACTTTATTCTATGCCCCATTCACACCAAAGCTTGAACACGTTTTAAAAGATGTTTTGCTGGTGTGAATCGGGTATTAGTTATATTAAAGGACATTTTTGTTCGTGTTTGACTTCCCACTCAAGGGGAAACTTGGACTTGCTGAGTCCATAGAGATACTTAAAGTACCTAATATTTACATTCTTAAAATGAGGAAATAATGTTGATGAGATAATTTGCAGATATGCTGATGTAAATTTTTCTTAGTCAGATTTAAGGTACTACTTCGTGCAAGAGAGAATGCCGTGTTAAGGCAGAGCCTATTCTAGGATCAAACAAGCAATTATTATGTGTAAGTCACCGATGTATGAACGGCGATCTTTATTTACAGAGTCAATGCCCAGCATCAGATTCTTGTGCAGTTTCCCTCTCGTACTTGACCCGGTTTTTCAAAGGTATTTGTCAACAAAAGGCACTTTGCTATCCACCGCATAGAGATTTATCCACTAGATAGCATTACCCATCCTTCGAACAACCGGAGCCAGTAATATTGAACGTGTGCCGAGCGCTTTAAATTTCCGCGAATTACGCGCGTGCATCACGCCGTTCACACACACAAACGTGCAAACATGCGTGGAGCAAAATACGCGCAAAAGCCCAGGGAATGCTAAATGCTTTGAAATCTTTACTGCTGAGTCATTTCATTGAAGGGAACATTTGTAAATATATGGAGTAAAGCTCCAAACCATAGGTCCCTCTGCATTAACATGGAAATAAGGTCTGTAGGAATAGGAAAAAAAAAATTGCACTTTTTAAACCAGTTCACAACTTGAGTGTGTAGTCACCCTACAACCCCCCCTCCCCCCTCCCCCAAAGGTGGTCACGCCCTTTAAGTTTGATCGGTTTGCTTCTCTTTGAAACCCTTTCGTTTCCAACATGATTGTCCTTGATGGCCGCCATACATTTCCGTTTCCAAGATTTTTTTTCTTACATTTCCATTAAGACTGTGTCTACTCGATGAAAAATTTCCTTCTCGTCTCGTCTGCTTGACACAGCAATTATTTTCGCGTTCAAGGGGTCCGTAAGATATATATAATAATCTGTACATAATGGATTTTAAATCATGGGTTTTCGTGTAAGGAATCGCTGTCAGAGTAGTCGAAATCTGCAGCAGGTTATCTGTAGGTTGAATTTGTTAGCCCATAAGTTATTTAAGAGGAGAAAAGATCACACACTTAAAAAATTGAAATTGTATCAAATTATGTTCAGAATCACATCTTGAGCATTTCCTGGTTCTTTCAATCTGTTAGAGTACATACTAGTAGCAGAGAGAACGTAATTCAATAAATACGAGGAAATGTCTTTGTTGTGGGTCTCTTAGTTTTGTGTTTCAACTAATTGCGTTCAACGAAATCCCTTTGCGTCCACTCGTTCACCCACAGTCCATTCGAATCACTTTTCTGTCAGCATTTATTCCTGTGCAGTTCTTAATCGCTCTCTTGTCCCGTCAGCCTTCTTCTTTGAAATAGAATTTTTCGACGATTGAGCAGTCTATTTCAGGTTGCATTTTTGAAAATCTAATTTTACAATATTTGCACTTACAATGAATATATGAAGTTCATATATTTTGAACTGCGGTATTAGATACGTATGATGCACGATCCTCGCAGTAAAGAGCGCTACTACTGCGAGGATCGTGCATCATACGTATCTAATACCGCAGTTCAAAATATATGAATTTCATATATTCATTGTATCTGATTTATCATCACGGGTTTATTACGAATCAACTTAACGGCCTGCTCCCAGTTGGCTTCTTAGCTCAATTGGTAGAGCGCTGCATTAGTATCGCAGAGGTCAGTGGTTCGAATCCCGTACACTGGCCTGATTTTTTTCAGGTCTGATTTTCGCTATTGCATAAATAGCGCTCTCTACTGCGAGGATCGTGCATCATACGAATATTTGCACTTTTACATTACTCAACCACTGACGTTACTATAGTAACATAGTACTTACAACTAGTGCTTGCAGAATTACCACTCCCCATAGGGGCTTTTCATGGCCAACACCCACCCATCCCACCCAGGGGAGGACATCCACCACACAGTAATCTCGTGCGTGAGAAATAAACTTCTCCTACCCCAAACCCTGAAGAAGACGGGACCTACGGTTTATTCGTCCTTATCCGAGAAGACTAGAATATCTTTCCATTTCTTGATTATAGAAAGGTAGCAAATTCTCCTCACTTATTTTAAGACCATGAGTCTTGGTCCGGCCGGGGCCGGAATTAACATTTTTTCCCTTCTAATGTAACACTATCTCACGTTACACTACGTACCATATTGTTATTAAGGAGGCAGTGTGTCCGAGTGGTTAGAGTGTCGGACTCGTAATCCGCCGCTCCCGGGTTCGAGTCCCACTCTGACCACTGGATTTGTTTCACGGTAGTCCCGAGTTCAGATCCTTGGCCACGCTTGTAAATAGCCAACTGGTTTGCCTCCGGCTGGTTGGGGTTCTTAATGATGTTCTTAATGATGTTCTTAATGATGTTCTTAATGATGTTCTTAATGATGTTCTTAATGATGTTCTTAATGATGTTCTTAATGATGTTATATTTAATTTAGACCATTTGTTTCATTTGTTTGCAAGGACCACAATGGAAACTACTGGTTCACCAGTAATTGTGTAATCCTATAAAAACACTTTTTTTTTTCTTTTTAATAACAGATTGCATTACACAACATTACAGTATACATAGGGTTTCAATACATAATACTTACAGTACTTCAGAAAATTAGTGGCAATAGATGATGTAAATATTCAGACAGCCAATTTGAACACTCCGTTTCTGTTGTCATGGTATGGCGTTGGTTATACTTTGTGGGTTGAGTATGAGCCTAAGATTCTCTCACTCATTCGCTCTATTCTAATCAATGGTTTATAAAACGAAAGAGGAAATGTGCGTAAAAATTCTCAAATGGAAAGAAAAAGAGTTCGTCATGGAGCCCTTAAGGATAGTTTAATATGCACGAGAATTCACCGCATGCAAAAGTTCTCACTATAACTTACCAGAAATAACTGTAGAAACCTTAGAATTTCAGATAACCTAAAGAGGCATCCTACCTCTTTTTAAAATTGAACGGATCAGACCGAAGAACTCGATGTCGATTATTTTGAACTCGCCTGTTAAAGTCGCAAAACTCATTTGAATTACAAATAATTTTCAAAATTAATATTCATGTCATTTTACATTCAGTCTTACACGTGGAAAGAACTCACGAGCTGCAAGAGATTTGAACGTCTTTTTTAGCCTTCATGGAGTCAAGAAACATTTCAACCCTATTCCCCTGGATATTGTCTATTCTATCGAGGTCGGCGAGTGTGTCCTATGCTGGATCGGATGAGGTGGTTCGCTGAGATGCCATGTCAGGGATTCGTGCTTTTCTCTTTGTCACGACTTTTCTTCAGGTACACTTAGTAGCCTACATATGGAATGTTACATTCGGATAATAATACAGTGTTCATCTTCCTTGTTATGGCCCCTGTAAAATCAGTTTACCGAGTCAAATGCAAGAAGAAAGAGAGTAATACCCATAGCACAGTGTAAAACAAATCTTCAGCGGCAGCCGCCATGACGGTTCTTCTTGGACGTGACTTCGCTGACAACGCAAGAAATTCGTACTTTATCGTTAGTGTACTTATCGCTTATTTGCTTATTGCTCTTCTCCTTCCTGTAAATGTTATTTAATTATATTTCAAAATTAAAAACCTCTGGAAAATGTCTTAAATTTTCGTTTTGCAAAGCCAAAACGCGCCGAATTTACCCTGTTTCAAAAGACTTTAAAAAAATCAAAATTTTCAAAACAAAGACTACTAGTCTCTGCGGAGTTCTATTGTTCTCGCTATTGTTTTCATTAAACAAAGACTGAATGCATAATTAATTTATGGGATTATATGGAACTCTTGCCCCATACTTGTGTAACTCTAAGGTAAAAGGCCAGTAATCGAAGTTACCTTCGTTATTCCTGACTAAGTCACATTTTGTTTTTAGTAAGTTATACAATAAAATTTCGTTATTACTTTGTTTGGTAAGACTTAGGGACATCAAATTTGTCAGCAGAAAATGTGCTAGTTCTAAATGCTTTTTTTGTGATCCAGATGTGGAACTCTATTCAGTTAGAACGAAGATCATTCGGTATGTACGTATGCCTAATATACTTGTCTCTTTTTCTCTCCACAAGACAGTGCCATGAGAGAAAATTGGAACACCTCGAAATAAAGGACGTCAAGGAAGGACAGAAGTACGCGATAACTTCTAGTAAGGTTAGATAATTGGTGCATTGTAACATATAAGCTATCTGGGGATTTCGTCTGCTTTGAACGATTGATCTTGGATTACCGAATGTTTTCAATTCAAAACTAACTCAGTCAAAAATGAAGAAAAACTACAAACTGAAAAATGAAATTATTTCTTCACTGTCTGATTTCTTGGATCTCTTTCTGATTTAGGAAGCTTTCACTTGTGTCACCAGTGTTAAAGAGAATGCATGCAATCAGCGTCAAAGTTAGTTGACACATCATGTTTGAAGAGCTCTATTTATGTGAAGAAATAAGAAGAAAAGAAGAAATAGTTTCTACCTCACTCTAAATCATTAACAGACCCCCTCCCCCGCTCAATGTTGGCAAAAAGTTCGTTGAATCACGATGCATCATTTTTTTTTGGGGGGGGGGGGGAGGGGGGGACGTGACCAAACAGTTAAACACGAAGGCGCGCTATAAAAGGAGCCTTAGGCCCCACTGGACCATTTGTCAGTCAACCGTCGTGTGATTTAGAACTCTTAGAGTCGAGTCAAGCTTGAGATACAGCTACTCCAAAGCAGTGAACAGCGGGCGAATTCCCCAAATTGTTTCATGTCTTCATCACAATACAAGAATTTTTGAAATTTGTATTTCCTTTCTCCAATGGAAACTGTCTATATTTGTGGCGGTAAATTTGAGATCGAAGTAGGTGGTTCGCACGTTACCTCGTGCCCCCATGCTGGTGGAAGTAAACAATAGATATCTCCTTAGCCCCTTTTGTTCGTCTACCAGCATTTAAATTTGACCCGCACACGTCAACGGTGAGTGACAAATGAGCCTAGGTCTTCCCAGGGAAGACTTCCTTATATAGCGCGCCTTCGTGTTTAAGTTAAAGTGCATATGACACGAAATTTTTTTATCTTGTTTCTTGTAGTCGGATATCTATAAGAAACGTTTCGAAGCCTTAAAAGTGCTGGAAAAGTCTAAAAAGCATATATATATATATTTTTTTTTTTTTTGCTTTCAAAATACGTGCAATTTGCCTTCAAATTTGTTCCGGTCATCGCGCGGCCAAAATCGCACGTAACGTCACATTGTGTACCCAGATTCTTCGAAGTCAATGGAACTTTCAGAAGAGTCGGACTCAAAGGAATCATTAGAATCACTGGACATCTTTGCCTTTCAATGCACTAACTATCTACTACGAAGTGCTGCAGAATCCTCTTAGCGACAACGGACCTTCGCGACAAAGGTACACAGTGTGACGTCATGAATAACTTCTACGACGATAAACTAGGACCCAGTTTCCGGGACAAATTTGAAGGCAAATTGCGCATATTTTGAAAGCAAAAAAAAATGCTTTTTACATTTTTCAGCTCTTTTAAAGCTTCAAAACGTTTACTATAGATATCCAACTACAAGAAACAAGACAAAAAATTCTCGTGTCATATGCACTTTAAAGAGGGCAGAAGAGACCAAACATAAGTAACAGGGGGTTGAAGAGATCAATTTTGTCGCCGATTATAGTCATCATTGCGCATGTTATGACCATCTTCCAAGTTAAAGAATAATTGCAAGAATAATATCGATCATCCAACGTTTCCCAGATCTTTTCAAAGAGATGACTGACCAGAAAAGTGCAGACATCTCACAAGGTAGAAGTCTCTGGCCCAGCATGTTTCGTATCTGCCCAAGAGCTCATCCATGACCTTGAATTAGTCAAATATTGTATTTGAACTCTTGCTCACATCAAAATTATCGCCGTATCTAGCCTGGCTTCACACAAGGATAACTACTTTTGTAACCTTAAAACTGAGAAACGTTATAATACGTTGGGCCATGAGAAGAAGATCTTAATTTTTGTTTTCGGAATGCATTGCTTGACTTTGACAAGGTAATCTTTATTCAAAAGTAATCTGATCATGTTAGTGTTTCGTAATAAGCCTGGATGACTGTTGTAAGATGTTAAAGAGTTCATTTGTTGGAAAATGTCGGTCAACCTGAAGCTTGAGTGTCTCGGTTCTTGAGGCTAAACTCAACTTGAGATGCTCAAGACTTAATATTTCTCACATCAAGTTAGATAATTGTTGTGATCTCCGATTTGTTTCGGGTCTGATAAGTTTTTGCATTACTTCCTCCAATAAATTACTTGGAGCTCAACTGTTGATTAAAAATGAGTATGTTCCTACAATAGCTTACAATAATGACCTCTTGAATTGTGTCATTAAGAATTCTTAGTGAGATCTCTGATAAATTTAAGGTCTTGTTTCTTTCTTTCAAAAATGAGCCATTTTTTACAATTTAAATGGTTAAACCCTTTAGATCTTGGAGCCTAATTGTTGCGGAGTTGAGTCTTAAAGTGCTACTACGACGAAATTTTTGCACTTTATTTTCCCAATTTTCTGGTGTTAACTTCACATTTAGACCCTAAACTATAAGAATAAGCGTAAGTTTCTCAAATTTGACAACGTTATTCCTTAAAAACAGCGCCGCGAAGACATTAAAAATTCTTCCGCAATTGCTCGAAAAACACACTGGAGAGCCCGCGAAAATAACTACAGCGGTTTTAGTTGTGACGTCATCGACTCACTTCGACAACGTCGCGAGGGCATGCCTTTACAAGAAATACGCAAAAGAAAGCTGGGGAACAATTCTGTAGAATTTTATTCCTTCTTTCCCGCGGAACCAGAAAAACAACTCTCTCTCGGCATACCAAATTAGCCACGTTTGTTGAGTCGTTCACGTCACTTCCGTTCTCGACCCAGTTTCTTCTTCTTCGCGCGGAGTTCTGTAGTTCGAAGAATGGCGGCCGTTTAGATCGCGAATCTACAGGGAAAATAATATTACTTCTCGATGGAGGTTTTGCCTTAAGATTTGGCAAATTGTTACTTTAGGGTAAGTACTTTCAACTTCTGAGGAGGAAAGAAAAGGTGCATTTTTGGTCGCAGTAGCACTTTAAACCAACAATAGCAGATAGTAGATAATAATAATTATTAAAAACTGGATCATTGGATAATGCAATTCAAGACTTTTTATTGGCTTAGCCATTATGGTATATCAGCCAATATACCATAATCTACAAATATGGTAAGCGTACGCGTCAGCTTAAAATCAAAAGGGAGCTAAAAAATCCAGTTTCTTCTTACAAAATAATAATTTCTTGAGGGCGTTTTTAATAAAACAATTATTCCACTCGCGCTTGTTGGATATGAGATGATTATAGCCAACGAGGCGCTACGCGCCTCGTTGGCTATCTATCATCTCATATCCAACGCGCCCTCGTGGAATAATTGTTAAATAGTAGATGTCTGAAAAAAGATCTGAAAAAAATCTTAGAAACTTAATAAATATGTATGAGCTCTTAAGGCTGAAACCAATTGAGAGTATGCTAAAAAAAATTGATATCTGTTCTCAAATTTTGTTTAAAGTTTATCAACAACGGCGTGATACAGTACTTCGCTTTGAACGTGATTCAATTAAAGTCTCAAAGCCCAGTTTTTAAGTAATGAGTTCTTGAGGCTGAAACCAAATGAGTAAGCTAAAAAAAATTGACATTTGTTTCTCAGATTTTTTTTAAAGCTTATCAACTACGGGATACAGTAATTCTTTTGTATCGCGATTCAATAAAAAAATCTTGGAGCTTCATTTTGACATTCCTGATCTCAAACCGAACTCGGAAATAGTGCGCCCCAAAACTTGATGATTGTCGGGGCCGTTGCCAGACTTCAGAACAAGACGAGGCAAGTTTCCAGTTTGGCATGCCCCCACCAGAAAATTTTGAAATCTAGAGGCTCAGAAATGCTCTTTCAAGCATTTTCCGTGGCATTTTTCTTCAGAAAAGTCAATCTTGGGCAAGTGTAGAAGTTCACTTTTTATTGCTGAGCGACACTGGTGCCAAAAAAACGAGGCCAAAATCAAGACAAGGCAATTGCCTCGTCTTGCCTCGTGCTAGCTACGGCCCTGATTGTATCTCAGTGATTCTGTAGTTTGTCATAAGCTGATAAAGACCCTTTTTGACGTGATTCCAGAGACATGCACCTTAGAGCCTACTTATCAAGTGCGCGAGTTTTTTTACAGGGAACATCGGGGGCTTAGTCGGCTCTTTTGGTTAAGAAAAAAATGCAATTAATGAATCTACTCTAGTGTACAAATTGGTTTGGAAATTAGGTGAACATAGTAGTCAAATTCCTTGCGTGTTTTCGTCTTTTCCTGTGTTAGATATAGGTACGTACAGTTGGCCGGCTTTTGAGATTTTTCATCCTGAAAAAGCATTATGAGAAAACATTTGGCGGGAAGTCTAAGCGTTAAAACAAATTTTTTAACCTAATTTGCTTTGTTGGTCAGTTGTACTTATCCCCAAAGTGCAGAAACTGTAAAGTATTTATTGCCACCTTGATCCAAATCTCGAGAACACGATATCGAATGGCTTTCCTTAACATTTGTAAGAAGAAGGAAAGATAGTTTTAAGTTGATTAATTCAAATATGTCCACTGGGAACGAAATAATGCAAAAAAAAAAAAAATAGATAGTCGGATTTCATAATTTTTACCAAAGCTATTTATAAGAGAATAATTTGAGAAAGACATTTTTCCAAGGGTGTATTTGCAGCTTTCCATCCTTAAAAAAAGCCACTCGACCATTTATATTTTTATTCGCATATTCAGCGACTCTCACATGCGCCAGGATTTACATGTATTTTAACATGCTCGTATTTCTTTTCTATCAGGTCTCATTGCGAACAGAAGCTTCCAACAATATTCTGACTCCATTACTTTTCTCGGTTTTATCGTCTAAAATGTGAACAAGAGCACAATATTTCATTTAAACAGGCACTCTGCGAATGGTTTGAGATATATAATTTAAGCAAGCAGAAACTTTATTCATGCAATTATTGCATGAGATTCCTTCGTGATCTCAGAATTGCTGGCGAGCATAGATTAACTGCTTGTTGTCGCTTGACTACAATTAAAACCTCAAAATGAAATGGTTTAATACCTGAAAAGAAGTAGACAAAAAGCGAAATTTAAAATCTAACTTGAACCCATTTCGACGATTTTGGTGGAATATTCATCAGTGCTCGTTTTGAATTTATCGTTAAATCCAGTTTGTACAGCACCGACGTTGCGATGTTGCTAAAATCAATAGCAAGGTAAAAGTAACCGTTTGAGGAACAACAGGACCGTTTGATAGCAACATCGAAACGTCGGACAACTGAAGTTTTTCGGTAAAGCATTCGGTTAAGTTTTTTTTTTTTTTTTTTTTTTTTTTTTTCAGACTGGCTGGTAAATATCCCTGGCACTTCAAGCATGCAAGAATCAGCGAAGAAATATTTCGAATCAAAGCTAAGATTAAAACGCCAAAAGACAGAAAAGTTACCAACAAGTTGTGATTTTTGTCCGTTCAATTCAAGTTATGGACTGTTAGAAAAAATTTCCCGCCGAAAACCTTGGAAAAATACGGGCTACACTACGTATCCGCCATTTTTTTTCTGTAAGTAACATCTGTACAAATATGGCGAGTTTTCCCGCCAAAATCTTAGAAAAAATATGGCGCTTAAAATACGCATGCGCCAGTTTATTTTTTTTTTAAATCGTATACTTCAATATTTTTAATTGCTAATAAACTCAATATCTATTTACTTGTTGTCGTGTTTTACTCTCGAGTCTTCTTTTATTATCATTTAATATGTACTCAATAAACCACAAATGTTTCATGTTCAACAAAGTATTTTATTTGTTTTCCATTCTCTTTAATTACAAGATTATGTAATTTTGAATTAAAAGGTGTCAAGAAAAATTTTTCGTATACATACCAAGACTTTTGGCGGGAAAATTTGGACCAATTTGCAGAGAGTTTTCCCTGGCAGCTTTTTCGTCAAAAAATTTAACAAGGTTTCCTTTAAATTTTCCAACAACAAAATCATTAAAACCATCTCGTGCAAAAAGAATCGAAGAGTAATCACCACCAATTTCTTTTTCATTCTAAGAATAAAATCAAAACAGTCCATAAAGTTCTGTTTCGTTTCTGATTTAAAATGTCTGTCTCTTAACCTTTTTTTTAGTACTTCAATTCTTTGCACGAGACCGTAAGTGGAAGTTTCTAACCAAAAAGCATCATGGCAAACTATTGGGCGTCCATTCAGAAATATTAAATTCCTCTCCAAAATTGTGATCAATGTTTTTAATTCAAAGTTTTTTCTTTTAAATCCAGTCAATTTTTTGTAAGCCTCCAGCTTGCCATGATATCTTTTTTTTTTCGGAGTAAAAGATCTTTAAAACCACCAGTTTCGAATGTAACACAGGATAAAAAAAATCAATTTTAGTTAAGACCTTGAGCCAGGTTTCCAGATTTAAAAAAATTTTTTGACTAAATTCAGATGAGAAAACTATTAGGTATTATAAAGCATACTATTTAAGTTGATTTTTAGCCACAACAGCTAAGAAATTTCATGATTAATTAGTGTCCGAATTTGTAGAAATTTGAGAGAACGGTACCAACGCGGAAAAATTGGAGCGAACTCTTAGTTTGGTTTTTGGTTTTAGCTTTTAATAGCTAAGGACTAACATTTAGGCTTCAAGTTTCATAGACGAGATTCGGGGAGAAAATTTATCGAATTTGATTTTAAGCCTCTTATAGCTGCTAAAACGTTTCACAGTTGGGCTCCAAGTTATTAACGATGAATTCTTGCAGCGAATTGTGTCAAACTGAGTCTTCAAAAGCATACATTTCCGATTTATTGTAAACCGAATTTAAAGATCAAAATCTCAAAATTGTATGCATCTTTTTTTGTATTCCTGTGTTATATCAAGTGACTGCAAAAAAGATCTTCCGTCCACTCACAAGAAGGAGTAAATAAACTACCTACCTACGGAATATTTTAAAACCAAATGCCTGGTCCGAAGGGTGACAAGTGATTCTTTTTTCGAACGTGACTTAGTTTAATAATGAAAATTTCTTATCAAAGAAATAAATTCATATAAACTAGCAAAATGACAACCATCGCGGTAAAGCAATCGAAAGTACTGGCCTTTTCAGAGCGAGGACACATTAAACTGAAATATATTTTCGATAACCTTTACTAATTTGCATATTATTTTGCAGGTTCGCTCTTCGGTTTTGTAAAATACACGAGCTTTCTGTACAAATTTAAATTTTTAAACAACAAATACGTTTACAATTTCCTAAATTTTCCATGAAACTCGTCACCAGCATAGGTAAAGGCATTCAACTACAAAATTCACCTTTTTTTAATCTGTTGGTCAATCGAATTCACTGATTTTGTGCAATATTTCTGTTTCCAACGTTCACCTGGAAATATCTTGCTTTAAACCAGCAAAATTTAAAATCGTGTGATCAGCATATAAGAATGTGGTTTTCTTGTTCGTGTATCATAACAAAGGATCTTCACCAGTTAACTTATTTATCTTTTACTGGTCAAAAGATTGACTCGTGTATTTACGCTGGTTTCTGTCCAATCTGTAAATAATTTTTCAATGATTTGCGAAACAATTAACCATCCTAATTTTCATCGAATTCGAATAAACTCTTCTCGAAACATGAAAAATCTATAAGTTCCTTCTTCATGGAAGGAGTCAACTTAATCTGGTTTATAGAGCGATAAATTTTAACTTAAGACCAGGCATAAGAGTTTTGAAACATATTACTATCACTAGCACAAAGTAACGGATATTATTCAAGATGGCACCCTGCTGAATTCTTGCTTCGTGTAC